>NW_024104608.1:0-499622 GCF_003945595.2 Pipra filicauda | reverse complement strand
TTTGTCAGTACAAGAAAAATTCTTCTTGCAACAGTGACCATCATGATAGATTTTGTGGCAGACTCCAGTGCTTTCTTTCCCTGCACCTTAAAACATTCAGAGTGAGTCTTCATTCATCTTTATGGCAAATGATGAATCAAGCAATTTTATATCAGAACTTAGCAGCCTTTCTGTTTAAACTCTCAGAAGTCGTGCGTAAGTAATTTAAATGTGTCAAAACCAAAGCAATCTCAGACTGTAAAATAGTCCTGTCCTTACACGAGTCCAATATATTCTTAACATGAGGCTCTGCAGCTGGATCTGGTGAATCTTGGGTTGTGCCATTAACTCAGCTCAAAGGGATGAACAGGCTGACCTAAAGATTATGTAGACATCCTATAACTAGATGTTTTTCACCTCTTATTAGTGACAGTCAATCACAATATTACCAGGCTTTAGAGGAACTCAATGAAAAAAGTATTTTATAGATGTAGTTTCAATCTTCTGGTTATATCTAGAAAAAAAATAGCTGAAAAATTTTGGGATGGAACAAAATAGCAGTATGGTCTTAAAGGACAATCTACTTTTCAGCAGCCATAGAGAAAAAACAACATCCTATTGTCTTCTTTTCCCTGCCCAATAGTTACAGCATAATCCATACAATTTAATATTTTACTTACTGTAAGTCTGTTACAAGACAGGTAAATATATGTTTTCTTGACCTTGGATTAACTATGTTCCCTTGCTGTGTAAGTGTTTGTATCTAATGACACACATCTAAACTTGTGTTTAGCAAACTCGTGGTTAAAAAATGAATGGTGACTGTGCTAGATCCAGACTGCACTGTGTTAAGTGAAATTTAATCTCAGCCAACAGCTACCAAATACCTCAGTACTAATCCCTAAGAGGCTATGACTCAATAAAGAAGAATTTAATGAAAAAAAAGAATGCCGTGAGGTACTTTTTTTTTCTACCATGTTACTTATGAGCTCAGAAAAAAAGAATAAATTTCCTTTATAATATATTTTTAACTGTTCAGCATTTATGATAGATAGATTCTCTGTTACCATAGCAATCACTGGACAATTTAATGGCATTTAAAAAATAGTAACTTTTATCTGCATGTAATGGTTTATCTGTAAATCACAGCCATACGGAGAAAAGGGATCAACATATTTAACTAGTTATTTTAAGTTTTATGGATTTCATTTTTATTTCTTATATATTTTGAAATTGGTACGAGTATTGATACGTTACTGTCTCACATTGTTCTTCACTTATGCCCAGGTAGCTGAAACTCTCTCTGTTTAATTTTTTTTACTGTATTGTTAACACTGTATTCATCTGTCCTACTTTATTAGACCAAATTAATATATGTGTACATTTGATATCAACCCAATATGAAGCTTGGATCCAGATTGCGATGTGAAGTCTTCCCAAGGACGTAAATTCTTCCAATAAAAACTACATGGATTATAAGCAAGAAGTTGTGAACATGACTCTCCTGTTATGGATTTCATTAATGAAATCCATCCAGAGCCTCAGGATAATGGTTCAGAAATCAGACCAATTTTCTAGCTTTCTCATTTTATATCTCGCTGACAAATTCTTTCCCAGAATGTCTGCATCTCATGGTCCATTTTTCTTCACTTCAGGGCATGCCGTATGTGTTCGAATGAACCTGAGAATGAAATGAAGGATGAAATACAGAGAACGCAAATCATATTTTTGATGACACAAAGCAGGAAGGGATAGTAAATTCATGGAAGAAAGAAAATAAAATATAGTTTCGTCACCATAGATTGAAGAAATGGCCTGAAATCAATTAAATTGGATTCATTAAAGCCACTGGCAAAGTAGTTCCACAGAGAATAACAATCAGAAAAAAATAAAAAAAAGAGAGATTACATGTAAAAAGTAAAAGTTTATGTTTAAAAATAAGGAGAAATATATAGACTAAATCCTGAATAATATGCAATAGTTTCTTTGGATTTTATCCAGTTACTACAAGAAAAAATCAAGTGAGGGAGACTTCCAAGGGATGTTGTGGACTCTGTAACATTGTCTAATACTACTTGAAATATGAAAGCCTTTCTAGTTTTTACTGAGAATTTATTTTGGTGAGATGCCTGAATACTTACATAATGAAAAACTTTGGAATAAACTGAAAATATGTGTGAGTCTTTTCCATTCTTCTCCCTTTTTGAATACTTTCAATAAACCCTTTTAGATTGGAAGTCACATAATTAAATGGGAGCTAACTAACCCAAAATGTCTGCCTTTCATCCCAAAAGACTTTTTATGACTAGGGAACACAAAGCCTAATTCTGTACAGTGTCAGCATATTACAAGTAGCATTCTTCTTTCATCATTCACAGCCACACAGGACTCCCTGTCAGTCCTGCCTTATAGTCCTTTCTCACTGGAATTATATCTATGCATTAATTACATTGGAGGTCCCAATTAAGCTTTCTTTTACCACAAATACTAACTGCAGTGATATAAATAGAGAATGCTTTATACACATTAAAAAATGGCCATTAGAGAAACGAAATGTGTTGTAGGAGGAGATTTTGCCTCAGGGGAGAGACAGAGGTAAGGGTAATAGGGGATTTAGCCTTTCCATTACCACTTCCCTGTGTACCTGTTTACCACGGGTCACACAATGAAGTAAGAGTTGTGTAAATGCTGAACCTCACTCTCTTCTTTCTTCTCTTATCATTTCAGGTTATGGTTGATTCTATCCCTCCTTTTCTTCTAGGATTTTGACCACTCTAAAAGCTGTAGACAACAGGAACTGGGGTAAACCCAGACATCAACTGTCTGAAAATAAGCCTTTCTCTCAGAAACTGCTTGGAAAACTGAACAAGAAGTTCTCATAATAAAATACTAAAGCTCTAAGAAATTCATTAAGGTAGATATTTTCTTTTATTACTTATTAGATTGTCTCAAATATACAGCTAGGTTGTTATGGCAAAAGGCTTTTGGTCAAATCTAGGTGGAGAAGGCTGGAAAGCACAATATAGTGCTATTATATAGCACTAATTACTTTTTTGAACATTATTGTATAATGTGTTTGCATTCACTTGTTATGTGAGAGCACACCACCTACTGCTTTAAGACCAAGATTACCAATTGTGGCATTTGAACACATTGTAGCAACAACATCCTTACATGTTCTGTCATAACTTTTTAAGGAACTGCAAAAGCAAGAGCAGCACCCTTTCCCTGTCTGATTGTGATGAGTCTTATAGAAAAGGTTTTCCTTAAGAGGGACCAAGTAATGTTGCTGAAGAACAAGCCAAACATCTCTGAAGTTCAGGCCCATTTTAGTTTGAAATTTTCTTTCTCAAGGTCAGAGGGAAGTGCCTCTGACTATCCAGGATTGCCAAATCTTCTCCTGAAGCTAAGACACATGCCTTTAAAATATTGATTAAGGACAACTGGGAGCATCCAGTGCATGCTGCTGTTAGGTGTTGGAGGGTACTCTTAGCCTGAAAGGTGCTACATAAAACCAAGCTAACTTCCTTTGTTCCAATATACATTTGCATCACATCTTGATTTGGGCTTTTTGTTGGTCGGTTGTTTTGGGGTTTTTTTTTGAGATGTCCTTTACTATATGTGCCTTAATTCATTCTCTTTTCAAGTCTTCCTGGTGACACCTTGCTACATAGTTTTTCCGTGAAAATGCATGTTTTCTCCGTGTTTTAAAGCATGTGTAGTACTAAAGCAAACCAAATTACATTTAGCCTGGAGGTGGAAAGGATAAATAGGAGGAAGGTTAGTCATTTCCTTAGGAATGAGGTAGAATATGAAGACAGGCTAAAAAATAAGTAAAATAAAAAGTAAATTATATTTAGGCAAAGTTATATGACTTTTTATTTGGCTTGTGGGACAATTTATGAATAGACCAATCAGAGTTTGAAAACCAGATTTTAAAGCCAGCTTCAGAAGTTACTTCATTTTTCCCCCTTTGGAAATATCCCCCAGAAAAGAAAATATCTTTCATCTTTTCCTTTATGTTTCCTTAAGGAAAGTTTGATTTCTTTAGTGAGAAAAACTGCAGCTTTAGAACTAAATTTTAGATCTCATCAGACTACCAAACCAGGCTCTGTATGAAGTCTGCCTTGAGAAGTACAAACCTGTTATCCAGAAATCCCTCTCTATTCCTCTCCTCTAGCAAAAGCAATAGTAATTCACTGGTGACCGGTGCCCAAGGTTAGCCAGGGTATCCCCCTTACATTATCTCAGCACTAGCTGCCCCCGGTGCCAGAAGTGGAAGGCTTCAGACCCTCATTCCCCAGGGAACAGTGTGAGAGAGCAGATCAACCAATGCCTGTCTGCATGGGTTAGTTGCCCACTGGCTCAGCAACACAGGAGCATGTTCAGTGCTTGGCAGGGGTTCTGCCCTTCTCCTCAGTTTCAGTTCCACTTTCTCAGTCACAGGCTGGACTTCTCCAAGAGACAGAGAGAATAGAAAAAGTTTGAAAGAAAAGTAAAGGTGAGGAAAGTAAGGCAAAGTACAGGGTTAGCAAACGAGTCAAATAAAAAATACACTTTCCACTAAACAGCAGAAGGAAAGCAAAAACACTTTTAAGTGTACTGCAGTTAGAAGACATAAAAGCAATTTAGCGGAACAAATCAAACCCCAGCAACTACTTACCCACCTGTAAAGGCAATAACAGAATCAGCAGCACTTGAAGGATTGCCTTTATTGTTTGAGAAATACAGCATCTCTTGTTAAGGAGCACACAGACAATAGGAATACATTACAGGGAAATAGTTAGGACAGCCATCAGGAGAAACAAGTATTCAGTTACCTCCAAAAATGCTTCAGTCATTTCTAGCCAGGTAACTGTTAAGAATACATCTGTGGAAGTGAATTTCGTGAAGTTATTATGAAAGTTACTGGACTCTGCAGCATATGATGGCTTTATGGGCATAACAACTGAATTTAGAGGTATGTTTGTAGAACTATGCAATTATTGAAAGTGGTAAACAACTTTTAGAAGGCAACGTCTTTATTCTCTGCTGGAAGTATGTATGCAATGCAAAGTAAAGCACTGAAATAAAGAGCAACAACAGACGGGGCTAGTACTTAGGCTGCTGCAGACTCAAATACGTAATGAAAATGAAGCAACTTCTGCAGAATTTAATTTAGTTTTTTCATCCCAAAAACCTTTCCTATTGAAGTTTTACTGATGTAACACTTTTAATACCAGGTCACAGAACAAAGGTGAGTTTCCGAGAAAGGTTTTTAAAAAATCACACAGTTTACTTGAGCTATGAAGCACTGAGCTATTTTTGCTTTGATGAAAGTAATGTAGCCCGGCTTTGTTTTCCAGAAATCAAACACATCTTTTTTTAACATTTCAAAGTTTAGAGTAGTTAATCTTCAATAAGGGTGAGTACATGTGACATGTTTGGAAAGATCCATGCTAGAAATGAGAATGAGAGGCATGTATAAGTTTGTTAACCTTTTAATCTGCATCATTTTACAGCAATGGATATCATAAGATGTGCCAAGTGTTCTTGAAGGTTATAATACTTGCCAGGTACAGTTGTATTCTTCATACGTATCAGTCCATCTGCTGATCTCTACATCAATTTTTACCCATGGGCTAAAAGGGGATCTCGCAATTTGTCATGCTATTTAGGTATCTTTTATGATACCTAAAAAAAGCCCAAGCTGGGTTTTTTAATCATACTGAAGTTTGCTCTTTTTGACATTAAAAATGTGTAAATAAATGCCGGGATAAATAGGAGTCACAGAAAAGCATAGTTCAACTGTCTGCTTCAGAAAACTAATACTTTCAGTCTGGGAAATATGTGATTTGGGGTATCTACAAGATGAGGTAGGAATTTTCTGGCTATGCCTTTTTGGCTGAAAATGTTGATTCATTGATATAATACTAGTTGATGCTAAAAGATTATATCACTTCATTTTTGTCTAATAAAAATAAATTGATAAATCTAATATTTTCTGGATGAAAATATACAGCTTGAATTGACAAATAATTTTTTTAAAAGTTTAAACTAACATGAAAATCAAAACTCAGTCCACAAAAATTTTTGCCTCTGAGCAAAGAGAACTGAGAACTGACTTTCTGAGGCTTGGACGTAACTTGATAGTGGATGGAGACAGCTTTCTAAATTTCTCTTGCTTTTTTACCCCCTGCCCCAAAACCCTTCCTCAACAGGAAACCAATTTTTCATTCAGCTATAATCACCATATTTTGTTCTTAATTATGTGTGACATGACAAAGAATCTAATAAATATTAGGTTCTTAAACTGTAACTGCAGAATAGTAGGTGAAGATCATACAGATCTACATAGCTATCTGTAACTGTCTCTCTAACTACCTATCTCAGTTTGAAACTCAAAGCCTGAAAATAGTATTTTAACAGTGATCTTCACATTAAGAAATTAAACAGAAATTCCAGGTTATTTTGAAAGGAGAAGATCTTTGGGTAGAAACCCGAAGGCAAGTAGTTACTAATTTACACTTTGTCTCCTTCCCTTATAATAGAAATAGCCCATTTCTATTATTCAGTATCCTTCAGTACTTTATTCTGAAGGTACAAAAAATAGGAAGGTATTCATCTCTCTGCTACAGCTGCCAACTCAACTACCCACCATGGCTCCCCATGGATTTCTCTCCTCTCCAAAGTCTTGCTTTCAGCACTTCAGGTGCAGCTTGTCCAGCTCTGTCCCAGTTTCCAAGGCCATATTCCCATATTACAGAAGCACAGACTATGCTGAGATGAAAGGGATCCACAACTCCTGGCACAGGAATATCCCCAAGTGTCACAATATGTACCTGAGAGTATTGTACAAACACTTGAACTCCGTCAGGCTTGGTGCTGTGACCACTTTCCTGGGGAACCTGTTCCAGTGACCAACCACCCTCTGGGTGAAGAACCTCATTCTAATATCCAACCTAAACCTCCCCTGGCATAACTTCAGGCCATTCCTTCAGATTTTGTCACTGGTCCCCACACTGCTTGCCCCTCCTCTTCCTCTCACAAGGAAGTTGTAGGCTGCAGTGAGGTCTCCCCTCAGTCTCCTCTTCTCCAGGTTGAACAGACCAAGTGACTTCAGCGGTTCCTCATACAGCTTTGCCTCTACACCCTTCACCATCTTCATTGCCCTCCTTTGGATATTCTCTAATAATATATTTCTTGTATTGTGTCACCTAAAACTGCACACAGTATTCAAGGTGAGTCCACACCAATGCAGAGCAGAGCAGGACAATCACCTCCCTTAACCAGCTGGTAATGCTTTGCCTGATGCTCCCCCAGGACACAATTGGCCCTCCTGGCTGCCAGGGCACTGCTGACTCATCTCCAGCGTGCCATCGACCAGGTCCTCCAGGTCCCTTTCCGTGGCACTGCTTTCCAGCATATCATTCCCCTGTCTGTATTTACATCCAAGGTTGTCCCTTCCCAGTACAGAATCCAGCACTTCCCCTTGTTGAACTTCATATTCTTCCCACAGCTCATCCCTCTTAGAGACCTGATAATCGAGCCCCTGCCTGGTTGGCTCCCCGTGTCTCCCACCTGCCATCCAGGACAGGAAGCACACAGTAGGGCTGGCCCCATACAACCAGGGGGTCTCTAGCTCTCAAGGGGTGCTGAGGTGTCCCTGTGTTCCCTTCACTTCAGATGCTAGAAGTGTGCCCTGCCCAAGGCTCTGGCATCTCTCCTAGGTCTTGCCAAAATTTCCTGAGTCTTACTGGGGGCAAGCAATGGAAAGAGGGTGAAGGTGCCTCTGCAATGAGTGTTTGTGATTCAGCTTATTTGGCTAAACATGCATCTCACTCCTTGTTGCATGCAATGAAGCTTGTTCCTTATTTGACAGGGAGAGAAAATCCTTCATAACATTTTCTGTGAGATCAGGAGAGCCTGGGCCACTTATGTAGGACATTGTTATTTCTTTAGACATTCCATGTTTCCTTGCCATGCTCACACACTAGCTTGCTGGCAGTGGCTGCACTGCTGGGAGGTTATGCCAGTACTCACACTTCCCGTATTGGCTTCCTATTATTTCACTGTTTCTGGAGAAAAAATTGTGCTCAGAGCATTTGTGCATCCCCAGGAGATCCTATCTTCCTTTTGCACTCCATAGTGTGGGAAGGGCTGTGACTGAGGTGTCTGCACGAGCCCTGGCTTGCATGCCTGCCTCGCAGAGTTCCTCAGTCTAGGGTAGTTACACAAGATTGTCTGCAGGCAGCTGTTGGAGAAATCTGAACCTGCAAGTCTTTGCAAGGCTTGGGAGCTGCAGGCATCCCATCACTTTTGATCAGTCAGCCAGAGTCGTTTATTCATTCTTATCTTATAGAGGGTTATGTCTAGGTGGTACTTCTCAGGTCAATGTGAGCTGTGTTTGCTCACTTACCAGGCTGACCTGCAACATGAAGATATGGTTGGTGGCATTCCCAGCCCAGTTGAGGAGCTGGGTGATGGTCATCATAAAGATGTTTGGCTCCTTGCTGGGACTTTCCATGTCACCATCAGCACCTTGTTTCTGTTACTCTGTTCAATTCAGGGTACAGTCAGAGGCCACTCTGTTGACCCTCACACTGCCCTCCTGGCCAATTACCTTTCAGTACAGCGGAGTGGCAGTGGCCTGCAGCCTGGGCACCCAGGACAGCTGGAGCACAGCTCCAGTCAGCACTGTCATTTGGACTTGGAAAATTGTGTTCGAGAGCCTGGCTGGACTCCTTATATTATACGAGGGCTGTGCGTCCATAGTGATGTCTTTGAAAATCTGAGTATGCTACCCACATCTGCATGCAGTTCTGGATTAGTACCACATTGTCTATCTAGCATGATCACAATGGCTTTTAGGAGCCTCGGGTCCATGTCTGGTCCTTGCAGAATCTCTCATGCTCAGACTTTGGGCCTGAGTCATCTTTAGATTCAAGCTGCCTCAAAGTTTGACCTATTTCACTTCATATGCTTCGTATTAACATGACTCTGTGGACTTGTATAACTTCTACAGGCATCACTATGTTCCTTTAAAAACTAAGAAATCTGAAAATGTTACGTGCTGCATAAGGCTTTCTTTTATGCTACACTACTGGGAGTTTTAAACTTGTCTGAAATGATTTAAATCTTTGATACATTGGGTTACTCTAGAAAGACAAGGAAATTGGCAGTTATTCATAATTTAGTCTAATCCTCTTAAGTATGTTTTTTTCCATTTAACAATTGGATAGCACAGTTGAAGTTACTAAGATGTTCACTCCTTCTAAATCACTGCTGTTCCAAGTCATGAAACTCCTAAAAATTGTATTAAGTTTCAGTTTCTCATAGTAAGTGTCACTGTATAGAGTTGAAAAATGCAAAATAAGCAAATATTCAGCCAGGTAAAAGTGCAGAAACTTTGGCTTTAAAAGTGAAATTATAACTCATTTTCACTAATCCGTACTAGAATGTTCCTTTTTTTCTTTATTTTTTTTCCCCTCACTAACATCAACAATTTTTGATACCCTAAAAGTTTGAAATGTGTTTTCTCTCTTTGATATTACATAACAAGTGCATCCTAAAGGTTAGAATTTATTGCTTTATGATAAGAATTCACCTGCCTTCATAATCTGCCTGATTTCACAATGCTGGCATATCCCCATGAGAAAATACCTTCACCTGAGCTTTGTAGTTATTCTTCAACTAAGTCTTTTGCATGGAGTGTCAGAAGAACAGGTTACCTTTTTGTGAAGAGCTCCTTACCACCCCATCAGAAAACTTCTATCTGCTTTTCTTTGAGACAGCAAGTCTTACAGCAGCAGCAACTGAGACATTTGAATATTGATGACAAGATACCTTAATTTCTGACATGCTTAATGCTGTTGAAGGAGAGACAGGAAATTCTGGGGCAAACTTCAGAAATGATGAAAACTAGAAGCCTGACAGGGCATGGGAAAAGTATTATATACACTCTCTAGGAAGAGGAAGTCTAAGATGCCTATTTTTTTTGTTGTGGACATGTCTGAGCATGGCAGAGGGCCACAGAGGAGGTTTTCTTCAAAATTCAGATGCCCTCAGAGCTGTAGCCCAAAGCCTAAGATTCAGATGGAAGGCAGTATCAGGAAGATGATTGTGTGTTTGATTCAAAGAGACTCCAATCTTCTTTCAGCCCATCATCAGCATCATGAAGTTTTTGGGAATGATAAATGCTGTTTCTTTCAACGTTATTTTGACAAACAGAAAATTGCTCTGGAAGTAAACACAGCCTATGTGTTGTCTGAAGTATGTATTTTAACCCTATATCTCCTTATTCAGGTGGCCTCAGGTTGCCACAGAATTTTAATGAGAGAAGTCATCTTAAATCTGCTGCTTCTTGATGCTATTTTTCCTTTCCTATAAAACAGCAAAATCATCTGGGATTCACAGGTGTCCTATCAGAGGAAGAAGCTGCAAATTCATAAATAAGGTGCAGAGCCAGGTGGTTGGTGAGACCAGCTGCTTTATCTCCTTTGTCATTGTGAAGAATCTTTGAAGACTACATGTGTAATCGAGACTTTATTCATAAGAGATTGTAAATATCTGAGGACCTAGTCTGGTATATCATGTAGCCTGAAGCTAAGGCAGAAATCCCTTCAAGAGGTTGGATATTTTCTCTTTTTATGTGAATTCTTTAGTTCCATTGTGAGCTGTAGGCCTTGGTTGTGTTTAAGAAGAGGGTAGGTATATCACAGTGTGCTCTGTACTCCTGGTGCCTTACTTCTCTGAGCAGGGAGGTAGCAGCTCTGCCCCACCTGCATGTCTGCGCTTCCCTTTCTCAAGCCCTCTCACTTCAGGGACCAGGACAGGGAGGGGAAAGAGGGGTGTCATGCTACTGGGATTTCAGATTTTTCCTGAAATCACAGTTCAGATACACTTGAAAATATGTATAACTCTCAGATCATCTCATTGTCATCAATTTATAAAGAATACCCAAAGCAGGATGCATTAAATGCTCAAGTTTAGCTAATATCTCCTTTATAAATATCTAGTCAGGCTACTGAAGTTCATTGTATCTTTGCTTCCACTTTCTACTTATGCATCCAGGTAAAACTTTTGAATTTATTGTTGAATAAATGTAGCTATTGGGAAGAAATCATATGTTATTATGTTGGTGTAATATCCAGTCTGCATACTGCCAGAAAAAAATACTTTTTAAATTTGCTCTCCACAATAATTCCAGAGGCAGGTACAACTGTGACAAGTATCTTGACTTTCCTCTAATTAGCAGAGAACATTAATTAACACTAAATTCATTGAGACATTTTTGAAGGCTACAAATGAGTCTTGTTGATATACCTAGCTGAGATCAAGCTCTCCATTTAAAAAGTATGGAAATTGTCAAAAGACATGACTTTGGAGAAGACATAACCACTCTGCCTTTCCAGGTGACCCATTTTTAACAGCCTTTATCCACAAAAGCTATGGGTTGTTAGCATGTGAGGAAGTAAAGTTGCTCCTTACTTTGTCACAGTATTGTTTTGTATTTAATGAAAGTGCATAATATTAACATACATAATGCAATGTATAATTCTTCATGGAAAAAACAAACAGGAACCAATCTGAAATAGTTTGCATACTGTTTGGGAATGCTTTATTTTCATTCCTTGAAAATTTTTCTCATTTGTTCCTCTTGGGCAGAACACTGTTTTGACTGTATAGCTGCTAAGTGTTTATTAATAATAAAATAAACATTGTAGGTGATTGAATGTGTTTATCTTATAATAAGGGATAAAATTCTGCATTTATCAGAAACAAGCTCCCTTTTTATGCCTGTCTTCGGCTATTCTGAATTTCCATTCTGTAGCTTAACTGGTGCTGTTAGTGCTATTCAACATACTGAGGGCTGATTCAAGCCTGCTCTCCTATCCAACCTGCTCCAGCTGCTGACCACAATAGCGAAACAGCCTTCCCCTCAGTCACATTACCCTGTTGTTCCTTGCCCCTCAAGCTTATTGAAAGGGTTCTTCAATACTTACTCATCAAATCCCACTGACTCCAACTGGTGCTTTCTGTTTATACAAAGAATTTGAGGTCATGCCAAAGAGCTGCAGCATCCTGAAACACTATTAACAGAATAATTGCTGAGAGAACACATACCATTAGACTTTTTAAAGTATGACAACAAATTCTCAAGCAAAATTGGCCCAAATAATTTGTTGTTTAATGGGAGGGTGAGGACAGTAATTTTGTAGCTTAGTGATTACAGTTCTGTAAATAATTAGAATTGCAAAGGTTCCCCCTCCTCCTTTCAAAATACTGTGTCATTTTAACTGTGCCCCTTTTCTGTATATTTCTTCACTTTGCTAAAAAAAGATGATTTCATTGGAAGTCAACACTTTCCAGCTTCTTAGTACTGAAATGTGGAAAGGCAAAATTAAGGATTCCTGAGTTCTGCCAGATGCAATTCAGAAGTTGAGAGTTCATCAGACAGTGCTATCAGAAATCCAAGAAACATGGTAAAAATACAAATAGACACAGTTTGTAATATTTCCAGTGGCTTTTTAATGTGCACAGTAATGTGAAAATCTTGCACAATTGTGGGTTGACTCCCTGGAGAATATTTGGTCAGTAACGCCTATCCAGTAGGAACTATATAAGAATGCATGGAAACAATACAAATTTCTTTTTTTTTTTTTCAAATGTCACAGGATTAATTATAATTCTTGCAATACCTGTAGTATTGGTTGGACTCCAGATTTATAAAGGTCTTTTGAAGATAAATGATTTTATGACTCTATTTGTGAATTTGCAAAATTTTAAGTGGCCTGGATAATATAGAAAAAACATCTAAATAAAACCTGCTTGAGGTAGAAAATCTGCATTTTGCACATAACATACACTGGGGAGAGAGACTGAGCATAAAACATCACTGTCGAGTACTTCATAAATAATGCTTGGAATTTCATGTGTTTGCCTGCAATGTACTCACTACCAATAAGCTTTATTCCTGAGGATGTACTAAAGACAAAGAAGGCAGGGGGAATAGTCTATATGGTGGATACATGCTAGAAAACAGCCCCGCAAAATGCAAATGGCTATGTCTGATGTAGCCATGTTATAGGACCTTGAGAAAGCAATGTGGTGCCATACAGCTCCAGCTTTGGACACCAAGGAGATGCTGAACAGCAATTCCATTACATGGATGTAACACTCAATCCTTCCCTGTGCAGCTAAAGGGAACTTGGAAAAGGTAATAATGACTTTTCCAACACATTTGTTTTTCTAGGGGAGGACGGAAACACTGCCAGGCAGGCTGATACTTTTGTGCCAGTCACCTGGAGTGGGGAAATGGCACCCAGCTGGGCATTTGCAGAGACAGTGAGCTATGTCCTTGGGCTGAAACACTTCCATATTTACCTTGCCCACAGTAACATACAGCACTGTAAATCATGTGGAAATGCAGCCCAGAATTATTGTTCCATTTCAGAGGTTTAAGCTCCGGTTCCTTTTGCGTGCTTTCACTGCAAGACATTTAGCATATAACTTCAGTCTAAATACTTGTATTCAAATGTAGATGAGCTGAATGTGCATGTGCGCATATGTGTGCAATCAGGATTATTCACAGCTTATTAAAGATAGTAATTTCTTGCTTTTTAAGTTGTAAAATTGTAAATTTCATCAAATCATGGGTGCGATTTCTATAAAAACTAGGTGACCAACCACATTAGTAGTCTTTGGGGAAACCTTCAGAGCACAGTGTAGCTGGAGATGTTTTTATGCAGAATATTCCACCCACGTCTGCAAATCAAAAACACATTTGCAAAATCTGAAGTGAGAGTAATTCACTATTTGAAAAATGAGCTAAATCTCTAAGATTATTTATTCGCAACTTGAAATTAAATCTGCTGTTGATGGTATTCATTTAACATGGATGAAATTATTGATTTAAATATCAAGGAAAAAATAAGTCAGATAAACTGCTTTACTGCTCTGGAGGAGAGGAAGGTGAAGCTGAATACTGTTAAAGTGATTTCTTTTTCAAAGACGTGTTGTAGCCCGCACTGGATTTGTTTGTGGAGAATTACTTTACAGGTGGGACAGCAGAACACAGCTGCAAAGCAAAATGTATCTGAGCTGGGAAGCAGTCTGTATCTGGCACAAGTTCATTTGGGGGTCCCAAGGTAACTCCCACAGAGGGGGCACGTGGTAAGAGGGGACTCTGCAGGCACTGTCTTCTTGTCCATCAGCAATTTCTGCAAAGGACACCCATGACTAAAATCTTTTACAGATCACATAGAAAGCACTGTGGGCCACCAGTGACCTACTACAGGGCCTGCTATACAGCATGTCTATTACTTCAGTCATGTTTTTAGGGTCAAACTGTGATTTAAAGGGGCTTTTCTTTCTTGGGGTGTTCACTCTGTCAAAAGTAACACATAAAAACTGTGGTCTTAAAACCAGACAGCAAAAATTGCTTTCAGCCAGTTGTGGAAATTCTCAACCCCGTTACTCTGTTTTTCTTCCAGGCACAGGTACTTACTGACCCCAAAGGCAGTGCCAGAAAGCACAAGTCAATATTCCCATGTAACTGTCAAATGTTTCCCATTGTGAGCTACCTTTTCATTCCAGTGAAAATTACATGACTAAATCCTAAGCAGTTGCATTTCTATTACAATTCATACATTTCTATTACATTCATATCTTTTAAATGTTGCCAGGTTGACAAAATCTGTGGCTAGTGGGACAAGCATATGTCTCAAAAAGACTAAATATATTTTTTGAGAAACAGCATGGTAAGTCAGTCTTCTCTACAGTGTGTTCTATAGTACAATTGCTCGCTTCATGTTTCTGTAGCAGTTTCAGGGATTTAAAACCAAATTTAATTTTAGTTTGGCATCAATGAACTCCATTACCAGACATCGTACAAATAGTAATCATGAAAACAAGTGAAGCTCTATGATTAAATCAAGATTGAATAATAAATTTAAGAGACAAATTCATACAGACTTCTATATATATGCATCTCCTTGGGTAGGTGCCTGAGATATATTAATGGGCAATTGTTAAGATCAGGGAGTCTGGAAACTTTTCTGATCTTCAAAATGAAAACAACAACAAAATTTATCAGAAAACAAAAAAACAAGGTAATTCATACAGTGAGGAAGGGAAAGGGATAAGCAGTACATTGTTTGTGAATTTCCAGTGCAAATAGGTCATCTTTTCTTTCTTTCCCAGCACTCTCTTCTCCCTTTCACTTCTGAGTGACTTGAAAGGCCTGTTTATGACCACTGCATTGATTTCCTTTCCTCTGACTCATTGCAGTCTGGCTCCAGCCCTCCCCATTCAAACTAATTCACCAAGGTCTCAAGTGACCTCTTTCTGGCTAACACGGGAATCTCTGTGTCCTCTTTGACCTTCCTGTCTAATTCGATACCCTTGATCACTTTTTTTCTTGCCTGGCTTTTGTGGCAGTACCCCCTTGTGGCTTTCCATCAACCTTCCATATTGTTCTTTCAGCATCTTTTACAGTAGCTCCTTCTCCCTTCTCCATGGGACTCTCTCGAAGCCACTACAGACTCTGTTTTCTCATTGTACACCTTTTTCTCTTGTTTTCTCCTATTATTCCCAAGCTGAATATTTTCACCTCTCTGTCCTGTCTGTTTCTGTTCCATTCTCTGAGTTGAATTGACAATTTGGTGCATTCAGGATGATTCCCCGTCACCTGAAGCAAAAAAGATCACAGGTAAGTCTTTAATTTGAACCTGCCACTCTTCCTCCTCTGCTCATTGCTGTTGACAACTTCACCCTTCCCCTTCAACTCTCATACTCAAGGTCAGTTTTTGTCATTCCCTTGCACATTCCTATGTGCTTAGATAATCATGGCAGATTTGGTGCAAGACCTGTGGGAATTAGGGGAATCTTTCTATTATGGTCACAAAAGTTTAGGCAAAGATCTAAATAGCTTCTTTTCCTCCTTCATCTTTTAAAAACCATATCCTACACTTCCTCTCCAAGGTCCATACCTTGGTAACATATTTGGCAATATTTTCCTCTCTAAATTATGCTCTTCAAGTATCTAATACTTCTCAAAAGCATCTCTATGATATTCCCTTGTCATTCCCCTTCAGGGTTGCTCAGGGCTGTGCCCTGCCAGCTGATGGACCAGTTGTTCATTCACCGTAGTGCCATTGACTTGACAGCTCAAATCAGTTGAGGTAAATTTCTGGTTTCTGTCATCCTTTGAAACCCAAGATTACATTTTCCTGTGCCCTTTTTCCTGTCAGAAACGGTGAGCTGGATGGTCCTCTCAGTGTCTTTCATGGTTTGGACTTGCCTCACAGAATGGCAGTTGTTGTACTCCCTTTTATACAGAAACTCCCTAAATCCTCTCTTCTCTCATTAGACAAAAAGTTATTATGGAGGAAACAAGTCTCCAAAAGAATCTTCTGCTGAGGAATACACCATAAGCCTTTTGGGCCAGACAACTTTTTGTAGCACATAATCATACAGAATAGGGATGTCTCCAATCTCTCCTGGTCAGGTTTTAATCTAGATGCAGATCTCAACAATCTTTGAAATCAGAGGTGGTTTTAATGGTCCAGACACCCCTAAAGTGAGTGATCCTGTATTTAAGACAGTGGCTGCCATCCCAAAGCAATATAAGTATTTGTTATCCTTCCTATACACAAATCAATGCTTTTCGGTAAAATAAATACTGTATTTGAAAATTTTAGTACATCCCAGAGCTAAAAAGTATATATTTCAAAAATGTGCCTGATGGGATTTTGGTACCAATTCTTTAAGCAATTAAAGATTCTACACTAATTTTACTTTGAAGTACCTGAAAAGACTTCCAAGACAAATGCTTCTCAGGGAATTTTGGCTTGTGCTTATAGAAATAGAACACAAACTAAAGAGTCTTCCTTCAAACAACTGGGTGCAAATAAATCACTGTCTATTTAACAGATCTGTCCTTAGGATCAATAGCATTAGTACCTTTTGTAACAGAATTCATTTCATGGTGACTTTCCCTCTTGTTGATATGCATATACTTTTTTTTACCCCTGGTTACCCACACTTTATGAGTTTTTGTTTCCAAAAGGTGCTCACTGAATTCCCAGGGAGAAATTCATCAGCTGAACTATGATCTCATTTCCCTTGGCATGCCGCAGCATCAGACGCATCATGTGTTCATTGCTGTAACCTAATTCCCCAAAGTACAGCAGCTGGGAGATGCTGCCAGGAAAAATGTGACAACCATAGCATAATTTACCAAAACCCAGCAGTGACACACGGGTATTGAAATATGCCATCTAGGTTAACTAATACCATACAGCCCTATTCTAAGGGAAACTCCTTTTTATATGAATCACATTAGTTTGGGGTTTTTTTGTTGGTTGGTTGGTTTTTGCTTTGTTTTTTTTTTTTGGTTGCAATTTGCTCTAAATTTTGTTACAGTTTAACTATTTCCAGAAATCTGTATGAATATGCTAGAAACAAAAGAAAAAGAGATGAATGAATGAAATTGCTCACGGATCCTGTGAAGTGTTTTCATAGATTTTCCCAAGGTGGAGACATATTTGTAATAAAGACTTCAGAAATATACATTGAAAGACCCAATATATCCTAAGCAGTGTTTTGTTCAAACCAGAAATCATTTATTGTTTTGTGCTTGAGTTAACAAAAATCATCAATTAAGAAGCAGAAGAAAAAGAATCCAATTCAAAAGAGGAAAACTGAAAACTAATAACAATCCAATAACTATATACAATTTGAAGGAAAAAAAAGGAGACATAAATTCAAAAATTTCTTAAGTAATGATATTGCATATGCTGAATGTTGGACTTACACATTTGTATGATGTATTAGTACAGTCCCAGTCTCATAGAAATAAAATCTAGTGTAAAAAAAATAAAAATAAAAAAGAGATGAAACTGCAAATGCATGCAAATAGCTAAATGACAATAGGACAAAGCAAGAAGCAGGTTTTAATCTTCGTTTGTCATAATTCTAAATTATATTTTTTGCCTTACACTTTTCTAGCACAGTTAGACAGAAAATGAGATACACCCTCCTAGGAAATTGGGAATGGTATAGCATTGACATCATCCTCTCAAACACACTCTTGCAGGAGATAAGCACAGTGTGGGAGCACTCAGAGCTGCAGTGCATAAGTTACTGGGAACCCTGGGACATTGCTTCCCTCTTTTTTGTCAAGCTGCAAGCTAAGACTTGTGATGGGCATTTTCCTGTCCTCCAGCTTAGTAGCCACAATCAATTCACAGAGAGAAAAAGTAGACAAGAATAAGGAAGAACATCAGCTGAAAAGAGCAGTGGCAATTAGCTGGCATCCCGTCTGCTGCCTTTTGCACACTGGACAAAAGCAGAATGGCTTCCCAGGTAAGATCAGAAAAAATACCAGTAGATTACTGCTGCTTCAAAAGGCCCTTTTTCACAGTAGTGAAAAGAAAAAAGGTACTGAGTTACTATGCTTTATGGTAAAGTGCATTGAATACATTTCTTTTTCAATCAGTAAACCTGTCTATACCTCATGTATTCTCTACATGAACTTCTCTAGGTTTTGCTTACACAAACACTACTGTTCTCTCATTACATAGGAACAATACATAGTAACATCCGTGACATCATTATAAATTTCAAGACTGATTACTCTTAACTAATATAGCCTCGCAGAATATCACTGCATTGAAAAGGTTTGTCTGGCTAAGGACATTACTATCTATCCGATCCAGATCATCTTGGACATGGCCTCATCTCTGATGTCTGCACTAACTTCCTTTGGATGTCTTCCTGCACAGAAAGCTCCCATAGTTGTTTTCAGAGCCCTGAGGCATGAAGGGCGCCCAAAGGATGGGCTGATTCTGAATGACCTGTAGCCTTACTAGCCTATGGTAGTTACCAACCAACAAAGGAGATTGATATGAACCGAATCTCTTTGCCTATCATCACTCTGGAAAGTGGTAATGCAACACAGTGGCAGCTCCTGGGTAAGAATCTGCAAAGACGAGGATTCAGAACCCATGATTTCAAACTCTAACTGTCCCTGCTTACATTTTCCAAGTCTTGCCGTCCTCTTCCTGTGCATAATAAATGATGAATTTCTAGTTCATTCATGAATTTCTAGTTCAAATATTTCTTCCTACTATGGAATTCATTTGAAAAAATTGTAATAGTGCAGAAATATTCGGTGAAAAAAATTAACTTTGCTGGAGAGCCCTTCAGGACAAACATGTGCCGCTACACTTGCACGTTTTTTGCGTCAGTGTGCCAAGGCCAGGCAGAAACTGGAGTTCGAGCTGAGCCGTGCAGATGCTCTTGGAAGAGAAGCCAGTAGGAGCAGCACCTTTCTGCAGGGAAACCTCTTTATTCCCTGGTGGGGTACATGCACCCCCATATTCCTGCAGAGCCATAGAGCTGAAGAGTTAGGCTCCCCTGATTCCTATGAAGAACAGCTGTCCTGAGTATTTGTCTCTGAGTCAGATTCCATCTTTCTTATTTTACATACAAATCCTCTGCTTTCTCTTCTGTACAGCAAGGTCATGTCAGTTGAATGCTTAGGAATTCATCCCTCTATTGTATAAGCATTTTTAAAATATATGGTGTACTTTTTCATATGTGTTTGCAAGTTAATAAGTTTTACAAGTATTTTGACAGGCAATGCTTGTCATTCATAATACCAGTTTCTGTACACTGCTTACCTATAGCCAAATGTACTTATCAATCCACCCCCCTCTCCACTTTTAACATCATTGCAAGACTATTCCGTGAACATAATTATTTTCATGACCTCAACACAAAGGTCTTGTTATACTAATTAATTTATAGATACAGCCTGATGTTGGAAAGTTTTCAAAAACAAGATGGGAGATGTTGTGAAGAAAAAAAGAATTGTTATATCCATTTTATAGATGAGCACAGCCACAGAGGATGTAGCTACAAAGCTTTTGGCAGGTTCATACCCATTTAGACTAAAATACAAATTACCCAGAGCCAGCTGTGTCTGCATTGCCTACAGGAATCAAATTGGACTAAAAACTACCACACCGCTTTTGTGTTTTTCTCCTTGGAAAACCAGCTGGCTCATTCCAAACTAGTCAAAACAGGAGTCATCTGAAGATGTACGATTGACTGGGAATCCTGAAGTCATTTGTGGAGCTACAATTATGACCATACGGCTGTAACTGGAGACCAATTAACTTGCAAACATCTCCAACTAACTGCAAAACTCAAGGATGTTTTCAGTATGTATTCAAAACACACTTGCATGGACTTGATAATGAATAGATCAGCTTCACTCTGCCTTAATATCCATATAAAATGCATTGGGTTACTCATTGTTGATGAATTTAAAAATTTTGCAGAACATGCTTAAATATTGAAAACCTTCCCTCTGAGCCTTCGTAAAGCATACTTTCTGTCATATCAATGATACATCAAGTAAATATTTATAATACTGCACACACAAAGAAGAATATATACTCATAACTGAAAGCCAGAGCAGAACTCAAAAAAGAGCCAAGAAAAACACACAAACAATAGTAACTGAGAGACTGAAGAGGAGAGAATATAATAGATACTGATAGTTATGAGTGTTTTCAAACAATGATGACTGGATCTGACAATGCAACTGTCCTGTAAAAAGTGGAGCTAATTATACTTTATTTCCAAGGGTCTTTCCCAAGAGACTAGATGTCCTTCAAACATATGAAGAAAGAAATGAAATACATGAGTGAGCACAAGAAGGCGACTGGCAGCATAAGGAGCTATTTATGTCATACAGCGGGTGTCAACAAAACAATACTTAGGATTTCAGCTGTGCAATTGCGAGAAAAGCTCTGGTAAAAAACATTACTGTCTTGTGCCTGTAATCCTAAACAGTGTCTGGGGTGGAGGTCGTGAATGGTGCAACCTGTCTGCCCTCCACCCAACTCAGAGCAGGCGGTAAGGAGAAGGAACTGAGCTGCTCACCTCTGACATCATCCACAGAGACCAGGAGAAAACAGAAAGGATCCTCCTGCCGTACCATGCACAAAAAGGGGAGAGTGGATCTGGTTCTCATGTTTTAAATATTTTGTGACTAAATCTGTGGAGTGCTTCTTATCAGTCGTGCTTTCATTTTGCAGCTCTTCCACAGGCTGATTTTTAACTGGTTTTTAACTTAGCAACTAGATATCCAGATCTTTTCTGACTTCCATTTTTCACCCGTAAAGCAAAGGTGTTGATAATAATGGGGTTTTGCCATCTTTTGCCTATTTTGTCCATACAGATTATAACACTTTGAAAAGATCCTGCCTCTTATCAGGTGCTTAGAGACAAAATAATATGATGTGTTCACAGTCTTGTCTAGGAACTACAGGCATTGTTGTGACAGAAGTAATGACTAAGTTAAGGAGAAGGAAACGAGGACATTTACAAGAGAGTAGTGTAATCAGAAATAAGAAAGGTTGGGGGCCTGACTGTAAAAATCCTGACTTATAATTATGTAAAAATATTCCAACCTAGAATATTAAAGACGGGAAGTGAGTGGACACTGCCTATATAAAATAGTTTGGCTGATAAAGGGATGGAGAAAAATGTTAGCTAATGTGTAAAAATGAGGAAAAATAAAAGGAGATACAACAAATAGTTGGCTTGCTAAAAGGCTTTTAAAGAGAATACTATTCAAAGAATTGAAGCACAAGAAGTAACTTGTGCAGAGATGCATATTCAGCAGATTTTCTTTCTTATTTTATTCACTGTTTGGTCAGTTGAAGGCCTGGAGGCAGTAAATTCCTCTTGTACAGAATTCAACAGTGATAAATAGTTTGGAAATCACTGAACCCCTAGTTGTGCTTAAGGCATTTGTATTTCAGTGTTTCAAGTTTACAGCACAGTCGATTTGCTCTGTGCAGGAAAGCAGGTGATGACATCATGAGGACATTTTCTATGAAAGTAGGTGAAAGCTGTTTCCCTGAGAATTATGCAGCCATCAATATTTTTACTAATCCTTATTGCATTTTCCTCATTATCATATTTTTCAATTTATAACATTGTCTAGAAGGATATGATGTAAGACAACCTGTTAATAGCTTTGCTACACATTTATCCTCACACAATACCTGTGAAAGGTTTTTTTTCTTTTTTTTTTTTTTTTTTTTTTTTTTTTTTTTTTTTTTTTTTTTTGTGGGATTGATTACAAGATTTTTATGACAAAATTTCTTTTTAAAATTGGGAAGTGCTTTAAACTGAGCATGTATTTTCAGATTCAAATAGGATACTTGGATGTTATATACCATAGGAAATAAGCGGTACAAGTAATGTAATAAACCATAAAAATAAAACATAAAAAAATTGACTATTTACCAGGTAACTACAATTGTATTTATAGAGTTTTTATATTAGCTGCTGTGCCAGGGATAAAATGGCATACAGTAGACTATTGGCTACTAGTATCTGATTTCTTTTTTGTTATAGTCAGATTTTAAAAAAAATCTAATTTGGTAGGAATCTGTCTCCTTTAAAAGAGTGACTGTTGCACTAGTTGTGAACCAATAGGTTGTACCAGGGCAGGCAGCCTTGTGAATTAAGAACATGGAAATAAGTGCATAAGGGGAAAGCGGGAGATGTTCTTAAGCATAGATTGCTTTACTATTTTCTTCCTTCTTCAAATATTAGCAGTGCTGGAATCTGCAGAAAGAACTAACAATTTGGCAAGGTGATCATTCAGTAGAAGAGTTGCCATGAAATGGCCCATAATATAATCTGATTTTGCCTTTTTTTTTTTTTAAGCTGAGTTCATTCTATTATGTTAAAAATAAATTAATGTTGCCAAGCCAAGTACTCAGAAGTTATGAAATGAAAATGAATGAAATTTTAATTCTTCATGCTTGTGCATATGAATTAGGATCCGTCTTTAATGTGATTAGAGGAGTTAGTCAGATGTTTTTCAGCCCACTAATACAGGTTGAGCATTCAAGTATTATGACAGAAAGGGGTTCAGAAAATCAGTTTTAAGTGTAATGTTCAATTAGTAATACTGGGGAATTAAGAGAAGGGGGTTTCACTATTTTTTCTTTCACTTTGTACAGTAAGACAAAAATTAAAATCAAACAAATATATCATGTAAGGACTGTAACATTTAAAGAAGTGCGAGTGTTTCAAATAATTCAACAAGAGTTGGTTTAGGATAAGCAAATGAGGCACTGATCAAATAAAAAAAGGGTATATGTGGAGGAATCATCATAATATAATTAAAGGCTACAATATTATGCTCAGGAAAGCTGTTGGTGAGCCAATCTTATTGCTGGCATTTCTTATGTTTTAACTGCTTGATTTGGCACTCTTAACAACAGTCTTTTAATGTCTTTTTTAATGAACTCTACCCATGCTTCTGGGCATAATAGTAGGCAGCAATTCTACATGGTAGAAAACTACTTCACTCACAGAGCCACTGGCAGAGAACAGCATATTAAAAGTGTAATTCACCTACTGAAAAATTCTCTGGTTGTTTTTTTTTTTTTTTTTTTCCACATCTGATCTCAGAATTAGCTGCTTAGCTCCTAGGTTCGTGGAAGTCTAATCTAGCAGCAAACAATGTTTGCCACACCCCTTGCTGAACACCATCTTTGCACTGTGGGGAAGTCGTATTGCCCAAATTTATAGAAGCAATTAAAAAGATGTTTAAGAAGCCATTTGGAAATCTCTCATGTCTTGAAGGAATCATAACATGTTGAAAATCAATCATGTCAGGACATTACTTAGTCTCACCCCAGCTCACTGTCTGGTCCATAGCCAGGGCACTCCTGTTTCCATGAGCCCTGAGTGCTTGGAAGGGAACAGTCTGTTGCTGTTTTAAAACTGGAAGAGCAGAAAGGCATTTTTATTCGGACTTGACACTCTCTGCACTGGTTGTGTCCTCAGCTGGCCATCATAACTCGAACTGAGCTCAGTGTTACTGTAGGTAGTTCTTTACAACTGTGTGGAAGTGTACAAAACCTACACAACTGTTAAAAATTACAGGTAGACAAATGGAAATAGGCAAAGAGCTTTGAAAAAACATGATTTAGGAGAATATCTCATAACTAGCAGGGGAGTAGATCAAAGAGGGGGTGGTAAAAACACAGCACAGCAATGCAACAAAACGGTTGAAACACAGCTTACACTTTCATCCTATATGGAGGTTTCTCTAAGCACCAAAGGTCAAGGGAGAGGGGTGCAAGGTTTGGGAAGGCACCGGGACAGCCTAGATCTTTGTTCTCTGATATTGAGGGCTTTTCAGGGAAGTGCCAGAGAGGACTAAAATGATCCTACCATTGTTGATGGTTTCAACTAATCCTTGATCTGCCTGAAGGTGAGATTCTCATTATTACCTTAGTTCCCATGTGCCATCACTTGCTTATCAACATATTCCTTCTTATTTATCTCCTTTAATATAATCTTTTAAAAATAATGAAGTAAATTAATAGACTTCAGTTTAGCTGCTCCAGAAAGCATCTTTTGCTGCCTTATGACCATTTGACTCTTAAAACAACCCTAGAATGGGGCACATTTGCTGTATCCTAGCATCAAATCGTGCTGTGAAAATCACCCTTAAGTGGGTGTGCAACAGTTTGAAACCTGAGGGAAAATCTTCATTTTCAATCTTTCACTAGTGTTCTGTGTACTTCGGTTGTACTTTTTGCATAGAATCTTCTGCAGACTTTAACAGCCATAAAGCCTCTAGCACATCTCATCTCTTAAAAATGAATATCAAAATCTTTAATATAATTTTAAAAGAAATCAAAGTTTTGTCTTGTTAAAAGGAAAAGAGAAAGGGATATCTATAAGTTGAAATTATCCTTGCAAAACTTCAGGTTGAAATATCAGGGACTAAAATATTTAAAGGACTTTACATGGGTGACTACAACATTGTATTGAACAGGCTTCCAATTCTTTGTAATGAAAAACTGTGAAAACCACATTGTTGAATTATTTTGTATTTGGATAGGTCATAGTAGCATTTTTGTCTGTATGGAGACATTTGCTTCAACAAATAGAAAAAAGCCCAAACCAAACCACACCAAAACAAAAAAAACCTTTCTTGCATAGGTGGGTGCAGAAGAGAAAATTTGTAGAATCCTGCAAAGATCACAGAATCAACTAGGTTGGAAAAGACCTCTGAGATCATCAAGTCCAACCCTTGAACCAACACTGCTGTGGTTACTAGACCATGGCACTAAGTGCCACATCCAGTCTCCTCCAGGGATGGTAATGCTGCTGGCTTGACCTTTTTAGAGAATGCTCTAGTTTTATTTTTCTCTACACATCCCCCAAGAAGTGTTTCCAGAATGGGAAACACTAAAATCAAAGAACTTTGCATCTGACAGCTGAGAACATTGGGAACTGGGGAGTGTAGGTGGAAGGGACAAGTCACTGCTTCTTAGGGCAGAGTAGACCTGTAAGCAAAAGTATAAAATTCAACAGGATTTAACATCAGGATTGTGATTGCACTTCTTCATTTCTTTTGTAAAGGATAAGTTTAATAAAGTGTGTGTTTTGCTAAAGCTACTGAGGGACATATTCAATGTGGGAGGGACCTCCTGTTCTCTGAAAATTTGAACATGCCTTCTGGTTAATATTTTCCCGTATAAATAGTTTGCCTCACCTGAGAAGAATTATTTACAAAACACCTTCTGTGACATATAATTAGAGCATGAACATGTGCTGGGACCTCATGAGGAGCAGGAGGTGCCCAGCTCCTTTGCACGCCTGCAGAGGTTTAGGGTTCAAAAACATTTCCTGTGAGTCAGATACTGCAGGTGATTGTATGCACTAGGGCTGTAAATCATTTACCAAAACAAGTGGGTGGCAATGTGATTAGCAACACTGAGCAGGGAGGGAGACATAAATTACTTAAAAACTCTTTCCTGTCTGAGACATGTATGCTTACAACTACAACTGCAGCAAGGTTGAATGTGATCAAACAGAAGTTCCGTTGTAAGGGCTTTGTGAAAACTGTTTTAAAATGTTTAAATGATTTCTGAGAGAGAATACTAAAGGTTCTCTATTTGGCTACCTGAGGATATAAAAAATAAGTTATTTAATAAAGAGTTTAAATCACAAGCTTTTACCTAATCTACACAGTCTCAGGTGTGCAAAGAAAAAGAAATCTATGAATATCACCTTAATTGCATTAGCATTTCATTAAGACTGGTCTGAAGCCTCATAAACAGTAAACCTGAGCTTTTAGTGGGCAACAAAGACATAAGTTCCTCAGTTGAAAAAGAATTTTATGTTTGAGTTTCTTCAGGAAAGCTGAAAATAGCTCAGTTACCCAGGTGTCTCCTAGAAGACAGTTATTCATAAATGTTGAAAGAATTTTAAATTTGTGGGAATTCCCCAGTTTACAACAGAGTCCATGAAATGTGTACTATTAGAAGAGGGTTTTGGATCAGGTGGGGATGAGCCATCGTATTGTAATTGAAATTAATTTTAGCAGTAACCTATGTGTATATAGCTCCAAATAAGCTATATTCATCTTCAAATTTCATAACTTCTGCAAGACTTAAGATAAGAGTTAGCTGTATTACAGAAGAGATAGCAACTAAACTAAACCTTTTCTTAGATAAATGATTTTTCAACGTAATCAGCATCAACTAAAGCTGACCCGAAGGAACAAAAGTAATAGGACCTACCTACTACAGAGCTGCATTAGCGCTTCATAGTAAGGAGCCACATGAATGTTTGAATTTTCTAAATGAGCTGTTTAATTTTAATCAGCCATGGGGGGAAAAGCTTCAAAAATTAGAGCAAGAATTGGATACCTACCCAGGCTTCAGGCACTTCTCTCTGCTTGCTCTGGAGCAGCTCTCTCTTTCACAAATTTGCTTTCAGACCAGCTAATTAAATGCAGGTTCAAGCTCAGATGTTTCTCCATCTTTTAACTGTTGTAATGCATTCTAGCTGACAGGAACACAGTGAGCCCTTGGTCTTGTAGTTATCCCACGGGCAATTGACAGAGATAACAAACACTTAAACTCTCAAGCTGTGCAAAACATACCTTTTTTTTCCTGGTAAAGATACAATCTAGGGACCATGGTTTTCTCTTCTTCACAAAGTAAGGATACTTCCTTCTTTTCCTCTCACTCTTTTTCAGCCTTAGCCTTAACTCACATTCTGAGAAAAGCTTTCAAGTAGGACGAATCATTCCCATAGAAAGGCCAGATCCTCAGCTGCTCTAAATCAGTGCAGCTCCATTAAGGTTATTCTGGCATCAGGGACAGTTTCACTCTTCTGCCCTTCAGAGACTTCAGGCAGGTTCAATATCTGGTAGTAGGACCATAATGTCTGATATAAAACCAGGCCTCCACAACCTGCTAATGCTTTGGTCTCCCCACCACTGAAATTACCTCGACATGGTATTTCATATTTGACAGACTGAAAATGATTTACAAGTTGTCTAATTTCTTGACCACTGGTAATCACAGATGCAGGAACTATTTAATTTCAATTTTATTTCTTCTACTCTTATCTCTGTCTAACACCTGTTTAAGAGAACATATAGTATCCCTTTTTATTCCTTTGCTTTCAGGGTCTTTCACTACTTTATCTTGTCTTTTTGTTGCAAATATTTTCCTATTCAGGTCTTAACTCTTGAAACTAAATCTGATTGTTTCTAAAAGCAGTTATCCATATTTTCTCTCTGGTTTGAAAAGCAGTTAAAAAAAATACTTCCCATAATTTTTAATTTTTTTTTAATTATTATTTTCTTCTACTTGGCAGGTGAATCAAGATATTTCTCAGCAAATTAGGTAGGGGTTGGCTCAGGAGATACAAATATTTTACAGCTTGCCATTAGGAACCCTTGCTACAATGACTAAGATAACTCCAGTTGGTATGTCACAAATACTCTCACAACACATTAGCAGATAGGCTCATAGAATACCCTGGGTTGGAAGGGACCCACAAGAATCATCAAAGTCCAGCTTCTGGCACTGCACAGGGCAGCCCCAAGAATCACACCATGTGCTCCGAGCATTGTCCAAACACTTCTTGAACTCAGACAGGCTTGGCGCTTGTGACCACTTCCCTGGGGAGCCTGTTCCAGTGCCAAAATACCCTCAGGGTAAAAAGAAAAACCCTGTTCACGTCCTCTGACACAGCTTCAGGCCATTCTCCTAAGTCCTGTCACTGGAGAGATCAGTGCCTGCCTTTCTGCTTCTCCTCATGAGGAAGTTGTAGACTGCAATGAGGTCTCCCCTCAGTGTCCTCTTCTCCAGGCTGAACAGAGCAAGTAACCTCACCCACTTCTCATATGGCTTCCCCTCTAGATCATTCACCATCTTTCTAGCTCTCTTTCTAGCTCTCTAATATCTTAATATCTTTCCTATATTGCTATGCCCAAAGCTGCACACAATATTCAAGGTGAGGCTGCACCTCAGTGCAGAGCAGAGCCCGACAATCTCCTCCCTTTTCTGGTTGGTGATGCTTTGCCTGATGCCCCCCCAGACATGGTTGGCCCTCCTGGCTGCCAGGGCACTGCTGACTCATATTCAACTTGCCATCAACCAGGGCAGCCAGGTCCCTTTCTGTTGGGTCTCTCCAGCCTCTTTTTCCCCAGGCTGTATGAACATCCAGGCCTGCCCTGTCCCAGGCGTAGAATCTGACACTTGTCTTTGTCTAACTTCATATGGTTGGTGATTGCCCATCTCTCTAATTTGTCAAGGTCTCTCTACAGGAACTCTTGCCTTCGAGGGTGTCAACAGCTCCTCCTAATTTCGTATTGTCAGCAAACTTTGTATACCTAAGTAAGCATGAATCAGTCAATATGGGAAGTAACTTTCCTTTTTTTCTTCCACAACAGCCATATGTGTTATCTAGCATAGTTTGAATGAAGATCATGCAGTTTTGAACTTTGTCTATTCAGTAATTATTCCTTGTTATCTAAATAAATCTGTCTTTTTAAGTACAGCTTTCCTTCTGATTAGTCCATCGCAGTTCTGGACATGACTCAGCTTAATGAAATTTCTACATTGCAAGGTGAAAACCTGAGACAGACCCCAACAAATCAGCCTGCTGTGAGCAGGGAGGTTGGAAAAGATAACCTACACTGTTCTCTGTGAGTCTCAGGCTTGTATTTTAGACAATATGCATGACTTTTTAAAATGCAGCACTGCATTTTAACATGCACCTGTTTAGCATTTTAACAGTTGACCTGTTGAACCTTCATGCCTGTGGGAAGGCGCTTGCCATAACTTCTCTCTTTAGGACAGGGACAAATAGTAATTAGACTGACCAGAATGAATTTTTTAAGATATGTAAAATTCAAATGAGTTCCTTCTATTTTTTTTTTTTTTAAACACAAAAAGAAAGAAAGATTTTACCTTACATTTTCAGCTCCCTTTGATAGAAAAAGTTTAAGTTGCATTTTGGGCATAGTTAAGAAGTAGAAGCAAGTTGACATGTAGTTTGAGGTACTTTGCCCATCCCAAAGACAGGGGATCAGCCTTTTGATGGACTTTGCAGCTTGAAAAAAATTCTCTGATGGTGCTAGAAAGTGTTCTATAGTGATAGAGTTCCATTTAGCTTTAAATGATAAATTATTTTTCTAGATTATGGGCTAGAGCTCACCTTAGGGTTTGCCAGTCATTAGATTATAGAAAGATTCCCATTTGCTCTTTATCAATATACTGTCAAATTAATTGAATTGTCCTAAGAAGGGAAATCTATGAAAGAAAAATCTACCATCTGGTGATACAAGTTTGTAGTTATTCTGCTAAGGCAAAGTGTGGATGAGAAAGTAAATCTCCTGCTTCTTCCTTCTCCTCCTCTTTGATTTTATGTGGTCTTCCGTATATATATGTACTTTTAAAGCACCACAACTATTCAGAGAATTCAATTAAAACTCATTTACTGGGCCAGCACACTATTTTTTTGGATTGAATGGAACACTTGCTGAAAAGATTTCACCAACTTTTACCTGTGGTGTTGCACACCATCTCAAGCTAGTTCTCTGAATTCCCTCATATCCTTTGTTTTTGTCTGTATATTTTAGTAGCTACCAATACGTATTTTTTCTAAAAGGTCTTTACTGTGCTCCTGGTTGAAGCACCATACACAACTACCCCAAGTCCTCTTCCCTTTTAGCCCTAACTTCTCCTGTTCCTCCAACTACTGCAGCATTGTTATAAGGTCAGTTGCATGATGTGTCAGTTGATCAAAATGTGTTATATATGAATCACTGATTACAAGATAATGCTCTTTGATTCACAGCAAAGATGGTGCAGGTCTGAAAGAGTCATGTATCTTTAGCTTCCCTGTCTTCATTCTTAAACGTGTAAGATGTATAAGACATATATAGATGTGTAAATGTCATTGGTGTTAAAGAAAGTAAAGTAGGTCCATGAGTGTAGCTATTGAGAAAAGATCTTGCCTGTGGTGATTACAAATTTTGTGCTAGGAAAATATCCTCCTGGTTATTTTATAGTCCATGACGGTGAAGAATATCTGAGTTTGAACTGCAAAAGGAAAAGAACCTCTATTTCACACAGCAAGTGCATGATCCAAAGAATATTGAAGTCAGTGGGCATCTTTCCATTGGCTTCAGCAGACTTTGTCAATGATGTAAAAGCGGTTAAAGGGATTTTGCTCAAATGTTCCAATGTTTACCCTCTGGACTTGAAAGAAGCGGGAACATTTCAGCTTAGAAAAAGGATTTAGAAAAAAAAAAGAAAATAAGTTGAAAAAAAACGTGACAAAATTATGTGCAGTAGAAATTGTCATGACTGAACAAAAGTATCAAGAGGAGGAGTAGGTTCTAGCTCCTTCAAAAGAAATTTCTACAAGGAAATATGACTGTGTCAGTGCAACCCAGAGACAAATACCGAAAATCATTCATTGTAAAGATTTATATGGTGGGTAAGGAAGGGTTAAGGACAATTAGCTTCAAAGGTGCCAGAAACTGACATTATTTTGCTCTTTGGTTGCTCAGATTTTAATATATATTTCTAACCCTCATAGCTTGAGGCTGCATGTTCTACTATTGCCCTTGTAGACTTTAAATCAATTTCTTGATTGACTTCAACACATTTTGGATTAGACTCGAAATTAATTGTTCTTATGAGAATTCTTATGTGAAGAAGGCAGATATTTTCCTTTACGAAACTACCTGTGACCATAAAAATTCCTTATTAGTGGGTATACTTTAGGAGAGCTTTGAATTTACTTTAAGAAACCAATCAACAGAGAAACAGAAAATACTACAGTCCATGTGTTGCAGATAATATAAATATTGATTGATATACCTTTCAAAAATATTAGGAGGGTTTAATTAAGATCACAAAAATATTTTCCAACAAGCTACATGGTACTCATGGTTAAAACATGGCCTTTAATGATGGTTTTACCTTACACATGAAAGCTATTGGTTCTGCAATTGTGGTTTAATTTGAAAGCACTTATAAAATCATTCTCTGAGTGCAAACAGAAGAAAAAAATATTCTTTCTTTCTTTCTTTTTCTTTCCTTCTTTCTTTTTCTTTCCTTCTTTCTTTTTCTTTCTTTCTTTCTTTCTTCCTTCCTTTCTTTCTTCTTTTCTTTCTTTCTATTCTTTCTTTCTCCACAGCTTCTAAAATATCTTTAAAAAACTTTAAAATGTTCATACAAGAGAAACTATATGAAGTATCATATAATTTTTTAATCTCTCATCGGATTGCTGAAAGTGATACTAATACCTCATGTCTTCACCAGCAGGAGAAAAAAAACCAAAAAACTTATATTACTTAGTGGGACACTGAGGAGAAAAAACCCCAACAGAACAGTAATCCAGAACAGCAAACAAAAGCCCTCCTTTAAGTGACCAGTGGGAAATGACAACACACTTTCATTTTCCTATGTTTGGGGAAAGACTTTCTAAACAGTTCTGGGCATGATGTCCAAAACCTACATTTGAAGTAAAAGTATATAAACCAATATATTCAAAGAGCATTAACCATCTGTCTTAAACTCACCAAGGTAAGGAAATTCAGAATTAAGACTGTAACTCCATACTTAACTCAAACCTTTGTAGCCAGTCCATATGGAATGACAGATCACCCACTGCTAAGAGTCCACAGCGGTTCCAGCTTTAATGTTGAATGTCTTTGCACTTTAAGTGCTGAACTGGGTCTGGAATGTTAACCTATTTGTTAGTTTTCTTTTTCTTTTTTTTTTTCTTTTTTTTTTTTAATGGTAATGTGAATAAAACCAAACAAAACCTATGAAGACTATGCTTTGAAATAGTTTTTATTTTTGCAGTTTATATTTTTTCCAATTAACAAACATGAAGAAAAACTAATTACGGGGAAAAACATGCTTTTTTACTATGATCTTATGCCAAGTTTCAGTCCAGTGCAAAATTTTACAGTCATGTGAACCCTAAAAGAAGAGGTTTATAATGGGAGCATTGACAAACCCTTAAGCAGAGCAAGGCAAGTAGATGTCTCTATAATATTACTCAATAAGAAGCATGTAATTACAGCTCTCAATACAAGGGGAGACTATAGAGGGAATGAAGGTTTTTCCTGCATGTGATGTTTCTGGCATAATTTGTGCTGAAAATTTTCCAGGGTTTGTTGAGCCATAACTACAACTCACTTTTCCACTAGCAAAATATTAATGATACAACAGTTTTCCCCTAGAGTTGTAAAAAAAAAAATAATTATTTTCTTACAAAAACTATATTTTATGGCTTAATCTCAAATTATAGTTAAGAAGATTATTCTGAAATTTCTCTGATTTGTGAAAATTGTCTTCCTCTTGTGTGAGGAAAATGTGAGATTTCAGAAAAATCACACTTCATTCCAAGGAAATGGATTTTGCGGGCTTTTATTATGTGAGTTCAAAATATCCAACATCAAGTCCTTTGAAACTATTCCTCTTTATCAAAACTTAAGCAGGCATAAAACCTTTCAGTGATTCATTCAGTCAGGCTACACAGCTGCAGCTTCATCTTTAAACTTTATGGCCGTGGTCTTCCATATGTAATTCTTTCCATGTTGAATTAAAGATCATCCTTGTCTACTTGGATGTGTCACTTTTTCTCCAACATCAAGACATTGCTTCTGGAGCATCCTCCAGAGAACAACTACAGAAAAGTCCTTCCAAATAACTTTTCAGGATGGGACCACATGGAAGAATATTGTAACTGTGATCTCCAGTAGGATACCTGTCTCTAGGACAGGCAGGATGGAGGGGGGAGGACAGAGATCGTATAGTAATTTCATATATAGAGAGACATGGAAACATTAGCAACAGAGTGGAAATGGACAGAAACATAAATTAAGGCATTTTGGTGAGATCAAAGACTGTGAAGGAAAAAAGGCGTAGACTTTTGGCAAGTATTTCTTGAATATGAAGGTAGTTTTTTCATCACACAGTCATGGCCACTGTTCTTGGCCCCTCCTTGGGTCAGGTTCCCATTAACATGACTTTGAGCTGTTCTTTTTCCATATACTCTTTGATTTACAGCACATTAAATAAACTGCGATTAGCTCCCCTGAAACCAAGAGAGCTTTACGCCAGCATAAATCTGATGTAGCTGAGAAGGCAGCTCAACTTTGAGGACATTAGAATTTGGCTTTAAGTTACAGTATTAAAAAACCCACAAAATTAAGTCCCTTCTATCAAATCTTGTATGGAAAAGACAAGTAGTGCAACTTTAGATCTTGCTCTCCAGCCTTGTACATGTCCATTGCTAAGCTTCACAGGTACTCCTTTTTCCTTGCTGCTGAAAGACTAACTTCCCCTCCCATTCCTCTGTGGTGGATGAAAGGATGGCAGTGGTGTAAAGAGAAAGCTAAATGCTTCTTATTCAGTCAGACAAAATCCCCTCAGCACAGACACTGATGGAAACATCTTCCCCACCAGCCCCAGCCCATGAGAGGCACAGCAGGAGCTGTGCAGGGTCAGACTCTGAGCAGCGTTACAGTTGCCTTCAGAGTTGGTAAGGTTTTTCTGGACAAACGTGTATGGTCAGGGCACCAGATCTGAGGCTATCCCTTCACGATTTAACATCCCCTTCACCTCCCAGCCTCAGTGTGGAGGGTGTCGTGTTCTGCGTCTCACAAAACAGCTGCATGTCCTGATGCCAGATGGGACTGATGGCACCCAGCTCTGCTGACTGCTCTTGACTGCATTGACCTCGAGGCCAGAGTTTTCACCAGGGCTGCCCCACATTGTTGTTCCAATATTATATGTCCTCCAAAATTGTTGCTGAACTACAGCAAATACTTTACTGTGCATATGTTCTTTTTTTTTTTTTTGACAATAATTTAGGGGCATATAAAAACTCACATATGAATCACACACTTGCAGGTGCATGTGGAAACCTCTCAGCTATATTATGCTAAAAAATCCCCTCAAACAACGACGTTACCTTCACTCTCATGGGATTAATGGCCCATCTATCTTTGTCAGTTTCTGTTCCACCTAGCTACATTTATTCTCATCTCTAACAGTATATGGATATTCTTCTTAAAGGTCAACAACTTTTTAGTACCCTCTGTCCTGTAGTCACCAATTGGGTAAGCAACCATGTAATGGTGCCCCAGAATCTACTACAGGTTTTGATTTGGGTTCAGTTAAAGCTTCCAGTGAACAGTAATAGCCTGTCATAACATCAAAAGCACGAACAAAATGAGGAAAATGGTTCTACCTCCATAAGCCACATAAGAATCCATCCATCTGTTCACAGGCATTCTTAAGTTTGGGGCCTGATACTCATTTACCTCCAGGATGGCTAATACTATTTCAGCACATAGATGTTAGGCAGTCCTATGACAAATCCAGGTCGGGTCTTGTGAGTTTAAAATGTCAGGCAATAGAAACAGAAAAGAGTTAACTCCTGAAAATTATTTCAACTCAAGTAGAATATACACCATGTACATGGTTTGCATTCATGCCACAAAAAAATGTATATATATTTACCACAATGGAAGATCGAATGCAATGTATATGCAATTTTGCTTTAAAATGAATGTTGGTGATGCATGAATAATTTTTTGAACGTGGAGGATTTAAGTTTAGAACCCTAATACAATATAGATTTAAATTTCTGAAGCTGTAATTTCTACTGAGTGTTTAAAAAAGGAACAGAGGGCAGAAAGACAAAGAAAATTCATAATAACACCGGTAAGCACATACCATGACCTGCTATCCACAAGAAACTGTCATGGCTGTTGTGTTGCATGCCCAGATTCAGACTCTGACTTTGCCTGAAATATAAGGTTGCTGCAGGCTGCAGATGGCCCTTGGTCTTCCAGCACATGTGTGTAATGTTGTGTGGTGCCTTTGCTGAGCCGCGGTCCCTTCTGGACCCCTTCTCTTCCTCACCAACTCTTGACAGATTATTGTTTAAGGATTCCTCATTACAGGCAGCATGTGTGTCTGTAGGGGACGCGTGATCTTATAGATCTTCAGCAACAAGGACAGAGCTGCAAGTCACATACTCAACAAAGCATAAGAGCCCTGGTAGGTGCTTTGGTGGCCTTGAGGGGAAAAAAATGCAGGGAAAATCGGTCTTAGCTACTTGGACTTCTGAAGAAATAGTTGTGATTATATAAAGCACAGATACATATATATTTCAGATAAATATTTCCCAAATTGTCTGTGTTACTCTGCACGGGGGCAGCTGCCTTTGGTAGGCTGTTTCTTTCTTTTGTGCAAGGTTTTTTTTGGATCTTGTGCCCAGACTGTGACAAAATTCCCATTTACTAAACTTGCTCAGCCCATTCCTCCTTTGAACGTATGCTCTGGGACAGAACCAAGTCCTGCTGAAAAACTGACTGGTTTATAGTGATTCTTCTGTCATGTTTTGCATATTAGCCTAATTGTCTGGGAAATCATTACAAAACTCCCAGCTCATTGCACAAATCACTTCCATCTTCTTTCTGGGTTTGTGGCACTTAGGGACATGATTTGAACTTGGCAGGCTGAGGTTAACAGTTGGACTCGGTGATCTTAAAGGTCTTTTCCAACCTAAATAATTCTATGGTTTTATAATCTCTTAGGAAAAATAAATAGGCAGTCAACAACACCTGAAAAGGCTAGAGAGTATTGTATCTCTTTCTCCTTGGATATTATGTGCAGTTCTGGTTTTCCATATCAAAAAAGTAAAACTATAGAAAGGAAAAGTGACAAGGTTATGGACAATGGTATTGAGAAAGAATTCTGCAGGAGCAATGATGGAGCTTTTCAGCCTAAAATAGAGATATAGCTCATACACTGTTAATGCACATGCTGAAAGTCTAAGAAGGCATAAACAGTTCAGAGAATATGATTAGGAAAAGACTGTTTACACTATCTCCATACAAAACCAGGGAAGATATCAAATAAAATCATCAGTTGTCAGGATGGAAGCATATGAATGGCGACACTTATATATATGAAGCTTTGTGGAAATCATTGCAGATGTTATGTAGCCTAACAATTTTTTGTGATTGGTGAAAGCCTTGGAAATACAATCCAACAAAGGCTGTTAAAACAAACCTTCTTCTATCTCTGTCTCAGAAATCCATGAACTGCAAGCTGCCTAGATATGGAGAAAAATCTCAGTGAAGTGTTGTCTATCACAGACACTTGGGTGAGGAGGGAGAAGCCAAGGCTAACTTTCTTAGAGCTTTATAAGTGATTTCTAATCTCTCAGGATATTTCTATGGTTGACAGAAAGACCACTCTGACTGGCCTTAACTCAGGAGTAATGTCAACTGAGTTTAAAATTTCATAATGAGAAGATAAAACAAAAGTGAACTAAAACACCTTTATAAACCCAGCAACATACGAAATAAAATTAATAATAATTAATAATCCATAGAACTTTCACATTTCTGTCAGGAGAAGAAGGGAGGATAATTTGGGATCTCTGCTGATTTTTTTTTGTTTTATAAAATAGTTATAAACCATGCTAAATCTAGATGATTATTGAAATGAATAAACTGGAAAAACCCATGAATACCTAGTGCCAAAATCCACAGTAATTCCAGCTCCCTAGCTGCAAGGTTTTGAATATCTCAGCAAAACATTTTATTTCTTCAAAAAACAGTAGAGGAGTCAAATCAATGAAGAAGCAATAATGGAGAGAGGATGAAGTGTAAGAAATTTTATATCTGCAGCCAGTGGTTACAGAGAAGAAAAACTACCTTACATGACATCGCTCTTTCTACAGAAGAAAAAAGCTCCATGACTCACCACAGCACGTCATTGCCTGCCACATTAATTGTTAGAGCAGGAAACATCACAAGGAAATGTGAAGAGCCAGAAGCAGTAGAGGCATTCTTGAAAAAGCTGGAAAGTGTATTGCATTACAAGTTGAATTCCAACAAAGATGAACTCACTGAACTTGGAGAAGTACCTTAAGACTGCAGTAATGAAAAGAGCTAATTGAAAAAAAGATTTAAAAGAATAAAGAATCTCTGGAGGAAGAGAGGAAATGAAAAGAGAAAAAGCAGTATAACATACAACAGAAAAAAAAGAAAGGATTCCAAGAGAAAGACAATTTCTACAATCAGTGTAATTCATGGTAGCATAATCATTATAGTGGTATATTGAAACCTTGAAATACTTGTTCCTCACAGATGACTATAAAAGATTTCTAGTCAGCACCTCAGATGTAGGTATTTTTGTTTTTTTGCCCAGAGTTAAGGGAGATAAACGCCATGCTGGTCTTCAACACCCTCAAAAATTTATAACCACTGGACTTTAGTCAGACTCTGCAGCCCTATGATTTCTTTACTTTTTGCTCCTTACTCTTTCTTTACTTTTTGCTGGATAAAAAAATCCAGAAAAATGATCTGAATAACACTGTATTAGGTGTTAGCATTCCTCTATAAGGATCATACATTACTTTATGATATAGAAGATCTAAGATCAAATCTTTAGTCTTAATCAGAAGATGGATTTAAATCTTATTCTTCCGGAACCAGAGTCTGTGCCTTCACTATTAGCAAGTCTATGAAATTGCTTATTCCCTATCTCCTTTTGACTACCACCATCATCCTGGAGATGAAAAAACCTTTCTGAATGATTTTCTGTTGAAGTTATATCAAGACTAGCACAAACAAACAAACAAAATTCCTTTCAGTAAAAGATAATGAATGTCTCGAATGTCCTGCAGAAAAAAATGAAACTTCATTGGAAAATCAATTATTAGATCTATGATGACATTTATAAGTCAAACAGTGGAAAGATTTGTAAGAGGAAACATAAACAAGGGGAGATGGAATTGCTTAAGTTTGCAAATTCCTGTGAATAGTCTAATGCAATTAAGCCTACTGAGTTTAAGTGTGTAGCCCCTTGTGTTCCTACAAATGGATTCCTTGGTGCTTCACATGGCAGCTTCATCAGCATCGCCTGCCTGTACTAGAAAAGGTGGGAACCATTTAGAATCCTAAATCTCACTAAAAGTTTTGTGACTTGACTTTCTATGCGACGTGAGAGAAATGAGATTTGGTTCCCAAACTGGAGAAACTGCTGCACTGTTAATACAGAAGCTGGACAGATCCCATGATCTCAGTGACAAATTTACAGTTTGGAGGGATTCTGATTGAGCAAGTGCTTCCCGATCCACACTGTCTCCGAAGGAATCTGGTATTTACTATGTGAGTAGCTGCTTTGCAGTTAGAAACATGAAGTCCTTGTTAACCATCTTATGTTTAAAATGTGCTTTTCTGGGAGTATGCATAGTTTTTCTTTCAGTTTCATGACCTCTCTCTTCTTCTCTGAAGAAAGGGTTTAATTTCTCCTACAATTAACCTCTTTTTGTAGAAAAAGTCTATTTCATTATAATTCAGTGCATTACTAAGGAGGAATGAGGAGAAAACTAATTAGAAATTATATATCCTGCTGTTTTTATGGGGACGTGGTAGACTTCAACTACAATACTTCCAGTCTCAGAGGTGGAGACATCTAACTTCTTTAGCTCTCCAAATCAAATAATAGTAATAGCTCCTCCTGTTGTCTTCCAAAGAAGATCCTTAGTACTTGATGGAGAGGTAACCATACAAGATACAGGGCTTACCTCTCAGTTCTTCTTGGGGTTGTTGTTAACAGCAAAACAGTAATGATGTGGAGAAAGAGTAAATTGTGGGACAGATGCCAGTCAAGGTAACACCTGAAACAGAAGCAGGAATGAGAGCTTCAGTCTGGTGTAAGGGATTTTAATTATATGTCTAAAGCTCTGGGACTTTGCAGCATGAAAAAAAAAATCAGATAAGCATAATATTAACATGGAACTGTCATTAGATGTTAAGTAAAATTTCCTAGAAAAGATCATACTAGAAAGATCATACTAGATCATACTAGATCATACTAGATCATTTACTAGAAAGATCATACTCACTCTGTTTTATTTTCATTTAAACCAGGTAATATTTTGTACTTTATTTCAACAGCTTTAAGAGAATTCTGTGTTTAGAGGGTGGTAGTGTTTTGGATTTTTTCCAATTTTTGCTTTAGATTTGTTGTCAATGTGCAGAACATTATTCCTAGAGCAAACTTTGAGAGGAACTGGAGGTCCCTTGTCATCGCTTTGTAACATCATAGTCATTATATTTAGCTTCAGATTTACAGAAAAATCCCCTTATAGTATCACAATTGCCATGAAAGTGGGCAAAGTAAGTGTGTGGTAATTAAGAACTTAAAAGTAGAGCCTCATTTGCTTATAGATCTTCTTGCTTTTAGGTTTGAAGGAGTACTATGTAAAGAGGATATGAACTCTAGGTTCTTAATGAGAAGACAACTTTTCTAACAATGGGACAAAAACCGTAACAAATAAATAAGAAATTGGAAAACTTTGATTTACAAATGGAGCATTACAAAGTAGCTGGAATAAGACATCTGAGAGAAATTATTTGGAAAACACTTATCTAATGTTTGAGAATATGACTGCAGCATCTCCTTCTGTGTGGTTAATTTTTTCTGACTCCTTGCAGCCATGATAGAAAGAAAACGTGAAGTCATGTCACAATTTTCCAGAAAGGAGAGCACAGGCATACTTGTCATGCGAGAACAATAATGGCAGACTGAAATTCTTCAATTAGCTGTGAGTTCATACCAGCTGAAGGATTTTCTACACTTGATTTTTTTTTTTTTTCTGGTTAACTAGTACTGTTCTGTGTTAAAATACCTAGTGTTCTCAAACAATATTCTTCAATAAACCTGTGGTGGAAGTAGCTTTCATGAGAGGTGATGTTTTCCACAACAGTAAAGTTCATTTGTAAAGGGGGACCAAGTATGTACCAAGTCTTCTCCTGTGGTCCCCTGCTACTGCCAGGTCAGACTGGCTAGACCAAACCATGTTATTCAACACTATTTTACAGTCACAGTCTATTCTGCATAACTTCAGGTATCTGAATCAGATCTCATATCTCAGCTTATGCCTGAGGTTGTGGACTTTAGTTCTCACATGTGATCATGCTAGTGCTCAGCTTGCTAGGTAGCTGTCTGAACAAAACTGAAGTCAACACCATGCCGCAATAAAGACACTCTAGATCATAGAATCACAGAATATCCTGAGCTAGAAGGGACACACAAGGATGATACAAGTCCAACTCCTGCACAGGACCACCCTAAGAATTACACCATGTGCCTGAGAACATTGTCCAAACAGTTCTGAAAATCTGGTAGGCTTGGTGCCACGACCCCTTCCCTGAGGAGCCTGTTCCAGTGCCCCAACACCCCCTAGGTGAAGAATCTTTTACTACTGCTTAACAAAAACCTCCCCAACATACCCTCATGCCATTCCCTCTGGTTCCATCACTGGAGAGAAACATTAGCCAGCCCCTCCACTTCCTGTTGAGAGGAAACTGTAGACTGCTATGAGGTTTTTCCTCAGTCTCCTCTTCTCTAGGCTGAACAAGGCAAATGACCATGATCACTCCTTGTATGGCTTTCCCTCTAGACTCTTCACCATCTTTATAGTTCTCCTTTGGACACTTTCTAATATGTCTTTCTTATATTATGGCAACCAAAACTGCACACAGAGCTCAAGCTGAGGCTGCACAAGTGCAGAGCAGAGCGGGACAATCACCTCCTTCGACCGGCTGGTGATGCTGTGCTTGATGCATTCCAGGATACAGTTTGCCCTCCTGCCTGCCAAAGCACACTTCTCATACATATAGTTGTGTGAAGGAAAGCAACTGAATGTATACTATAAGGAGATGGACTGTACACTTGTGTGACATCACATTGTTGAGGCATCGCATTAAGTTGTCTCTGTGCACACATCTGTGATTGACACCCATTACATTGGACAGACAGAGTCTGTCACTGAAATCCAGGATCTGATTGGAGCACTGCAACAGCAGGGGATCACTATGAGCAGGTCTCGCCTGGGGTGTGAGGGAAACCCTGCCTGAGAGGAGACTCCTCTGCAGGAGCTAGTGCAGGCAGGGAGACATAAACACATTTGTGCTGTGCTATCTGTTGTCTGCCATTTTAGGATGTGCTTCTTTAGGATGTGCTTCTATCTTTTTTGCTTTCTCTTCCTATCATTTGTTTCATAAAGCAGAGGCTGCATGCAGGAAAGTGCTGGGTAGAAAAGTGGGTCAACTCCACAGCTTAGTGTATGAGAGACATTAATGTGCTCTCTGTTGCTTCAAACTGAGAGGAAGCAAATCCTTTTATCTGCATATTCCCTTGATGTTACCTGGCATATATCCAGGAGCTGCACTAGAGCTGTCATTCCAGTTCTTTTCTTTGTATTGCTCCATCCATACCCCACATCAATGTCCCCTGCTATCCCCTGCCTACTGCTCCCTGTATTTTGACATTTGATCTTCTACTTTCTTCCTCTTCCGAACTCCAAAAGCCTCAAATTATCTGCAGTCAAAATGGTGACACTGTGGGGATTATGCATTAAGTTTAAAGGAAGTACACTTTTCCCTATTGCAGTTGTTACGGGGCGGGGGGGGGAAGTGTTCAGAGCCCTTAACCAACATGAAGTATGATATGGTAGACCAGCCAAGTCACACAATACAAATATTTCCAGCAGAGAAAGATATTTTGATTACTGCAGAATTCTAGCTATTTTGCAGCATCCATTATGTTGATCCATGAACATCATCTTTTTAGAAAAACAAGCCAAAGAATATACTTTAATTTGATGCACAGATCGTGTGGCAAAGCAGTTCACATGGTGCCCGTGGTTCTTTTTCACCCTGTTCCCAGCTCTGAAAATACCATTCTGGCAAATGAGATCACTACATAGTTTCTCAACTAGACCACTATCTGATATTTTCATTGTTAGAGGACACACCTAACATGTTTCATTCTCCAAAGCAGGGGCAGTCTATTGGATTTGCCCCTGCGGTGATCAGCCCCTTTCAGTGGCACTGCATTGAGAACAAAACACTATATGCACCCTGAGGGAGTAATAAAGTGTTGTAAGAAGGGAATGAAGGAAAGAGAGAGGAAAAAAGAGAGAGACAAAACCATGGTAAAGTCAGCACAGACACAGCTGAGGAAGATAATGAAAGGGTAAAGAGGTTCCCTGGAAAGCACGGAGGATAACATGATGGGGGACTGGAAAACAGCCTATAGAAACCTATCCTGTTTAATTTGAGTTTAAGGTTTTAACTTGGCAAATGATTGTCTGGTTTTAATAATACTTTTTACTGGTCACAATTGTGTTTAATCCTTCTCTTTTCTACTGTTCCCAGCATTTAATTTGGTATCCTCATTGTTATTTATTAAAAATTCATTGAAAATGTCTTTATATTCATGGGTTCCAGTCTTGAGTGATTCATTAAAATGGCCATCTTCACTAATTCATTAAACAATTCATTAGAATGCCTATATTCAGCGAACATTCAGATGTTTTATTTTAATCTCCAAACATGCACAGTTTAAAAATCTTCCCACAGAGTACACTAAAATTCCCACATGAAGCATGATAAAAGTTTTATAACATTGTACCCACCCCTTAATACATATGTTAATCACAAATCTTATATGGTGTCATGGTTTGAGAGCTCCAAAATCCAATTCCCTAGTCCAAACCCCCTCCCACATCTCAACTCAATGTGAGATGGGTTTTCCAGACACCACACGAGACTCAGAATGGGGGAAAGGGATTATATTACAATGACTGTACAAATAAATACTACAATACATTATATACAATCTTAACTATTTCTGCCATGACATAAAAGTATTTACAATGGATCAAATCTCTTCTCCCCTCCAAATAAAAGTCCAGGAGGGAAGAAGGAAAAGATCCCTTCCCACTCTCAGAGCAGCAATGTCTCATAGGCAGCAGGTTCTCTTCTATGCAGCAGCTGTAGCTGGATCTCTGCCAGTACACACGAGGGGGTATCCAAGCCCTCGTGGTCCTTCGCCTCCAAGCGAGGGTCTTCTCTTCCGTGGGCTGCATTTCCCAGGACAAGGGCGCTATCACCACGTCATATCACGAAGCGCAGGGGTCTTCGTGATGGTCCTTATCTGCAGGGGATTCAAGTCCCTTTGCAGAGCTCTGTACTCTGTCTCAGGCAGCGGGGGGGCCAAGGTCATCCCCTCTGTGTTCCTTCTCGGAGCTTTTCAGCTCCTTTCTGCAGTGCATGTTGCACTTCACCCCTCCCTTGTAGGAGGTGAGGGGTCTCCAAGGAGTTTGGGGTCTTTTGGTTTCAGTTCTTACCCAAACTTTCTCTGTAGAGCTCAGTTTTGCTCTCTCTCAGCTGCTGGCTCTCGTCTCTCAGACAACTCTGTGTCTTCCTTGGCTGCGTGATGTTTGTTGCTCCTTATCTCTTCTGGCTCTCCGCCACTTTCTTCGGCCAGTGTTGTTTTTGTCGCCGCTTCTGCTGCTCATGGTGGAGGAAAAAAAACTTCCAGCTTCTCAGTCACAGACCTCAGTCCAGTTTAACACTGTTCCAAGTCCCTGCAGCCCCCAGCTGGGGCTGGGGGGGCCCAGAGGCCCCAAGGGGCTCCGAGCCCCCTCCTTGTGGCTTTCACAACATGACTACCTCTTCTACAACAACTACAACAACCTTCTCTTCCGTTCTGCTTGTGATATGTTTATATTTTGCAGAAGCGCTCATTGGGTAAAACCTCAAAACTTCAAGGGTCACCACCCCCTGGGATTTTACCATTTTATAACTGCAGGGGGAAAACTGTTTCCCCCCACCACATATGGAAAGTTGTGTACATTGTTTACAGGCTGCCTGTGTGGAATACATTCCTTATTTTATTCCCACCATTAAATGTAGCATCTCAGAGTAAACTCTTCACTATGTTAAAGAAACATCCCTGTCCAACCATCCAGGAGCCACTCTGGCAGCCTCTTGCACCACCTGAGCTGGCATCAAGCCCCATCACAGCTACACACCCCACACTCCCACAGTCAGACCAGGTTTCCTTACTGGCTCGACCCTAGGTTTCTAATAGCAGTCTCAGATGTCAAGATCCTTAAAATAATTTAATCATGGTGAAATAAATAAATAACAAATTAAGAACTTGAGCTGGGTGCCTCTGGAGAGGGACCCCTGGGCTTTTATACCCTTACAGTCTAAGAACAGAAAAGTCTGGGTGTCATTGGCTCCTGCTGTGTGTCTAAATGTCCAGTCACTTGCCTCGTGCTACAGGTCCCCATGCCCTTTGTAATGAAAAGGGTTGGCAGTTCATGGCCTTTTGCCTCAGGCTCGGGCTTGGGCTCAGGCTCCTACCCCCCAGAGCTCAACCTGCAGCTGGCACTGCAGCTTGTACACCGAGCCACCTGCACTGAATGTATTCCTCAGCTCAGCCATCTGTGCTTCCATCCTTAATTTGAATCAGTCTCAGCAAAGAGCTGCTGTAAGAGCTTGGATTCCCTTAACAACCTCTTCCTTTCCACCTCATATGTCCTTACTTCCTATGGCCTGAAATTACTATAGCAGCAAAAATCTGTTTGCGTCCAACACTACAAAGCTGCTCACCAGGGGTTCTTACATGCTGCCTCAAACATACCAGTAGAGTGGATGGGGCAAAACATGAGATATGTGCTGTTCAGCCCCCAGCCCTCCAAATTGCTCTGTCTTCAGGTCAGCCTCCCAGAACACATAATATGCAAAATACCAGATGCACACGCAAGATGGGAACAGCACAATGGCAGAGCAAGAGGACTTTGAAGATTTGACCAGATAAGGGAGGGCTGATTTCGAAATGTCCCAGTGCTGTGTGGATGCAATTGACTCCAAGTGACAAAACATTAGCCAGGGGACAGTGTGGCATGCACCACACATGGAACTGTTCTTGTGAGTCACTCCAATGGAGGTTTGGAAAAGCTGGACCATGTTTGAATTATAAACATGTGCTAAGGATGGAGATATCTTCTCCAGATGAGTGCCTGTATAATTTACAGCTGCTCTCTCAGTGAGACTCGCCTGTAATGTCTCCTTATATAAATATTAGTTTTTGCAAACATAGGGATTGAAAACCCTCTGGCCAATTGTAAATTTCTTTGCTTAGCAGTCATGGTAGTGAAACACATTATATAAGGGCAGTGTCTCTTGTAGTAAGAAACTCAGTTGTGAAGACTTGGCTTTCAGTGTCCATTTATTTATTTGTCTTCATTTACCACAAAGATGCCACAAAGATTTCAAAAGGTCAAGCCACACTGTATGATGACCAAAATGTTTGGGGTAGAAGGTTTGATTTGAAGGAATCCAAAAAGGTAGATTAGTGGGAGGAAGAAATAGATAGGATTAGAAAAATCTTTGTTCTGAGAAATGACCAGAGTAAACATAGGTCTGCGGTGTAATGTACACCTGATTGTATTTTATTTCTTGGCAGTGAAATAAAAACAGTTCTGCCTTTTGGACGAAAGAATCTTCCATGTTATCGAACAGACATAAGTCACAGAAATAATGAAACATAAAGAACATAATTTGGGTTGTTTTTTGTTTGTTTTTTTTTTTTTGTATTTTTGGCAAAAATATGTAAAACTAAATGCTCATTTTGCATAGTCATATAACATGACTTTGCATGACAACAGCAGAAATCAAGTTGTTAATGGACATTATTCTCATGCATCATTGAACAATATGTGTAGTGATTGATAATTATTTTTCAGAAATATAAAGTCTGTCTTACAAACCTTTAAAGATATTATTCCTGGTATATAACTTTCCATACAGAATAAAATCTTCCCAATTGTAGTCTTTAAACCCCATCAATCTCTCAACATTGGAAGAATAGTGTCATTTTTTGACTTCTCCAAGCTGTGAGTATGAAGCAGAATCCTTTCTGGGAAGTCTGGTAATGAATTATTCCCACTGGGTAGAATTGAGCAATGCTTTTGAATAGTCAGTTCATCAGAAATGTGATTTGGAGAATACTGAAATGATTCGTGACAAATCAAGCAAAAATTTCAGCCAAAAAAAAAAAAAAGAGGAAGGACAAGGGAAAGAAGAGTTGTGAATGTTGAAAAATAAACCACAAATTTTCGTTTTGAAACCATCAGTAGGTTGGAAAAAAAAAAAGAGTATAAAAGAAACATAACAAAGAAGAGCTAAAGAATCCTAAAAAATTCAGTTCAACCTAATGCAATTTCTTGCTGTTGCTTAGTCAACAAACAGAAAATTCAGACATTCATGCAGCCCTGCTCCCAAGGGGCTGGTAGCAAGTAGAGTCTTGACACAGCCTGTTCCCTTGCACAGCCAGCCTGTCCCACGTGCTGGGTAAAAATAGTAGAGCTGTGGTTACACCCTTGAACATCACCTGCTTTTAGCTTCACCTCAGTTACCACATTCCCTGAAATTTTCTAAGCACCAGGATTACACCTGTGATTTGTCTTTGAAGAAATAAAGAACAAACTTTTTGCATAAACTGCAGTGCTTCCACTCTTCTTTTCCAAAAGCTGTTCCAGAACCTGTCAAAACATATGTCTTTGTGATCAGAGGATTGATCTAATCAGTGTTACCACCTCTATGGACCTGAACCTATGGAGAGTCACACACTGGACACTGTAATTCAAGCCCTGAGAATATTTCTTTACAGGGAGAAAAAAAATTATGTTGCTCTATGTCACAAAACAAGTAAGACAACTCACTGTAAAAACTTGGCTAGTAAGCAGTTATTTTGGTAAATATGTGATTTTGAAGATTTTTCTACACTGTTAACTGCTGTCTTTCAGCAGTCTGAGACATGCTTGCATAACTAACCATAGGAACTACTTTTAACATTTTGGTGGCTGCTTCCTTTGGTGTCTTGAAGTATGCAAATATACTCATTCACCCAACCCTCTTCTGTGACAGATTTGGCAGAAACTAGTTCTCACTTCCCTCATCTTTATATGGTCAGTATCTTTTTTATGCTAAAAAGAAAGTTCACATTTGTAATATACCTTCACTTTTATAAGATGACCTATTTGCAGCATGAATAATTCCTTGTTCTGCAGATCAGTAGCGTTTCATAGTTTCACGTTCACTTTCCCCGCAAATGCCCATGTTGAATGTGATGGTATGGGATGTCCTGGGTTCAGAGTCCTCTCTTTCTGCAATTTGTCTGTCTAATTTGACAAACCATTGCATGTATTTTACTTGGCAGTACTATGAATAATTTCCTGGCAGTTAAATTCTCTTCTGACAACATTTGTCAAATCAGCTAGAATTTATGCCCACCAGAAGGTTGATGTAAAAAAATATCTTGCTGATGACCATATGTTATTAATGGTTCTTGCTTTCGCTCCTGTAACGCAGGTTATTTACTGCATGTTATTGTTTATCCTGTGTCTACATGGAAACTTATTTGTGAAATAGAGCACATTCAGTTGTTTATGTAAATATAAAATTCAAATTTACTTTAGAAAGTAGTTGATTTCAGAACTAAACAGAGCTAATGAGAGCTAAAAAGCATTCTAATAAATTATATTTTTACCAGCTTTTCAGATCCTGAATTTGAATGTGAAGTTCCTTGTATATAGCAATATACTGCATACTAATTTCCTCCAGATATGCCCTTAGACGGATAATAAATCTAATTTTTCAGTCCATCCAGAACCTTTACTCTAAGTGCTTGCAATTTTTCATCTTGATGGTGGTGGGTATAATCTAAAGCCCAGTGAAGTCAACAGTAGTCTGTTCATTAAGTGTTTGGAATATGGGCCAGGGATCCAATTTGCTATTTTTTTTAAAGCAAGCTATTCATATGACAGCCAAGCAAGTCCACCATCAGCATTTCATTTAAGCTCCTTACTGAAGCCCAATTGCTGTTATGACAGCATAATGGCTGGTTTTTGTTTAAGCAGAAGAATACAACCTATATAATGTGTCTTTGGAGTAAACTTAAGGTGGCATTTCTGTAGACACAAATTTCCCCATAACCTCTTGATTATTTTTGTGAGTGCATGAAATGGATGGCAAGCAATAGATGAGAAATAACACCTCTAGCTGCCCATCCTGCAGTGTCACAGGCTTCTTCTGTGGTGAAGATTATTGGTCTTTATGATGGATATTTTCATTGCATATGCTGAAGATATGCTGAATGGACAGAGTATTTATTGAAAGTTATCTTTAGAAGAATCTTCCTAGCTCTTTACTGATTCTCATAACCAATTTTATGGAAGCTGTATAAAAAGGTTGGCCTTATTTTAATGTCGTTGTCATTTGACAGAAAGTCTTTGTTTGTTAGTTGTCAGCTGCTCTGGGCAAAGACCATATGTTATTTCACAGACTTCCAAAGTGAATTGCTGGATGAATACCACCAAACTGAGATAGGACAATCACCTAAAAACTATGGCAGAGCTTCACTGAAAAAACATTTACTAAGTCCCCCTAGTCCATGTTCTTATCCCTCCCAGCAGGGACTATTAGACATCATGGAGTACTATTTTAAGTGTCCAAAGTAACAGATTTAAACAGCTTCTGCAGCTCCACAGTGTTCCATCATCTATCATTTAATTTCATCCTGTTGTGCCTAGTTAATTCTTGCTGTAGCATCCAGCATCTTCTTGCTTCCTTGGCTACCTCTTTGTTTCAGCACATATATTTGCCAAATTTTGAACTGCATCTGATATTTATTTAGCAAGGAAAATAACTTTGAGATTATGACCCCTTAGACTATCCACACTCTTTTTCTCTAGCAGCTGGATTTTATCATTTCTTCCCATGTTCTTTCCCTCTCTCTACCCTTGCCTTTGTCCTTTCCCTGCCTCTCAGATTTGTTTGTAGCTTTTGTTATGTTCAAGCAAGGGAAACCAGTTCACCATGATTTGATACCTTCAGATTAGGATCTGCCTAAAATTGTATGAAATAGAGATAGCCCTAATTTATAGAAGTTATCTCTTTGTGAAGTTTTGTGCCTTTTTTTGTTAGAGAAAAGGCAGAATAATCATAAAGGTTTCTGTGTTCTGTGCTTTGTGCATCTCTATAGCACCTTACAAAATTTAATAGACTGGGGTCCTTGGACAAACAAAAATACTCATTAAAAACATTAAAATTAATGATTGTCTACAGTAATTTGAGTTCAAAGGCCTTCAAACACTTGATGCTGTTACTACTCATGGTCTCCCAAAACAAAAGGAACCCATAGTTTTCCTAAATCTCATGTGTAGCTTTACTCCCTCCACAAAAGTCCGGACTCTGTCATGTAACTATTTTAACTGTCCAATTTTATTTGTCATAAGCAATCATGAGATAGAAGAGATGTTAGCTAGATTTGAAAATATTTTTCTTTGACATTGTAAGCACTAGGACTTTAGCCCTGAGTTTTCACCCAGGGCTGATCATATCTCAGCTTGCCAGGCTTCCTAGCTGCCATCAGGATGTTTTTGTGCCAGTTGGCTTTTCAGCTTGTTCTATCATAACTTAGCATGAGAATATTTGGTTTTTCACTGAGAGATGTTGATGCTTTAAAGTTATGTGAGAACAACAGCAGACACCTCTGCTTCTCTTCCAGAAGACACATGCCCAGTAGGTGCCCAGACCCTGAAATATATAGCAGGGTTAGAGAGTTATTCAGAAACTTTCTACATGTCCAGGCTCGTTAGTACTGGGTGAGTTAACCATTGCAGTCAGATACTTTCTAAAGGGGTCTTTTCCTGTTTGCATGGCTTATATGACTTTCCTTGCCAAAGAAAATGGATTACACCGTCTTTTTTACATAAAGGCACTTTAATTCCTTTCATCTCACAGTACTCACAGTGCCCTCTGATACGCAGGGCACTTTACGTGTAATGATTTGTCTATAATTACGTATAACCCTGTGGTACTATGAATTTGGATTCCTGTCTGGCATTCTGCAGCGCTTTTGGCCACTGATTTCTTTAACCAGACACTCACTGTTGCCTTCTTTATTATCAAGGACCATTGGGTTTCACTGACTTTCAGGATAGTTTACAGTAACTCTTAGCTTTGTTCTCCTCAGGTTGTCTGTATTCTTTTGGTGTTTTTCCTTTTGCTGACTGTATGTTTTGGCAAAGCTTTTATATTTCTTCAACGTTTTAAATTTCTTGCTGCACATTACTTCTGATACCTCTGTAGTTTACTGCTACCAGAACGGTGACTAGTCATTGAGCTGGATTTATGTTTTATGTCTATTTGGTTTTCCCCTTTTGTATTAATTTTGGAGGAAAGTAATTAAATATTTGTTTCTGTTTTGGCATTGGCAAGGGCCACATCTTTTCAACACTGATTCTGCAGATGACATTTTGCATATGGCATGTCCAATCATCCTCTTCGTGAACTGAACCTTCTTCTTTGGAAAGGTAGAAGAGAAGCTGCCCTGCCAGTCTGCTAATTTAGTTAATGGCAAATGTCTGTAATAACTGACTTATGTGCCATGTTGTGCTGCATATTACCGCGGTCTGAGAATATTCTTTATTTAGAGAGAGTAGGTGAATCAATAAGGGCTCTACTTTTTAAAAGGTATACTATACAGGAAAAAATTTTGGGTAGTTGAAGGTAGATTAAAAAGCAGCATGATACAAATGGAGCAAAAGAGAGTTTGTAGGGCCTAATGTGATTTTGCATTTACTTAACTAATCATATGAAATAAAAATACATCATGCAGAGTTCAGGTATTATTTTGCCAAGTTTTCAACCTGGTACAGGATCCTTGAATCAAAGGAAAATGACATAAGATAGGTTGAGATTTTCTAGAATGCCTTTCACGGTAGCAGCCAGTGTTTTTGTTTTGACCTTGTGGTATCTTGTTCCCACACCCAGCTTTCTGAGATACTTGATGTGCCCTGAGAATAGCAGCACAGGTAGCAAGGGTAAGATGCAGAATTCTAGCACAGCACTCTCACCCCTGTGAACCTTCCTTTCAGGTTTCCGCTCAAGCTTCTACCACTCCTTGTTATGCAGAGGAGCACTCTTGCTCCTCAACTGATTTGAAAAAAAGAAATACAGAGAGAGGAATGTAATTACAGTAAGTATCATTCATCAGGATTGATAGGGAGAGAACTGACCACCCAGCATGGCAAAAGGCCACTGCCTTTTCTTAGTTATACAATGTCCTATAATAACTGGAAGCATTTCCTGAGAATCTCAAGAGTATAGGGTATCTTGTCTTTTAGAAGTGTTTTTTTCATCTGTTTTCCAATTTTTCTTTCCTCCACCCTTGCACAAAAAGTAAAAATCAGTTAGAGAGATCTGTGCTTTTCATGGGGTTGGAACTGGAACATATTAGCATGCTTTTTACCCACTCCCAGCATTTCTTTCATTCTTTCCACAAGACCAGCACTTTCTTTGCTTTTCAGAGTCCTTCAAACTGAAGCTACTCAACAGTAGATGTTTTCCTACTTTAGGGCTTAAAAATAGAAGCTGCTTTAATGAATCCAATATGCTCAAAGAGCAAATATTATATTTTCTGATATCCTTAAGGGAAGTATACTAACTGTAGGTCAGGATACCATTTGTAAACAACCACACCCTTTGCTTTGCACATAGTTCACTTTCTGGTAAAAAAATCTTCATGTAGTTGTGAAGGAATATCTATTAACTTCCAAAGACATCTTTGAAAGACTGTATTCCAGTTCATCCCCATGTCCTCCTCATGTTAAAAAATTAGTCACGCGAGTCACAATAACCACATCACTGGTTATGAAGAACTGCCTGATAGAGTGTTGTTTCTGACAATTGCCTGAGTCTAAAAAAGCAAGGTGACCATACCGTTGAGAAAAGGAAATGTGAAAAAGAGAGGAATAGGAGTTCTATTTGCTGAATTAGGGGCTGCTGGACATCTCCATATGCCTGAGAGTCAGAGCTCAGAAGAAGTGTGATTTACACATTTAAGAGCCGATGTTAAACTAAATCCAGCTGTCTCTGTGTTGAAATAATTCTGAAATTAAGGTCTACAGATTTTCTGTTCCAACAGTTTCAAAAGGAATGTTGATATAATAAAAACACTGAAACAAAATGGAAACTTCTTCAAGACCTACTGTTCAATGAGAAATTTTGCTCAAAGAGCAGGATGCATAGAATGATTACTCCATTTTCAGGTTGGATAAATCCTTTTAGTGTTATCTGGGATGTTTTCAAAGCACCCGTAGCAAACAGCATATTGGCCTAAAGTAAAAATATATCCTTTCCAGTAGATTACAAGGAAAATCAGTTGCTCATTGCTCTTGTGATAAGATTTGTGTCCCTCTCCCCAACACACTGCTCAGAGAAGTGTTGGCAGCACTACTCTCTAACATAAATGCTGAAGAAGTTAATGGAACAGAGTCTGCTTTAGTCTGCAATTACTCTTATGCAGTAGACCCCAAAAAAGTCACTGTCATTTTCATATTTCCTCCAAAAGGTAGGTTAAAAATAAGAAAACTAATAAAAGTGTAAGTTTGTATGGACTGCCAGATTCCTTTAATTAACCCCTCTATGGATCAGGGTGTGAACAAATAGGATATGTGGTCAGTCAACCCTTGGAGCTTACACAGACACATTGTTCCTGTGTGTATAGGAGCCCCAAGGTGCCTTGTACACATATTCTGTGTTTCCAGGCTTATCCGGTGGCTTAGCACTCAGCTAGATTGGAGCTTACTGGGAAAGATGTCCGTATCATAATCAAAATAAACAAGATCAGAACCAGTAACTGGCACTGACTAGACAATTACAAAGCTAAGTTTGTTTAATGTCCTTAACACAGCTGTATCTTTGAGATTTTTGCGATGCATAACCCGAGAGGTAAGAAAAAGTTCCCACTTTTTATTTCAAAATTGGAAAAAGACAACACCATTTTATACCAAATTGAACCTATTACTGCAAAAAGTAAAAGATGATAACAATGTGAAAATTAGACTACACTTCCATTTATAACATGTGATAAGTATGCATAAAACAGTCATAATAATTAATCCTGAATATATTTATCTCAATTAAATGTTGATTATATCCTACATTCCATATGCATTCCTTTGGAATTTGAAAGAGTATTTATGTCAAAACATAACATTAGAATTCTTCCTTCAGATATAGAATTTTGTAAATAATTTTCTAAACCAAAACCTTACCTATTTTACTGCTCTAAGTTTATTAAACAATGTGTGTTCGTCCATGAGAGAACTGGCAAAGAGGTTCTGTATTTAAAATATCTTTTGGTTTTAATTTTTCATCTGTATTTCTACCTTAGTCAGACTAATAAAACTGTATACCTGGTCAATTGCAGAGGTTCATCCAGTAATTTCTTTGGGTTATAGATAGTTTTCTTGTAATTGAAAAAACCTGTGATGATACCCCACATCTCTCACCAACAGTGATAGAACACTGGTCTGCAACCATATGATGAAGAAGGTGCTCCACTCCTTGGTCTGGATTGATATAACTTTAGACCAAGTATCTCTGTAACCACAGACACCACTGATCTTCAGAAAAAAAATAGTTTGGTTATAAGATAATTAATAGCACAGAGACAGTTCCCCTGGTACACTTTTATAACTGTAGATGAAGAGCATTCCTATCCAAAGGTTGCATCCAGATTATCATATTTGATAGACAGCTGTTAACCGACATATTTTCTGTGATTATGTTAAATCTTCTTCTGAGCTCCCAGTGACAGTGATTTCTCAAAATTTTATCTTGCTTGGAAAATGCATTTCCTTTTGTTGGTTTTATATCTGCTGCCTAAAATGTGTTGTGTAACCTCAGTGCCTGGAGAAATTCTAAATTATTCCTGTTTCCTATCCTATTACCCTACCATGTATAATTTGCTATTACTCTCTTTGTCATGGATTTGTTTCACAAGAGGGAGAAACTGCTCCATATTCATCAACATGCTCATAACCATTTGCTCTATCTTTTTAGCTTTACTATCTTACATACTGCAACCAGTAAACAAGATACCAGTACATGAGTGTTTTACAGTGGAACATTGATGATTTTTAGTTTATTTTTCCATATATATTCTAATAATAATTTCAGACACTGTTTTCCTTATATCTCCTCTTTTAATTTCATGGGTTTTAATGTTTATTTTTAACCTACTTCAAACTATATTTAAACATATTTCAAAATAAATTTTTTGGTCTCTCTCAACACTCTTATTGAAGTCAGGAAATTAGGAGATGAAGATCAGGAATGCAGATCGTCCTGCTTCCAGGGTACTGGAAATTACCCACTGTGTGTCTACTACAGATTGTAATACAAGTGCTATGATTAAGACTGAGTAACCAGTCCCTCCATGGGGGAAGGGACTGAAAATAGAAATCTTTCATAGGATGATATTGTCAGATGTCAAGAAATTGAATGGAGTGGCCCTTTGTTGGAGTTATTGGCTAGAATATTTTAGGTGAAGGGGCCTGTAACAGGAAACTGGCAGCCTCAAAAGGCAGCACATGAACCTGTACATCCTGTAGCAAACAACACTCACCACTGTAATTGATAGTTTTTGGAAGAAGATAGAAGTGCAGTGGATTTTATCATGTTGCCAGGGGTTGCAAGAGCCAGTAGAATATGAATAGATACCAAGGACAAAGAGGATGACTACAGAGCCATTAGCTCAGAACTGTTCTTTTTTGCAGTAATGGCCAAGGTAGCAGTGGAAGATGAATGAACTGTCAGCCTGAAAACAAATGGGACAGTTTTTAATTTTAAGTTGGACACAGGTGCTCAAGCCAAGGTGGTATCTGGAGCAATGATATTAACTGTGCAAAAAACCCCAAAAAACCAGCAACCCAGAGGCAAAATAAAAACAGGTAAAGCTTGGGTTTACAGCACTAAATGTGTATCTGCTGAGGGTGCCCAAGTATCAAGCGTAAAGAATAATAGGAATGATACATGAATCACAACAGTAACTCTGAATGCATATCTTTTATTTTAAAACGTGCTACTGTATTCTCAAAAGGGATGGGTAATTGTTAGGACAGTAGAAGATGTCTCTGCCCATCTCTGCAGGGTTGGACTAAACGATATTTAAAGGTTACTTCTGACCCATTCTGTGATTATATGATTGTGTCAAAAGACCAATGCAATTGCACTCCATCCATCTTCCAGAGACTAAAATACAGAGCTAGGTTGAAAGAATCCCATCACTTCACACCCTCAGTGAAAGTTTCTGTCACCCTAAGTCAAATAATTAAACTTGTAAATGCAATACTTCTTGGAGTCTCCAGAGGCCAAAAGAGAAAAAAAAGGGGAAAAAAAGAAAAAGATGACTGCCTACAATATAAGATATTGGGGGGGAAATGTATTAAACATTTTTCTACAACTGGATTCCACAGTTGTTCTCAGAAAGAAAAAAAATCATGTGAAGAAGATGACTATAGCATGATGAGTTCATCACAAAATAAAGCAGCCCTATACACTGAGTAGACTGTATAAAATTTGTCAGATTATCAATATGGTAGCAGAATTGGGTTCATTTGTCCTCTACTTGTCTACATTAACATGTAGGAAGGGACTGCTATAATCACATTGGAAAACTGGAGATTGCTGCCTCTTGATTTCTAAAAATATAGTCAAACAGGAAAGACATTGTATTAGTTAATATACAGACTTACGCTGCATTTCTGAAGATCAATATTTTTGAAGACTCAACCACCAGTATTGAGATCAACCATGATGTAGTGCATGGGGGAGGGCTGCAGAGTGTAGTTCCAAGTAAGCAGAAGAGAGTCCAGGGGTGCTGTCAGAGTGGTGTTTTACAAAAGATTCATACACATTTAGTAATTACATGAATTAAAAAAATCAACAATAAAAGTGAGTAGATTCTGGGCAAGTATCAATGTCTTGAAGATGAATCCAATAGCAAAGATATATGTATAAGGCTCTTATATATATACATATATATATATACAAATAAACATATATATTCAGCTGTAGATCTCTTGGAAGAGATTTATAAAGGAACTAAGAATTAAAGAAATGAAAATATTTATTTTTTAGGTTTTGGAAAAAGAAGGGGAGTCAGTAAGATGTAAAAACTGAATTAATATGTTCTCCGAGACCTTAAAAACAGGTTCCCCAATTCTTTTGAACTAGACCCTGAGTCAGCATTCTCAGAGGTTTCCTGTTGTTGCAGCAAGAAGAAAAGGGGACAAAAAAGACACCATATCTAAAAATGCAAGTGACTTAGAAAAACTAATTTTCCATACCTGCCAACTACATATACTATCATATATATGCTAAGGCATTAATTGATCTCAGTCTGTGTTAGAACTGTGATAATGCCCACTGAAAAGTACTTTGTACTTTCTTTATACACATCTATAGTTATAAATATACATTATACTGGGCGACTAAATCTAAAAGTAAAGGACAATCAGTTCCCGTTTCTTGTATTTACATAAATATGGTTTCTGCCTGAAGAAAAGTAGACTGAGGGGAGACCTCATTGCAGTCTACAGCTTCCTCATGAGGGGAAGAGAAGAGGGAGAGACACTGATCTCTTCTCTTTAGCGACCAGTGACAGAACCCGAGGGAATGGTCTGAAGCTGTGTCAGGAGAGGTTTAGGCTGGATATTAGAAAGAGGTTCTTCATCCAGAGGGTGGTTGGGCACTGAACAGGCTCCCCACGGAAGTGGTCACAGCACCAAGCCTGACAGAGTTCAAGAAGCATTTGAGTGATACTCTCAGGCATGTGGTGTGACTCTTGAGAATGGTCCTGTTCAGGTACAGGAGTGTGGTAGTTTGGCTTAGGCCTTCCTTGGTGACCAGTTTGTAACCAAGGAAGGGTCCAGATGTACCCAGTATTCCCTACGATTTTTACATAAGCTGGGCTGTAAGAAGAAAGGAGGAGAGGCCTTCGTTCCTCTCTTTCCTTCCGGCGGCTTGGAGGTGCAGGTTCCCTGCTGTTGAGTCTGCCGTGTTGGGGAGCGAGGCCTGGTTAGGCCTTGTTGACCCTGGGACAGAGGCTGCCGGTGATTGTTCCAGAGTGACTCTCGGTTGTCCCAAGGAGAGCAGTGAGATATTTCTTTGCTAACTCTTTTAGTTGTTAGATACTGGGCTACTAATCGGGATATATATATATTTTATTTTGGTTTTATTCCTTTTCCCTTCCCCCTTCCCTTTCTCTTGTGAAATTGTATATATTTCAATTGTATAATATTGTAACATAAGTATAAATATGTTTATATATATTTATATATATCACTTTAGCTGTCTCTCTCTCATTTCGGGTTTTCTTAGTTGTTTTTCTCCCTCTTCTCCCTGAGGTTTGGGGTGGGGGGACGGACTTCTTGTGGTAAGGTTTGGAGATTTGGCAGGGAGCCAGCTTCAAACCATAATGATGATCCTTGTGGGTTCCTTCCAACCTGGCATATTCTGTGATTCTGTGAAATTCTCTGTACTGCACATTGCATGTTGAGATTAGGTGACTGAAGAAGGAATTACATCGGTCCAGTTGATAAAAATCAACATATAAAGAAGCTCATGATCCTCTGTTTAGTCAGTTAATGAGAAAGTGCTACACATCTCTTGTTAGAGGCTGACAAATAAATTATGTTGACAGAGGATTATTTCCCCACATTTGCTCCTTGGGTATTGTATCTATTTAGGTGGTGCTAATATATAGGATTGTAATTACAATTTGCAGGCAAATTTATTATCAACTATTTAATCTTTAGAATTAGCTATGTTAAGATTGCCTCACAAATGTTACGTAGTATAAATGAATAGACCTTTTCTTTAGTTTTTAATTATTTATTTATTTTAATAATCAGACTAATTGCTTCATAAAAACATGACCTGGATAAGCAGGTAAAAATCTGGTCTGAATTTATGAAAGATAAAAAATAATTTCCTACGTACAGCTCCCACAGTGAAGATAACTAGATATACATAACTGTCTGTTTTGAAAGTCAAACTCTGGGGTATGCAAATGATCAATGTTCAGCATTCAAACACGCATTATAATATATTTGGGTCAGTATCAAATTATGGAAAATGAGTCAGAAAAGGTATATTAAAGTATGGGGATTTTGTGTATATATCAACAAAAGATATGTGTCATCTTAAGAGTGAGATATTTGAAAGCATTCAAAATTACTCTGTAAGAAAGATTAATATTAAATGATTTTTTAAGACTCAAATGAATAAATTATATGTAAGTATATTAAAGATACCAGCAGTCATTGAGGATATGCAGGGATTTTTTTTCTAAAATGGCAGTGAGAAATAAAGGAGGCAGAGGAAGAAAAGAAACTGCAGCAATAAACAGAAGCTACACAGTAGAACAGATTCAGTCAGTGATTGCAATATTGTTTTCTTTACCATAATAAGCTTTGTTTCATGTTATTACAACAAAATGAGTCTTCCCCACTGCCCTAAGCCACAGTACAGGTTCATTCCCAGAATCTTGTAAGCAAGTTTTGTCATTAGTTTTTTTAAAGCATATATGAGGGGTTTTCAAAGTCAAGGATAATAAAACCTATAAAATTTCTTCACATGAGATCAAAGTGTGAGCTAGATTTAACTACACGCAGTGTTCCAAACATATTTTTATTTTACAGAAGGAAGACATCCCTTTCTGCCTATAACTCTGTAGAAAGCTTATTTGTTAGAAGATTTATGCATTAGTATTGAAATGTACTTGATCCAGTCAGTGCTATAAATCATTCCCAGACAATTTTTAAGCACATTTTTAAATGCCCATGAAAAATAAGTTTTTCCATCAATAAGATGGTTCAGTTCTGCAGCACTTGCTAAGAGGGGTCGTTTCAGCAAAGTCACAATGAAGTGCTGGAGAATGAAGTTCAAATAGACTAATTGATACAGTCTCAATTCTCACCAGTTCTGTGAAGCAAGAGTAAATAAAATTTGTTGCAGTGGATTTGTCTGAAGATAGAAAGATAAACTCCTCTGACCTTGATGAGTAACTCTGGTATCTGGCTGTGAGACTCTGCTTTCTGCTGCTGCAAGGGACCATAAGATTAGGGTACACGGGAACCAGCACTTGACTGCCATTATTCCTCATCTGGTAGCAGAACAAGGCACATCTACTGCTTTTTAGGCTCAATGTTTGGATTTTTTGCTTCATGAATTTTGTAAACAAGGTCTCAGGTAAGATGCTTACTGAGCCGCACTTGCCAATTGCAAGGGCAGAAGCTCTGTTCAGGTATATAATAGTCATCTTTCTATTGATGTATTTTTTATTTTTCCAAGTCTCCAAGAAAGCAGAGAAAAAGGTTCATCATAAACTGTTATTTTTATCGAACTTCTAATATACCAAGGTCTTCTACAACACACAGAGATAATGCTGTGGACAAAAGGTGTAGCGAAGTAAAAGGGGGTGAATTCACTGGGGGGGGGGTCCTGCAAACCCACTCCCAGGTTATGTGCTGGGGCAAAGTCTGTCTTATAGCAGAGTTGTTTTATCACCATCAGAGCATGCCCTATGCCTTCCTGGATGTAGAGCATCCCACCAGCAGTCCCAAAACAGCAACAGCCTCAACTACCAGGGACATTCTTGATTATGCAGTGTGAGGGAACTGCTATAGGTATTATTATTCATAAAATAGGTAGCAGATAAACCAGTAGAAATTGGGGAAGGGTTAAAAAATTAATTTAAAATTTTAGTCTGTTTAGTGTCCCATTCTACCTCAAATAACTAATGAAACCATGTGTGATTACCTTTTAGTATATAAAAGTGGGTTTTCCAATGCAAGGATAAAATAAAGAACAAGACACATTAAATATGAAAACTGTTGCCACATTTCTGTCTTTTCACACATTTTCCAAAGATACTTAGTAATGATACTGAAAAATGATAGAGACTGGTCATAATAAAATGACTGCAGACCCACATTGCATTGTTTTATTTAGCTCTGACAAGTGTAAAATGTTTGTGAAACTGCACATTTTAAAAAAAAATCCATCAGGAATAGAAGTAAAAACTCTGACAGACCATCTAACTATAGTGTTTTCATGAGAAAAAAATCAAATTAATCTTTGACTTAGATGTTGAGATGGAAATACCTATATATATTTCATTCTAGCACAGCATGAAAACTTCAAAACTGAAACTATTATACCTAAATATTAACACCATTGTGGATGTTTTGTTTCAACATATGGGCAACAAGATAACTAGCTTTCACGAGTTTCCATTTTGACCATTACAGTTCAAGGGACAGTTAGTAGACCATTTCCTGTGGGAAGTTTGTCTTGTAGTGTTATACTTTCTCTTCCCTTTTTAATATTAAATTTGCCCTTGGCAAGACACCAGACAACCAATCAAACCTCCAATCAGATCCAGGGTTGTCAGTCTTGGTGCATATCCAGATGGACAGTTCATATGACCACATCTTAAAGATCAAATTTGCAAGTACAGTTGTGCTGACACAGTTGTCAAGACATAGATATATTACTGTGATATATTAGCTCTGCTAAAGGTTCTAAAGGAACAAATACCCATCCCTGAAATGCTTTAGAGAAGGTAAGGAAAAGAAAAAGAGAAAGAAAATGTAAAAGCCAGAACCATAGTGTAAAGCAATGGAAGTAAAAATGCAATGTAGGAAATAGAATGTAAAAAGAATGTAGGAAAACACTTTCATCAAAACATGAAAAAGAAGTGACCAATGTAGATCATTTAAATCAAGGATCTTTTAAAAACTTCTCAGGCAAGAGATGGAGATCAAATTACAGAATCAAACCACAGGCAAGAAACAGTCTTTGATTGACTTCACAAGACTTCCCAACAGTGTGAAAGGAAAGGATGACTGGGTTACAATGCTATTCTTCACTTCTCAGAATAAGAATCTTCTGGGGTATGAGTTCAGGCATAATGTGCTTTCATGAACTAAATCAACTGATTGTTTTTCCAATATAAATGAAGGAATTAATTCAGTTGGTTGTGATAGAGACACCCTGTGTACAGTGTACAAATTCTGCTGCTTGCTTTGGTCTGTTCACACAGAAGTATTTTTTTCTTTAGTTTTTAAAAAATGTTCAAGTGCACAGACTCTATGGGCTCTCTCCAACTAAGACTACTCTCTGCCTAAGGAAGATATTTCTTCCTTCCACAGCTAGAAATTTCTTTTTATATTCAATGTTCCCTCCAGTTTTCTGGATTTGTAGTTCATTGTTCAAAGACTACTGATACTTAAAGCCAACAGATAGACAGCTTTTGTGTGAATTCCAAAAAACCCTTCGCTCTAATGGAGCCAGGATAGGAACTGCACAAGTCTATTCAAGATAATAAATGTCAGCACACATTTCTTCCTCTCGACATCCTCAGTTTCATTTGAAATTAAGTCAGACATTTCCAAGAAGTCAAGAATTTTTCAAGGTGGCCTTTTCAACAAAACATACTTTCTCCTGTCTGAGTGGATTCATTCATTGCTGACTGGTTCCCCATTTAAGCCTCAGGAAGACAAAAGTATATGCTTGCTGTTTTGACTCACCCAAGCTTCTTATGTTTCTGAAAGACACCCCTGGTTCATAGAGTATCATATATGCAGTGTTTCTTTAACCCAGCATTAGTATCTGGTTTCTTTGTTTACACTTTCACGGTTTTCTTCTACTCTCTTTCTTGTCTGGTGTAATACAAATAAACTGGCTATCTATAGGATAAATCCAAGGGATAAGGCATCTCTTGGATTTGAGGTAATTGCATTTCAGTGGTGTGGCAGGAGGGCCTACCCTGGTAAGGCATAGAATTCAATCAGAGAATGCAAACTGCAAGCTACCATGCAAGCTATCTGTGATGAGTTACTAGTGGTGCCATGGCAATGTTTTTAGTGTTGAATTAGCAATGCTAGCACCAGCCTGGTTCACCAAACTCCAAATACACATCCTGCTTTTTGAAGTTGGATGTGACAGATAAGCTGGTAGTTGGCCTGTAAATTTGTGACTAGCAGTCAATCGATTTATACTATAAAAGTCCAATCCCCTTTCATACAGTCAAGTTCTTCTATCATAAGTCTTCTTGGGATGTATATATGAGATTCCTCACTTAGGCTGGGGACACCCCACAAGGATACTCCTTGAGGCTGAGCAAAAGGGATCTCCCCATGAGTGTTGATATGAGTGAGTTACACCAAATCTCTATTTAACAATGATTTCCTCTTTTGCCAGTTTTAATACAATTGCTTCAATAATTCCTTCAATATAGTACACTATCCTATCTTATACTGTACTACTAGTAGTTTTAGCATTTATATTGTACAGTAAATAATTCTGATTAAGATGTTTCATCTCTTCACTTGTCTGTTCATTTGTCATAATAAATAATACATTTTATATAAATACGTCAGATTTGCCATCATTAAAACCTGCAGAACAAAAGTGGTTCAATCACACTTCTATAATTCCTTAAATTTAGACTGTTGACATAATCCGAGGCTAAGATTGGATACTTTCTGCACCTCGTGACTCAACGGTAGGGTTTCTTTAATAAATTTTGTCCAAGCCTTCCACCCACAACGAGTGGCAGCCATCAAAGCGTTTTCCCATTGTCCTTGGTTGGGGTTACACAAAATAATGCTGACTCTACATACACTGATGTAAATGCAGCTCTTTGGTACTTACATTAAACAGGTGGAGATGCAAAGGTGACTGCTACTCGACTCCCCCATCCCCTCTGCCTCAGTTATCTGAGGAAGCAGATAATCATCGTAGCAGGTTGTCAGGGTGGTCAGGCATGATTCACCTCTGTAAAACCATTCTAATCACATCCAACCACTCTTGTCCCTAATATATGTGGAAATGTTTTTCTGAATCATTTTCCTGTCACCTTCCATAGACCCAGGTGAGGCTGACTGGCCTGTAATTTCTTTGTTCCTCCTTTCCCTTTTCAAAGATAGGAGTGAAATTTCTTTCTTGCAGTCTTATGGAACCTCACCTGACTGCTAGGATCTTTCAAAGATGCTCATGAGTGGCCTTGCATTGATATTCACTAACTGTGTATGTATCAACTCAGGTTCCATGGTCTCGTGTGTGTCCAATTTGTTTAAGCACTCTTTAAGCTAATCCTCCTCCACCAAGGGTGTCTTCCTTGCTCCAAACTTTTCCACTGGTCTCAGGCATCTGGAATTCCTGATGGTAGATCTTACCAGTACAGAATGAAGCTTTCCAAAACCCATCCCTGAACACTTGGATAGTGCCTATATATTCCTATTAGATGACCTAATCCTGCAGAACACCTTTTGTGTGCTTGCTTTTCATGTGTCAGTTTAGCCAGGAGATCCTTGCTCATTCATTCAGGCTTCTTGCTACCTTTGATTTCTGGTCATCAGGATGGACCATTGAAGGAGGCAATCCTTGACAATCATCTCACCTGTACCCCTCCTTCCTCCAGGACTGTCTCCCATGGGAATCTTCCAAGCAGGTCCCTGAACAGACTACATCTTATTCTGCTGTTGTTATTCTGCTGTTTGCCTTGTTACCTTCTCCAAGGATCCTGATTTCCACCATTTCACTGTCAGTACAGCCACAGTGGCCTCCAAGCAGAGTACCTCCTGTCATTTACTTCGTCATCTCTGTTAAGATGCTATTATCAATGCATTACAGAAACCTAATGGCGGTTAATGAGGTGGTTACAGTCACCCATGAAGATGAAAGCCTGTGAACATGAAGCTTTCAGTTGTCTAAAGAAGAGTTCGTATAGTTCTTCCTGATCATGTATTTTCAAGGGAAACCCACAACAATGTCTTCCCATATTATCTTCCTTCTAATTCCAACCCACAAGCTATCAGCAGGCTCACTGTCCACTCCTAAGTAGAGCTCCAGGCAGTCCATCTGCTCTCTCCTGCAAAGGGCAAATCTCTCTCCTTGTCTTGCCACTCTGTCCTTCCTAATTCCTGCTGGTCAATTCACATGGACATCAAGCCAAATCTGCTAGATAACGAGATCATTTAAACTGCATTTTCGTGGCTAGGCTTCGCAAACGAAGATTTGGGAAGGACTCTACCCACATTTGCTACAAGAGCGCTGGTGGCTAAGGAGGCCGATACGAGATAGACAAGTCCGGTTGCAAAAGGCACAGCAGAAAGATTCCTTAGGTGGTGTCGACAAGACATGGTTCTTTCTACATTGTCTTTTCTCCTCGAGAGTGATCCTGCGTGTGTTCTCAAAAGAAACAGCAGCATTATAGATAGTGTGCCTCCAGACCTCCCGATTGGAGGCCAGAGTAGACCAATGATGATGATTGATATGGCCAAGGCTGAGACATTGTTTCAAGGAGTCCTCGTATCTCCTCTTCAGGGCTCCTCTCTTGAGGCAGCCAGTGGCAAGTTCACCATAGAGCATGATCTTAGGAAGGCGGTGGTCCTTCATCCTTGAGACATGTCCTGCCCAACGCAGCTGTGTTCTCAGCAATGTGGCCTCAATACTCGTAACTGCTGCCTGTTCAAGAACAGACATATTAGTCACATAATCTGACCAGTGGATGTTCAGGGTTGTACAGAGACAGTGTTGATGGAAGCGTTCTAAGAGTCGCAGGTGGTGGTGGTAAATGACCCATGATTCAGACCCACATAAAAGAGTAGACAGTACAATGGCTCTGTAAACACTGACCTCTGTCCTTTTCTTCAGGTGTTTATTTTGCCAAATTCTTTTATGGAGTCTTCCTAAAACTCTATATGCCTTTGCTAACCTGTTGTCTATCTCTCCATCAATCCACAGATGCACCTATCTTTGGGGAAAATTGCTCACCTTTTACTGTTGAAGAAATCTTCTAATTGCTACTAAGGAGCAATCCTGCCGTGGTCCGAAAGGGGGGAGGGGAATGGGGCCGCGACACAGCATGGATCCAAGACACAAAGGTGGGGTGCAGGTAGAATGTTTATTCCAGCGCGCACGCGGGGTTTTTATCCGGAGGGAAAGGGTCAGAACATAGGGCAGAGCAGGAGACAGACAGGCAGGGGGACAAACCAGGATTGGGCCATGGGTAAAAGGGGGGAGGAGCACAGGAGGGACCAGGGGAGGAAAGGGCGAATGGGGGCTGTCTCCTGCCGCAGCTTCTCCAGCCAATCGGCAGAGAAGACAGAGGAGCAGGGAAGTGAGCAGGCCGGGACGTGCCCGGAAGATACAAATTCTGGGGGAACACACAATGTGTACATGCACAACAACTATAAAGTCCGAATCATAAAGTCCGTTCAATCGCTGTACATATTTTTCCATTTCCGGAATCGTTCCCATTCCGATTCCTGGTCCTCGACACAATCCCAGAGACTTTCAAGAACAACGTTTAGTATTGTATCAGAATTCAGATTATGTAGCATAAGGATGTATTAAAAAGCCAAGCAAATACCTAAACATATCTGAATGAGGTAGCTCATATTACACAAGTTAAAGAGGGCAATAATGTAAATTAAAGCAATCCCAAATCAATATTTCTTCACTGTGGAATTCATTACTAAGTTAAGACATATGGCTGGAATTTAAAAGAGGATCTTCAAAATGTTATCAATGATAATAGAAGATGTTTTTGGCAAGTGTAACACTAATTACACACAGAAACCTATTTAACTGTTCTTTACAATGATAATGACTAGGATATAAGCCATTTTCAAATACAAACCATTTCCAAAATCAGACTGTTGGCCAGGATCCCCGCCGTGGGCTTAGGAGATTTAGATTTGGATTTAGTTCTTTTCTCTGCCATTAGCTGTATTTGTGACACTGAACAAACCACCTAATTTCTTTTTCACTGTAATGAAAAGTCCTGATTCTTCCTCTGTTTTGTCTATTTACAGTAGGGGCAATCTCTTATTGGGTGAAAATGCTCTGTGCAGATCAGTGCAGTCATGATCAGATCAGAGGACATTCGTTTGGCAGTGATGCACCTGATATTTTACTTGTCGATCAAAATGGTGGATCCCTATGGGCATATTGAAAGAATATTCTTTTTTGAAGTTGGCTAATATACAAATCTGTGAAAAAATGGTGATTTGGAAAAATAATTGTCAATAACAATCTCACACAACATCCTAATGAGTCATTATTTATATATATATTTTTTATATATGTTTTAAGTTACTATTTAAATAAATTGTAGATATCAGACTATATCAGATTTTGTTTGACCTTCTCCTTTTGTTGAAGAAGTGCTACTCATTGCAACTGAATAACATATGCTTATCGGTTACTTGATGAATGAGGAAACCTCGGTTCATACAAAATCATATTCTACAATTTATGTACTTATTTATTTATTATTAGAACCAGACAAGAATTACCTTTGCTGGATGACTTTCTTGTAGTAGATGATTCTAAGTAAAAACGGGAAAAATTACCTATGAAAAAGTAAAACATTTCCCCTTCAAAATGATAGTCCACTTATGACTTCCTTCTCCAGTCAGTATAAAGAGGGATGAATCTAGTTACCTCACAATAAGTTTTCTTATGGCTTTGTACACAAGTACTCTAAAGGAAAGTTAATCTGAATCTAGTAATACATATTTGGAATTAAAGTGTGTCTGCACAGAAGTTTAAAGGATTTTAGCTTTAGTTGGCTTTAAATTCAAAGAAAACTAATCCAAATTAACTAAAGATATGAAGTCAATCTATGTGTAGAAAAACCCTTAGGTAAACTGCTCCGCCAAGTCCCAGTAGGCGACTTCCAAATGGGCAATTAGAACACACAGCAGTATAACCAAAGACCAAAAGAGTCTCCAATGTATAAACAATCAGTATGCTCTTTTGGAAACTCAAAGCAGTCTCTGTACCAGAGGAGAGCCCTCGATGCAAAATTTCTATTGGGAGAAACTGGATTTGAGCAGAGTGGACATATTTATTTCAGTAGGAAAAAAAAAAAAAGGCACTTTTCCAAGTCCATGATTATTCTAAATCAGATCTGGAAAGAGCCTAGGGGATAAAGAGGCCATTTTCATTCAGATACACAGATGTGGTAATTAACATTTTAGATTGTTAAAGCCTTTATTCTTTCAAGTCCAACATTCAAAATTCAGAAACTCAGCTGCTGTCTAGCTTCAAAACACCTCAGTCAACTATTGGGCTTTTTTTTAGCAAGCTAGTTCTGGGACTTCTTGGAAGTTCCTTATTCTTGCTAGTGCTGTGTGGCTCCATAGCTCCTCCATATACCTAGTCTGTTTGGACTGACAGTTTAGTGGACTTTTTATCTGCCTTATCTTTTATAGTCTGAGGTAGAACACATTCTCAAAAGATACCTTATGGAGAGAGTCAACACAAAACATTTGGTGGTAGATTATAGTTTCCCTATCATCATCAGTCACAGAAGAACATTCTCTTAAACACTAAAGGTTTGGTTCCACCACTTTTCATATTAATTTTAGATGAAAAAATATCAATAGCAATAAACACAGTGTTTGGGCCTCAGGTCTCCTCTTCATTTTGGTCAATACTGGTAATATGGGTCAATATTATTCAGCTTCCAGGCAAAGAGAATCCACGTTGTCACTCCCTCTCTTTCTTTCCAGTTCCTTTCTGCTGGCTGAATAAATAATTAACTATGCAAAGTAAACTGGAACAACTTTGACATGAGGTGCTGGAAGAATGCCCTACTTAATCCTTACACCTTGAGGCTTAAGGCTCTACCTACCTTGTGAATGAGATAACTGGAAATGAACCTGTGTGTCCCACAAGAGTTCGGTGAGTGAGTGCACTGTTGACAAACTGGACAGAAGGCAAGAGAGGAATGCCACACCTTGCTTCAGTATTTTGGCATAGGCACCTGGTTCTGTCATAGATTTGGGGCTGTGAATCCCAGGCTGGGTGATTTTTGAAGAGTGGTCTGACTTTTCATGTTCACTATTGGCCCTCTCCACTCACAACTTTACTGAGGGGCTGCTTTAGCAAATAACTCTTCTGCAATGCAGAGGCCCTGTAGGAGTATTTTGCTAGATGCCAAAGCACTTGAGAGCTAAGTGCCTAAGGATGAAGTCCTGTAAGACTTATCATAAAGTCTTACTTCTCAATAGCATAAGGTGGGCCTAAAGCATTTCCTATTTTGACCTACGTCTGTCTGAGCCAAGTCATAGATTGGCAGGTGAGCTGGTAAGTAGAACAGGTCTCTAGGGATGGGGTGAGCACTCCTCTACAAGGAGAGACTACCTAATCATGTGTGAAATGGCTGCATCCTGTCCCCCTGCTCATAAACTCATTTTACAGATGCGATGACACGGAATCAATGATTCCCAGAACACCACCAGTCACCTAATGCAGACTAACCAGGCCTATCCTTCAACTTTTTCAGGTCAGTTCAGGTGGGTATTTTAATTTTCATTTGTTTTTCTACTCTTATCTAAAGCAGGGAATAAGACAATCTGAAGACTACCTCGTGACAGGTTTACTGCATGTTTTGCTGAAGCTACAAGGCTAAGCCTATAATTTGCTTCTGCCTTTTGTACTAATGCCCATATTCCTTGAATTATTTTGGTGAATGTAGCTAATTATTTACAAATACATAAGTCAACAGAATGACATTCTGGATGTGATTCAGAATGAGGACTGTGATATATTCACTGTATCAGGACTTGCTCCATTTGGAACAATATGGGTTATATCTGCCTGTCAATGAAATAAAAGTAGGAAAAAAATGCAACAGAGAATCAAAATACTTTTTCTCCATTTTCCATGTTGAATGGGCAAGATAAAATCATTAAAACTGAGAGAAAAAAAGGGGGAAAGGAAGAGATAGAGAACAAAGCCCTTTTTTTGTTTTCCTTGCTTGATCTTTCTTTCTTCCTAATAGGATTAAAAGATGATCTGTTCTGCAAAGAAGAACCCATCACTTGTGGAAAGCATGTGCCAGGCTTGTCTAGCATGACAGCAGGTTTTTCACTATTTTCAGCACCTGTGTGAAACTATGAATGATTCATGGCTTAAATGATTCACTATAAAAATATGGTACAGTCTGTCAGTTTATTGTGTGATGAGTTGATATCACTGCAGAGTTGGTTTTATGAATTGGCAGTGAACTGACAACTCAATTTGAAAATAAATACCTCTGAAATTCATCTACTGCCGCATTTCAGAAAATCAGTGAGTTACTAACTCTATGCATATCTGAACTCTTACTTTATTGAGAGATTTGCATCAATTTCTTATTTTCCCTTCAAAGTCACACATTTATTTCCACACAGAAGTCATTTGCTTGATGTGTCTGTGTAAAGAAACAGTTAATTTCTACCATCCCCAGCTATTTTTAGCTTTAAGTAAGTTATGTGAACTTTCCAAATATCCCTTTGCCTCATTCCAATGCTTCGGGCTATGCAGATGGACCATTTCAGAATTCAAGAAGCAACAGCTTGTATCAATCACTTTCTTTCTGCCTCTCCTTGTGGGCTTTCTTGAATTCACTGTTACTTCGCCCTTTCATTCCTTTTCTCCATGTGACATGCATCTCAGTAACAAACATACCGGTAACTTACTACATTACCTTCACCATATTTTTGTAGCTTTCAAAAAAAAAAAAAAAAGGGTAAACCTAAACAACCTGAATAAAGTAAATTTCAGGCAATAAAAAAAATCCCAAAAAATTAGAATATTTGGTAAAGATTATTGCAGAAAGATTTGAGTATTAATTTTTGAGGACCAAGAAGTGAATAAGTTTAGTCATCTAAGTTTGTCTCGAGAACTTCAGAGACAAACACCTCAGTTCTCTGCAAAAAAATATAATATATATATATATATATGTACACACATATGTGTACTTGCACAATGCAAGTTCCACAAAAATTACTGGAATTAATTTCCTGCATCAACATTTGTGATCCTAGAGCCTAGGTACTCCTGCGATAATAAAATAGACAGAGACAATAACTTGTGGCAGGAGAACCAGGGTAACCAAATGTCAGGGCAAAAATGAAGAAAACACTTAACAATACATAAGAGAGTTTATGATAAAACCCCACTTACTGTGTAGTCTTTATTTTTAACAATTAATCCCTTGAAATAATTGTTATATTATAAAAAATATAAAGAGTGCTGTAATGTAATGAGTATTGCAATGGTAAAACTACTGTTGTCAGTGCATTTTTTCTGGGTTAAATGAAGGCAGGGAGGTACACATTGGACCAAGAAGTACTGTAGTCACAACAGAGCATTTTCTAAACTCAGTTGATAGTTGCACAAAAGTGGTGAATCCTATGTTCCCTCCAAATCAATGGCTGCTTTTTAATTGCTCTCATTAAGGATGAAATCTCACACCAGGTGTAAAAATGTGCTAGAGGGTGTGTCTTCCAAAAGTGAAAACTGTGATTTTGGTTTAACTATGGCTGCTGTCTCATGGAGGCCAAACCACCTTAAAAAGTGGTGAATCAAACTGGAGATACTTTCAGAGGAATAATTCAGGGGCTAGTAAGGAGTTCAGTTTTTTTAAAGTACTTCATTAATGGTATAAAAAAAGAAAGACTGATGAAAATACTTGCAAATATGCATCAGGGAACATTTTTCCATTGACAGGGAAGTCCATAGAAAGAGTTTACACTACTTTTCCATATACAAGTTCTAAGGGTCATGTATAATTGTTCTCTGCATTGCACAATATAAATTTGGACTGCATCAAAAGCCACAATCAATGAAGTCAAATCATTATACAGTACTGTAGTATCTGGTAAAATCACCAGAACATTAAATAATGAAACTGAAAACCTTTGTCCTGTAAAAAGTGAATTCTATTACCTTTTGGATTGAATCAAAATTCTAGGATTAATGTCTTTGTGAAATGTAAAATGCTCTGTTTAGATAGTTAGACTGTTGCAAAACAGTTTCTATAAAAAATTCTCATAAACTCTACTTTTAAAATGCTCATCACTCTACTAAATTGAAACTAATTTTCCCTAAGAATCTATAAGTCATCTCTCATTCCCCACATTGTATCTTCTTGCCAAATTTCAATTATTTACTCCAGTCTGCTAAGGATATGCACAAATTGGGTCAATGTTTGCTTGGTTTTGTTTATTTATTTACTTTTTAAATAAAGGGAGGAGTAGATTCTCCTGTAACAGTAGTCTTAAAAAATTAACTTTTTGCAACATTCATCTTTGCAGGGTAACTTTTTTCCTACTTGGAGAAAAGTGCTTCAACAGCTGAAAGTTTTGTGAAGTTTAAAGTGGGAAGATGTAGACAATTTTACATATAGCTGTCTGTTTAAAATATGTTCCTCACTTGCAAATATTTCATACGCAATACAAGTTATCAAAGTGTTATTTACTGTCATGTGTGTTTTATGTTTCAAATTCTACTGCCTGTGCATCTTGCCGAGGCAATGTGAAAATTTTGCTCTCTGGTGTTTGATGTCCTGTTTTCTGTGTGGTGATTCTCTGACATTTTGCAGCAAATAACAGTGAGACCACAGGATTTAAAGTGAAGTGAACTAAACGCTCTTCTGCCAAAGGTTTAGAGGCACTGTTCTGTGGTGTTCTTGTTCTGTTCTTTGTCACATTTTTATTCTGACTTGGTGAACAAATGAACTCTGAGCTTCATGTCATTGTGCTGATGCTGAGCATCTTAAATCAAACAGAATTTTTTGTCCGTATCTGAAAACAAAGTCTGGAATACGTTCCACACTTTCTGAATTGGTATGTTCTCAAAACTCCATGCATAATGTCCTTAATTCATGCCAGTTTTTCCATGTTAGTCATTAAGGTTTTAATCATCATGAGGCAACTTTTACCCTCTCCCCCTCAATTATAAAACTGTATTACTATTTTCTTCTCTTAGGGCAATTATTCCTTCCATATTTCAGATGACAAATTGGGCAATAAATTGTATTTAAAACCCATAGGCAGAATGTATGACTTTAGAATAACCTTAAAATAAAATGGGTAGTAGACGTTCCAACTAGTTGGGTATTCAAGTTCCACAAGCAGATTAAAATACGGTGGGATTTTTTTTTTAATAAAATTTCTGAAAATTTAACATCTTAATAAGTGCCTGAAAATCGTACTTTGCTGACAATGCAGTTAATGGGTGATATGTCTTTGGACACTATTGTCCATAAACATCGACTTTGTGGTATTGACTTATCAAAGTCAAAATTATGTAGACTGAGTAATGTTGGTAATGTGAATTCAGCAATGTCCTATGGCTTATATAGCTTTCTCTTAGAAGCCTGGGCAATTGTTAGTGCAGCATTCATGATTTTTCTCTTGCTCCCTCCTCTTCTTCAAATAGGAGCAGTCAGCTATTTCTTTTCATTCTCTCATTAAGTTTTTGTCTACTTTCCTGTGCTGTGCTTTGTGTCAGAGTGCTGTGGGGGCTGCAGCGGTTCAGGGTCCCCGTGGCTGGGCAGAGCAGGGCTGTGGGGAGCTGCATACCCACCCTGCTGCGGCATCAGTGGGGCAGGGGCTGATGGCCCCTTGCATCTGAGAGAATGGATACTGCGCCATGGGTAGGGTGAGGAGAAGCTGTGGTGGGCATGCTTTCAGGGCACTGGCACATAATCACATGCTCATCATATTACACTGAAGCATTACAAAATCAGTAACTCAAAAGATGCACATAGTCTTGTTCTGTCTCCTGTCCTGTAATATTTGAGTCTTCTCTTTGGATGTCATTCAAAACTTGTTTGCACAAACTAGCACTGGCCTGAAAATGGGATTTCTGTCCAACTATGTTGACATTAGCAACACCTTCATATTTCCAGGGACAGTAGATAAAAAAGTTATTTGAAAGCATCATTATGCTTGCTGTTGACAACAGCAGCATAGATAATAATATAGATAATATTTGAAATAAGACTAAAAATGGAAATTAAGATTAAACATTTGAATTAAAACTGTAAATGTATTTATGAAAAGATCAAATTGAGTCTTGAATATAAAAGAAACAAGATTTTCATAATCTGAGATCTACATGGCTGAAGCATTCTCAAAACTGGAGAACTATTTTCATGGAAATTTTCCAAGTCTTTAACACATTTTGGTTTTGATGAAGTTGCATTCTCTGATGCAAAAACACTGGTATCCTGATAATGGGAAGGTGAGTAACATGGCATTTGGATACTATGACAAGGCATTGGTAATAAAATTGAACCATCCCAAAGGGGGTAGTTAAGATCTTAAGGAAATCCTGGATCCGCAGATATTCAGGAAAGTTCTGCCACTGACTTCAAGAGCAGGAGCATTTCAGCTCTGACACAAGGCTTCAGCTTTCTCTACACAGTTTATGGGTTGGAAATAAAGAGAAAGTTTCCTCATCTATTTTTCTGGGCTTTGAATAAGACTCACAACTTGCAAAGACACCTAATTATGGCACATGAGCATGATATCCCCATTGGGTGGCACGTACACTTGAGGCACAATGTTGTGAATAATAAATGACTGAGGCACAATTTGGAGCAAAAATTTCACGCCTAAGTTCTTGATTCTGTATTTACAAAATAGTCACAAACATTCTGCTTGTTGCTGAAATGTCACAAATAATGATATTTTAGATGAAACAACAGCTCCCAAACCTTGTTTTAACAAAGCAAAAAAAAATCTGTCTTCTAAGCTCAAGGGGAAAAACAAGGAGTACAAAGAAAATGCTCACAAAGACAGTGAGCAAGAGAAAGACAAGACTGTCTGCTGTTTCTTGAGTGTGATTTGCTACAACACTAACATGGGCTTCTTTCTCTCAGTGGTGCCAGAATCTCCTACTATCTCTAAAGTTAATGAAAACAAAATTCAAAAGACAGTCCTGAGGTCTAAATTTGTTACATGGATTTTCTTCCTTTAACACTGTCAGCTGCTGCACAAAGGTTTCCCAGAAGTTATTAGTATCAGCATCCAATTTATACAAGACAAAATAGAGTAAAAGTAGCTTATGACCAGTTCAAATACAGCTTTTATTAACATAAAATTGATCAAGTTATATTACTCTTATCTAGGCCAGGTAAAATAATTTTGAAAATTACTTAATTTATTAAAAAATGTTCTTAGGTTCTTCCAAATATTCGCAAATTAAGAGTTTTCCTGGAAAAAAGGAAGTTTTAAAATAAAAAAAAAAATTAATAATTCCAGTAAACTAGATTAGTGAACAAGTGATAGAGGCACTTTTGAGGAAAGATGGAATATCTTGGTTTGTATTCATATATGAAGAAGGGAATCTGACTTTGAGCCTGTTACCTTGGCATTCTTAAACATGCAAATATGGTCCTTTTTTTCTTTTTTAAATGCTTAATAAATTGTGCCAGCAAATTATTGAAAGACAATAAGCTTTTATTCCACCAGGGGAATTTGAAGAAAGACAATGTCAAAATCATATTTTGATTGAATATATGATGACCCTCCTCAAAGCTTTCAAGAGACAAATTCAGGGCTCCTTTCCCAGGCTAGGCAGCTGGGAACACAGAGCTATATATTCAATGTATTTAAAAAAAGCAAAACAAAGCAAACCAAACCCAAACCCATCCTCTCTTTTTAATTTACAGTCTTCAGCTTTTGCTTCCTTTTAATTTCCTAAAAGCAGCTGTTATTGCAAGATTTTATTTCAGGTTAATAAACAGATTTTCAAAAAGGAAAATTAATAACTGTGTTGAATTGTTTAGTTTTTATTTCAGCCAGACAAAAAAAGAATAATAAATATTCGTGTGGGTCAGGCTCATTTTGCTCCCCACTCACCCTGCACCCTGCAAATATTATGTTTTCGCTGTTGAAGTGCTTTTCACAAAATTTTAAGTGGTCTACAAAGTATTCAGTTGGACTGGCCTTGTAGGTTTAGTTGCCTGAATTTGAGTTAGAAGTTTAAAGGATGAATCTTGACTAAGTGATTCAAAGCAAATATGAATGTTATTGATGAGTCACTTCTGTTCATGGAGAGAGGTGAAGGTCTTGAAGAAGAGCTGGTTTTAAACTTTCAATTACAGTATCTTCTTCAGTGGAAGGAGAGGATATTTCCTGCATTTCTTCCCGCTGGTTATTCAAGTAATAACTCAGATGTTACAGAAGCACAAAGTCTATGGCAAGCCCCCTGCTAGGGTTAATGGGAGCAGCAGCATTGATCCTGAGTGGACAAACAAGGAAAGTGAAACATTTCGTCCATACAGCCAGTTGAAAAACTCTGTTCACCATGGACAGAACAGCCATTAGTTCTGGTCTTCAACACCGTTGCACATTGTTCCTCTCCCCTTCCAACAAGCACAGCCTGCTCAGCTATTTAAATGCCATGTATCATTGAGGATCTCTTTCTGCAAAGCCACTGATACACCTGATCAAAGCACAGGGAGACTCTTGCAGGGTGAGTTCATCTTCTCAGCGGTCTCAGACACAACCTTTCACTCATCAGGTTTTTATCAGACCTTTATGCCTGGGAAAAAGCTTCCAGAAACTGCATGTTCTTTTCTTGTGTATACCCATGATTTTAGTACTCTCTGGTCATTTCAGGAAGCAAATGATGTATTTCAGTCACCAGTTGCTGGTTATTCCATATTTCTATTACAAAGATATGTACTTGAGAAGGTTAAGGACCTTCTATTTTTGAGCTTTGTTCCACTCAAGTGTGCCAAACCCCTACTAAAAGAGGCAGATGTGGCAAAGCTGTCAAGAACAGAGATTTGATTCACATAGATAAAATTTAGAATTTTATATTGCAGACTGAGCAGTGAAAGACAATGTTCTTTGTCTTGTGCTGAATTAATCTTTCTTGATAGAAGCATGATTGAAAAAAATCCCATGAAGCTATTTTGCTGTTTAAAACAAGACCTCATATAAGAAGCGTCATTTTCCTCCTTGTAACAGTGTCCCATGTGATATTTACATTTAACTAATAATTAACTAGGGACACGTTTCAGTGTTTGGTACACAAAACTGTAGTACTGGACTGTATAACAGTGTGTAATACAATTGGAATTTATTCTTCCAGTGAAGTACAGGAGGTGGTACTTCCCAAAGCTATAGAAGGAGCTGTAAATTGTTAGAGCCTGTGGTCATTTTCAGTTTAGTAGTAGAAAAGGCTCCTTCAATTGGGGTCATGAAATAATTCAGGTTAAAAGAGCATTCTGGCAGTTAACTTGGCCAATTTCCTACTCAAAGTAAAGCCAGAGTTAGATCAATTTTTTTCTGAGAAATATTCAAGCAATTTTTGAATACTGCATCTCCAGTTTGGGACACAGTTGGACATTCAGTTAGGTGAAGGTTTGGTTTGACCCAGTGCAACTTTCTTTGCATTCTTATTCAAAGGAGTGCCATTTTCTTGGTGTCCTTAGTGAAGCAGGGCTCTCCTAGGAGCAGAGGAATAGCACCGGACCTTGCTTGCAAGTGTCTTTTCCTTTTAAAACCAGCAGAGCAAGGAAGCTGTGCAGATTGCTTGCTCTCAGGGGGAATCCTATCTGCAAGTCATTTTTACACACATGCTTTGTGACAGGAAGCTAAAAAACAGAATCATAAGCTTGCTTGTCATGGGTGAAGTGTCAGTAAGTGGGCTGAGGCTTTGGAACTTTGGAGGCATGTAGCATGTAAGGAAATTTCCCCTGTTCATTTAATACAAATCCCATATGCCTGCTTAAAAGGATTATTATTTCTACTCCCTTTTTTGGGAGAGTGTTTCAAAACAGTCCCCTGACTAGTAGTGCTACTTATTTTAACCCTCTGGCTGATGACTCTGCAATCAGCTAGCGTAAGGAGAATGTGGTAAATGGGAGGGAAGAATAAAAACATTAATTGTTCAAAGCTATAGTGTATTTCCTTTATTTCCTATTGTTATGCAGAATATTTGAACATTCAGGTTAAGTTGTTATTTTATTCTATCTGATTTGTGACATCATGACTCATGATTATACATGCATTAAGATGACTCAGTATCTTCTCTATGCATCAAACTACATCTTATATTTTCACTGCATGTAGGCAAATTATTTTCCCTGTCTTATTACAAGTGTCAGGATTATATTTCCCTGAATACAGCTCCTGGTTGCCAGCGCACATTAACGCTGTCCAATGTCTGCAGTTCATCCCCTCACTCATTCACAAAATAATGAGGCCAGTAAGATCTCCCTAGTTAGTTGCTACAAGGTAAAAGTCACAGTAGGATGCTTCCTGTTGATACGAAATAGCTAGTTACAGCACAGATCACAGTGTGGCATGAAAATGTCACATTCACAATTGCTGAATTTCAACTAAGAAAGCCCTTACACCTTGGACCAGTAGATATGATATGCATCAATGAAGTTCTAGGTAGAATGCTCTTCGGAAATTAAAATATCCACTAAGCTCTAGCCATATGTCAGTGGGTGAAACAAAACAGGACTAGAGAATGCAAAACAACCCAGGATGAATTTCCCTTCCTTCCTCGTAGCTGTAGCCATGCCTGGGAAAGGAGGAAACATATACCAACAGTACATAAACGATGGCAATGATGGGATGTAGCAGCCTCAAGCTGCTTCTTCCAAAGTAGACCTCAGGCCTGAAATAACAGATACAAGAAGAATGGCTATTGTTCCATTGCTATCCTCTTCTGTAGAAGGTGTTCATATTAACAGAGGTTGTTTTAACCTATAAAATGGAGCTTTGACAAAGACAACAAAGTAGAATGTGAAAGAATCCAGACAGTGGAGACAAGTGCAGAGCTCCATATGACTTGTCGTCAACAGCTCTGCCCTCACGGACTCAGATCCAGGGTATAACTAGAACTCAACTTTAGCTATCCATCAGCTGCTGTAGTCAGTATGCCTACAAATCCCATGTGTTATAGCAGTAGGAATTTCAAGGCTTTTCCCTACAAAATCCTTGACTATATTTCTACTCAAGTTCCATCACTTTGTATTGCATTGAGAGAAGGTCAATTCCCGTGCTGTAAAGAAGAAGTAGTTACTCAAAATTCTACCTCTGCAAAATTGCCTGACTTGGTCCTGTCTCTGAGCACTCTCCTCTGGGTATGGAAAGCAAACTGCCACCAAGTGCAGTCTTAAGGAGACAAAAGAATGGGAATACTCCTCATAAAAGATGTGTACAGCAAATCTGGGATGCAGCACCTGGGTCAAAGGGTCTCCCTCTGCTGTAAGATATAGAAGCTGGAACTAGAACTTCCCTGGAGTTTTCAGGTAGCCCTTGGGGAGGGATAAGGAATCTCTAAGTATTGGGAAGGACGTAAGAAACATAATCTCCTCTATAGGCTATAATTCATATATTTTTAAAGTTAAAAAAATAATTTTGAACATGGGAAAGGAGAAGAAGTAGTGTGAAAGGAAAACAGATTTTAATTCAGATGTTCCTACACATTTTGCAGAAATAAGGCACCTCAGCCACAGCAACTCAGGGTCTCAAACCCAGCAGTAATTGCACATAATCAGGTGCTTCTTCTGCAACGTTGTGAGAACACCTCCAGACATGGGCACACCACTGCCAATCAGCTATAAATGCTTACAGATATAATAATAGCTCAGAAGCTAATAGACAGAGGAATGTGATATATCTGCCATGAGACCTGCTACTCCATGAAGAGAAAGCTGATGGACTTACTTCTGCGTCTCTCATATAACAGCTATTATTGAATGCAATATCTGGTTATCAGGCAGTACACATCAAGTCAGGACCACTCTGTGGGTGATCCTTTCTGAAGGAAGACATAGAGGCTGAGAGATAGTAGTGGTTGACATGAGAACCAGTATAAACATTGTATTGAAACCTTCTTTGTTCAAAATCTCATATACAGAAGTCATACAGTTGAGTCCAGAGGAAATCACACTCTTTCAATTCTGCTCCAGAAATAAGCAACATTCATGCAGTAAGAAGAGGGACCTAGTTATATTAAACATTGACACGTAAGACTGTAATTCTATCAGTCTTAAAGCCATGGTTGTACAGTTTCTGTAGTTCCTCATCCTTGGCTGGGAATATACCCTTTCATCAGGAAACGGAATGTTAACATGTGGACCTGTGCAGGCTTTTTGTGATTGGAGGAGAGTGGCCTCTCCTCCATAAAGAGGAAGATATTAAAAGCTGCATCTGGAGTGGTTTGAAAGATTTAACATTTTGTTAGATGGCTTTTTAGTATGAGAGAAATGCTTCCTAGTAGTTGAAGGATACACACAAGAAGAATAAGAAGGTGTTCTGTTTTTTTTTAAAACACTATAAGAGCTTCAACTTGCCGAAACTGATGGGGCAAATGCTTGGTTGAATGCTCTGGGAAGAATTTCTACCAATTAGTTTTATGAAATATGTTCTTCAGAGTTTGGATCCCCAATACTTCAGTTATCTAAAGTTAAACTTGCCTCCCCCCAACTCTGAAAATCTGTAGGAATCAGTCTGGCAGACTTTCAATCTCTAATTGCCTTGATTTATGTACAGCCAGTCTCGATCTTCCAGCGCCACAGAGCCCAAAAACAAGCAGAGGCTCTTTCATGCTTACCTTGACCCGCACAACACAAAAGGCCCTTTGTAGGAAGACACTGTACAGTACTATATATCCTAAGGCACTCAGGAGCTGCTAAAGTAACAAGATGTCAACTTTTAAAATTCTTCAGGCCGCTCGTATTCCCATAGTAACAGTAATTCAGCAAAACACATTTTTGTAAACTAAAGAATATCTTGTGTGCAGAATGCTTTACTTCCAAGCTCCCCCTGACTTCTTTTTTTTTTTTTTAGAGGGATCAGAAGAGCCAAAGTGAATACTTTCAGCATTCCTTAAAATCACAGGTATTTTCCTCAGCTGAAAGTTGCCTACTGCTTAGGACAGGACTAAGGGAATGACACATTCCTCTGTTTGTAGAAAACATACTTTGTTTGTGGTTGACACATTTGTATTTATTTTAGGCAAAGATGTGGCAGTCATGATGGGCTTTCCTCTCCTTCAACCCAGAGAAAAATGTTCTTCAACTGAAACTTTACCAGCAGAAGCACACTGATTAATCAAACAGCATTACCAGAATCTAAACCAGAGGTCCACATTTGAGCTACAACCACTCATCTGGGGACAGTTTATTTTGGATTTAGCATTGTGCAGTAAGTTTTTTAAGCTCTCAGCTGAGCTAGGAGATCACTGTCTGCATAAAATAGCCTATAAGTGCATTATTAAATCTGTTCTGAAGAAAATCAGATAAATTACTTGTTTAGAAGTCAATCTAGCATCATGTGAAAAGTGAATCACACACTGTTCAGGTTGTGTGATTTAATATCATGCCAGGATATAAGGTTTGAGTATTTTTTTTATTTTAAATGTCCATATTTATGTAATGATAATTGTATAGAAAAAATATTCTTAGCTGTTGCCTTTAAATCATCCTGAACATGGCATCTCTCTTTATATCTGATAGCAGAAAAAAGAGTAACATGCCATAGTATGCAGGTATTTTTGTTTCCTACTGGAGGCAGTGACAGTAACTGCCCCAGCTTTGTTATGTTTAGCATAATTAGAGAAGAAAAAGAAAAGCTAAGTATCCAAAAGTGTCACATCCCTTGAAAAGCAAAAAAAAGGGAGAAAGGACCATCTCTTCTACTAATTACTGTTTTCTAAATTCAGCCAAAGCAGCATCTTATGTAGCAAAACTGGAGAAACTGGAAAAATCACAGATACATGTCCAGTGTTCAATTACATAGCAACTCCAGTAGCTTCATTAACACAGCTGTGTCAACACAGGGGGGAAAATTGGGAGAAGTATCTTTTGGCAATGATAGTCTTTTGGAAAACTCTAAGATCCTTTAATATTTAGATGGAAATCATATGCTAGGTTTAAAAAAAGGTGAAGTGATATTTTTAAAGTAATTCTTCTTTAAATATGTGAAACATCTTGAAAACAGTGCAACATTGTATATCAAGGCATGAAAAGTGGTTGTTCAGATTTCTGAATGAGTTGTGGCATCTGTTTATCAATAGTTATGATAAATAGTTATGTTTGAAGACATTTTTAATTTTTGAGACTGAATGTAATATAAGAGATGGCAAAATGAGACAAAATCTTAGGTTTGGAAGTATGCAAGCGCATTAATTCTTCTTAAATATAATCTGTAGAGCCATTCCTTCTCTCTTTCCCTCAGATTAGTCCAAAATAAAATATGTGCCAGAAATGGGAGTAAACTGTCTGCCTGAATATTTTTCTGTCCCTGATTTAGTCACTAAATGCCACCACCACGGACAAAGAGTAAAAAGTAAATAAGAAAAAATTCCACCTATAAATAAAATCTATAAATTTTGTGATTAATCCCATTCAAGACAGTATGACACCCATTCTGTGCTCTATGCCCTTTATGAGAACATATATCATAAGAGCAAGCAGAATCAATGTCAGACTAGTTTCCAAGGGATGTGTTGCCCAGCCAAGTGGAGAGACAGCATCCCGAGGTTTTGTCTTCTTCTCATTGCAAGTCTATCAAGAACTAATTGGATTGCAATGACAAGCCCTGAGTGTTCTAGGAGGAACCCTGTAAGTTTCCTGAGTCCTCGTCCTTCTCCATGTGGATTTTATTGTTGATGAACACATCATAATCTTTGAAAATCTTTTCCCTAATATTCCAAGTGACAGTAGACTACAAAGCATGTCAGGTTAAATAGATGTATTAGATTCCTTATTAATTAGAGGAATACAACTCTTTTGGCACAGACCTTTCTCCATACTCATTTGGACTAATTGGGTAAAGATAGTCTACTGCAACAACTCAGCCTTCAGAGTTCATATTGTTATGAGTGCCTAACAGTGTTTCAAGAGTTAGAATGAGCTGGATGGAATATATTTAACTTGAAAAAAACATTTTAGACTCCAAGAAGATCAAACTTATTTAAAGCATCTCTTTCTTCTTTCTTTCAAGTCTGAGGAAGTGTAAATGAGATAAATCATAGGACAAAACACAGCAAAAAACCACAAATGTACAAGTTTTTGAAATATCATGGAAGGGGAAGGTTGGCTTGGACATCTTCTGAGATATACATTTCAGTACCTTTTCTACTCTATCATGACGGAAATAATTTCAAGGACAGTAAAGGCTTGAGATGACTCTAGTAGTAATGGCTTTAAATGGAAAGATGTAAGGTTTAGATTAGATATTAGGAAGAAATAATTTACTGTGATGGTGCTGATGCACTGGAACAAGTAGGCCAGAAAGGCTATGGGTGTCCCACCTCTGAAAGTGTTCAAGGCCAGGTTGGATAGGGCTTTGAGGAACCTGGTCTAGTGGAAGAGAACCCTGCCCCTGGCAGAGGGTAGGATCTACAAGATCTTTACTATTCCTTCCAACCCTAACCATTCTATGCTTCTGTGATTCTATGACTGACTGTTATGTTTGGGGCAATAGCAATGCTGTCACATCCTGGTCAAAATGAACATGTTCTCAGTTACCTTATAGCAGACAAGCATGTGGATGGGCAGAGCATGGATATGTACAACTGCAACTCAAACCACAGTCCCAACAAAGCCTGGAAGGAGTGTTAATCTACAAAAGAGCAGCATCTGTCACAGCTCTAGCTCCACTAGGCTGGGAATAACACAGAATAAAACTAAAAATGCCGCGTAGATTATGAACCCTGAAGGAAACTGATAAAACTGAAGAAATCAAAGAATTCTCTAGAGAAGGGTGGGATTCAAAATATTTTATTCTCAGTATTGTCCTATTGATTAAGGGTAGCCAGTCCTCTAAGGTCCTCTCATTAGGGACGTGAAATTTCAGCAGTTCTTTTTAATTTTTTCATACACTGTACATAAAGCCCAAGTGCCTGGCCATTATTCCAGCATAACTCCAAGGAGCAAATGTCTAAAAGACAGGAATTTCAACAGTCCCGCTATGGTAGTCTTTTTCCTTTTGTGCCTACAGACTTCAACCATGACAGCCTTAAGACCTGCACATGAGAGCCAGCAAACAATTTTTACACAGTGGTCATTTCAACTTACAGTCTCCTGCTGCCTTCATTTGTATTTAGTTAAGAGCTTGCAGCTGCGAACAAGACCTTGCCTCGCATCTTCATTTTTTTTCCTTGTCCTTTCAAAACAGAGGGGGAATAAAACCTCTGATTTTAAAAGTCAATATTTGTCCAGACTAAAATGAAACATAAAAAAAAATAAAAAATAGAATTTAAACCCATTGTATTAAGTGTTTCAGATACAAACATAATTTTATGCATTTGTAACTCTCAGGTTTTTTTCACTTGCAGTGTAGCTCCATAGAAACACTCAAAGTAGGCTTTCCAAATGCATTCATGATAATTTAATGTCATTGAAATTAAACACTTTCAACATATTAAACAACTATTGTAATGGCTTATATACCTATTTTTCTGTTCACAGATGACAGTAACTCATGTCGCAGCATTTCACTTCAAAGCAGAAATGATTTTTAATGGATGGTAATACTAGGTTAGAAACCAACAATAGTAATTAATTTAAATATCTTAATTACAAAAATTGAAATCTTAAGGATATTCCCTGGAAAAATTGCATTTAATTTTATTGTGGAGTGTTTTCAGAATAGTCTGCGTTTGTAGTACAAATTTATCTGAAAATAAAAAGAATCCTAATTGTACAACATATTTCAACACTGCCCTTATACCTGTTTCAGCCTTTAGAAAGAGAAGGGGGGAAAAAAGCCTCTTCAATTTGTTCAGCATCATTTTACTCTCTTTTCTATTGTATTAACTTAATTAATTTGATTTTTTTCTTTTCAACAAGCTGAACTGGACTAATCTACTATCCTTAAGAACACAATCTCATTTTAAAAGTGATCACCATTCCTTCACTCCTATGAGTAGAAATCTAGACCATCTCACAAGACAACAAAGAAATTAGGGCCTAGGATAACAAAGTAGTACGACCCAGCTCTTTTCTTCTTTCCTGTACTAAAATTTTGCTGTAAGTAAGGAAATAATATATTGAGAGCAAGAATAATTTTATTTGTCAGCAAGAAGTGTGACATGAGACTGAACCCTTATTGGTATGGCAGATTTTAATGGCCTCTATGAAAGTAAATAGAGACTCAGGGTGGTGTTTGCAGAAGATAAAATGGAAAGGCATTGGTCAAAGAAATAGCAGAGTACTTCACTAGTCATAGCTATATACTAAAATATTTTACTGTACAGGAGCTTAAAATACATAAAAGAGAAACTCATCAGAGTTAAGAAGTCGTTTGTTTTAAAGCAATAATAAATTATCTTTCAGTAGAAAGATATGTGCAGTGCTTGTAACCCCAAATCGTGCTTTGTTCAGCCTGTAAACTTCAAGAAGTGTTCCTGATTTCAGCTGCAGCCCATTTCTCAAATGCTTGTCTCTCTTTGAAGTACCTGCAGCTGGAGATGAAGCAGCTCTCAAAAGAAAGAAACAGCATGTTTGAAAACAAATAGCCTTTAAGTCTATTTGCAGTTTATTTAGCACCTCAGGCCTTTAAGTCTATTTGCAGTTTATTTAGCACCTTAGGCAGCACCCACCTAGCTGTAAGCAGATTTAAAAGGTATTTTTAAAAACTAATAAAAATAAGCATTTAGGGTAATTCAAAGGCAAAAGATCCTATGAGAAACGTGAAACATATCTTATCTTTGAAGTGTTTGATTCTTCTCTGGGACTTGTTTTTAAAAACTCCCAGCACTCAACCTGAATGGTATTTTCTTTTAAATTGAGGAGAAGATAAACTATTGTAAATTAGTTTAACCATAACTTTCATAAAGGCCAGGTCATCATGGATATTATAGGCAGTATACTGTGAAACAATTACTGCTGTATTTGTAAAACCAATATTAGGCTATCTTTGGACATAAAAAATACTAAAAAAATTAATATAACTCGTTGATTGCCAAAGTATTTGAATTTCAGAGAACAACTTCCAACAAATCAATCATTCATTTGGTGATTGCAGTTGTTTTACAGAACAATATCACAACCATGAAGGATTGGTGGATTTATCAGAGGTTCATCGTCAAGGATGAAGTTAAGTGGTCAGAAGTGGCTCTGCAATGTGCTTTTTACTCTTTTGTTTGCCTTTTCTGGAGTAATTCTCACTGCAAGTTTCCTAGCTGGCAGGTGTTAACATACACAGTTTCCTAAAACCTATATTTGCAACCCAAATTACACTTACCTCTGGAGGAGGAGAAGAGAAAATAAAACATAACATTCATGAATTTAATAAGAGTTAATCAAAAATAAAAACTTGTAGGCTTAAAAATTAGAAGGGAAAAAAAAGCCACTAATGTTTTATTTTCCCAAATGACTTGAATGCTTAGGAGTAGAATTTTTCCCCACATCACATTTTGTCTATAAAATTATCTACTTGCTTTCAGAAGGATTGCTAAAGAAAAGATTAATCAGTACTGTTAAGAAGATTGAGAGAAGTTGAATTGAAATGACTGCTTTGTATTTGGCTTTGTATTGCCTTTTGTAGACATTTTCCAATTAACAGTATATGGGAAGTCATGGATGTGGTAGATGTGTAGTGGAGTGTAGAGGGATGATCCTCACACGGTGTTTCTGTAGCTCCAGAAATGAGACCTGATACTGGCCTATGCAGCTTACCTGTCACTTCCCAGTGGGCAAGTGCCAACCATTTTTCCTGTGTTACATTGCTAATGCACATCTGAGCAGAGCTCATCAAACAGCATTCAATCCACTCTTTTGAAATTTATTCAGATCAAGACGGAAGTTATCATTCTCTTTTTCTATACATGTATGACTATGGAAATTACCCATTTATTTATCCATTTTTCATGCTTTTATTAGCACTGGTTTAATTTCAGCACTGCCACATCTACAGTTGAGGCAATATTGAACTCAGAAGTACGCACATCCTTTTATTAGCACAGCTACAGAGGCCAGAGGCATACCAGTTATCTATATCTTTAAAAGCTAGCCCTATTACCAGAAGAGCTGAGGACTCCAAATTACGCCATTATGGTCATTTTAAAGAAATATTTCACCATTATGGGGGGCAGCCTAAAACTGAAGTGGGGGGAGGGGTGACAGAACGTCTTGTCAGCAGTACTTAAATATAGCTTGCAAGGTCTTCAGTTGGGAATGAACTTGTTGAGAATGCACTCGATTTTCAAAGGCTTCATGTTGTTAATGGAAGTAAAAGTCTTGGGGGTAAGCATAAAGGTAATAGGAGGCAGGAAGTGCTGACTCTTCAATATCAGCATTTGCAACATGACGTAGCTTGTTCTGAAAAACAACTCTTAAAGTCTTCAGGACAGTGTGAAGAAGAGCAGTCTTTCTCATTCCTGAATATAAGTGATGACTTTGAGAAAGAATAAAGGTAGAGATGATCCACAGGAGTTTGGTTTGATACATAGCAGGCTGAGCTGTCAATTTCAGACTAAGTGGGCAAATTATAATAAAAAACTGCAGATGGACATTGGCTGGACTAAACATGAGTAGTAAAACAACCTCACAGAAATGAGGAATGGGTAATATCTGCCTGCCTGTAGTGTCATAAATTTACTCATACTCTTTCAGCAGACAAAGTCAAAGCTCCACTACTCTGCACACCTATTTGTTCCAGCATATATATATATATATTATATATATATATATATATTTGTATCTGAAGAATGGAACTGGTATCTTTGTTGCATGACATATATGTTCGGATGGCTGCTTCATAATTTCCCCAAGATTCAGACCCAAAGCCCAGGCTTAAGACAGGCTGTCCATACTGGTGTTTTGAGGAAATTATTTTCAAAATCAGGCCTTCCAAGACCAAATAAGTTTATAGTAGCCTCCTCAAATAAACCGTCTCTTTCCTACAGTAAGTGACATCCCAGGGTACATGTGCCAAGTCCTGTGTGCACCCATGGGCCCTGACTACCCTGCATAGTGCCATCAGGGTGTCCTTCCCAGGAACTCTCTGCCCTTCACCTGATAGCCCTGATGGGGTTTGAACTGGGTCCTGAGCATGCCTGTGGCCAGACTTGTTCAATTGTTCAGCCTTGTTCAAGTGTTGAGAGGACTTTCCAGATTGACATAGGACGTGAGGTCCCACCTTGTCTTCATCTGAGGATGACTGGGCTGTTGGTGCAACCTGTCACCCAGAACACTCAGCCTTTCTGCTGCAGGATGGTACTTATCCATGAGGAAGTTTCTGTGGCACATGTTGTGGCCACCCTAAAACCCTAGGTAGCCCCATGGACACATGTCAACTCCTCTGAAGTTTCCTCCACCACAAAAACATCCATTCTCCAGCAAAATAAATTGCAGCTACTGGTTGGTTGATTGCCACAGTAGGTCTTTCTTCAATGGGAGACATTGAATAAATCAGTCCTAGCAGTGCTTACTGTAGGCCACAGCTGCTCCTCAGTGCTGCAGCAGGCTGGGAGGGAATGTGCAGAAGCTCTTTATTAGTAGACAAGACAGTGTCAGGAAACAGTGAGGTCACTCATGAGTCTCAGTAACAGCACATCACTTCTTTTGCCATACTTTTCCCTCAGTTTTTCTCAAATAATAATTGTGCTAGATATTTTGAGTGTCTGTTTTTAGTCTCCTAAGGTCAAGGGCTTTGGGAATGGCTGGTATGAAAGCAGTCATAAATTTTTAAACAAAAACACCTAAATATTTTTGAATTATGATCAGTTTTCTGAGCTGGCTGCACAAACTTTCCACAGCACAAGCAAATACATGCGTTCATCTATATTCATTTAAAATGGATTTATTATATGTTATCCTTGTCACAATGGCTTCCACATAGTTACCACTCTTCATACTAGCCAGTGAAATATTTATGTAATAGAACATTGTCTTCCATTCAAGGACTTCACATTTGAAATAGAAAATAAAAGTAGTTATAAATAATTGTGGTTGTGGAGATGTCTTGTAGATCTTCATAACGCATTGTAGCAACTCACTTTGTTTTGAGAACAAAAAAACATCAAGGTTTGCTTTTCAGAAACACTTGGCAGAAAATAACCCTTCATTCCCAAAACAATGGAGAGCTATGATTTTAATTTAGTTTTACTTTACTTCTGTTTCAAAGATCAAGATCTCAAGAAAATGGATATTCCTAAAATATATTGAATATTTTCAACTGAAAATGTATGCTGGAATATTGGAAAAGCTTGCATCCCATAAATGCAGACTCAGTTTTCATACCTGCACATCTCAGAAACCTCATCCAAGGCTCTCTCAGAAGTTGAATTCCACTTCCAAAGAAATGGCCAAAGTAAAACCTCACTTCTGAACATCTCCCTTAGATACCTCACACACCATCATGTCTACTAAGCCTCCTCAAGTGCTATTTGTTGGCTTCCCACCAGTATTGTGTAATGTTCTTACAGTGTCTTCTGTTTTGCCTACTAGTTCTGCCAGTTTTCCTTCTGAAGTTTTTTCTTTCTATTCCAAGTCTCTCTTTATAAACCAAGTCTCTAAACGAACTTGCTTCTCTACTGCTTTCTAACTCTATTCTTAAGTCCTCCTACAGAGTGTGGAAATCAATGTCCAGGATATATTAAACTTGCCATAGTAAGCAGGCTAATATCTTGATCTAGTGGTCTGTGTATTTATTTATTTTTTTTAATGTTGTACAGGCAATACAGAAGGCCAGAGAGCTGACTTTCACTCTGGGCAAAGGTAGGTGACGATGCTATCTCAGAAGAAGCAATTGAAAGAGGTAGAGAGCACTGCCCTTTTAAATGACCTGATACTTAATTTATATAACCTAATGAATACCTGTAGATCTGAGAGAGCTATGCTGATACAGACTATATGAATTTGGCCTAAAAAGAGTAATTGTTCGCTACATTCTTTAAAAGGGAACACCCTTTAGGGGCTCTTTGTTCACACTGTACATGCATTGGCAGATGCATAGATCTTTCAGTATTTCCATCTTTCTGCATTCTTCTCCTGTGAGCTTGTCTTAGCTGAACACACTCTTGGTTGTTCAGCAACATGAAATACATCCCTTCTGGCAGAGGAAGCTCTTGCAATACTTTGCTGCAGCACAGGTAATTACCCGGGAGATGCAGGGAGGAGCTTCTCTAGCTCCTTGCTGAATTCATTGTTTCATCATCTACGCATCTCACACTTAATTATTTCCGTTTTACTACCAAAGAATTGAGAAAGAGTTTTTGAGGAGTTGCTAGTTAATCAGCATGCGAGGACTGCCTGCCTTCTGTACTTTATTAGTTTTGCAGGCTGAGTTTGTAGCAGAATCATTAGTGTAATACTGGATTACATCAAATCTAGGCACTTACAGATTTTTGAGGTGCTTCACCTGTGGAAAAAAGACTTTCAGAACTACTTCATCGAGCTTTAGTGATTTGTCTAGCCTAGATAAACTTGCAGAGATTTGTCCCCTAAAACAGGCAGTTAAAGTGAAGTATTTGTTGAACTCCTCTTAACAAGTATTTCTTGATAAGCACTTAGTAAGCACTTTTCTACTGCATGCCAAGGCCACAGTGAGATGCTGCTATGAGAGAAATACAGCTGGGTTTTGATTTTTTTAATTCAAATTGGGAGATTACACTCATTTTATTTTCAGGTTGTAATTCATATTTTGTCTAAAATTAGGAGTTAATTGAGGTCAGATTTTCAGTATTTAAAATTACTAAACTGATCACTAATTAGCTGGTTTCATATGGTAAATGTCAAGACACTTAAAAGGTGCCATATTTTCACTGATTCTTTGTTTAAAAAAAGCTTAGAAGTACAGTCAGTGTTGTAAAAGGAACTACAATTAAGCAGGATGTTTTGGTGATTGACTACTAAAAACCTTTTCTCTCAGAGGAATCCACAAAAACTGACCTTTGAAGCTTTCTGTTATCATTCATAGCTTTAGCACACACATTATTTCACTCAACTCAGTGACACTGGGACCTTAAAGGTGCTTTTGAAATTATTTCCTTAATACAGTCCACATTCCTGGGTAAAATCAAAACTGTATTAAATCAATCTCTTTACCTGAACCTAGTGCATATCACAAGGTACACCATGAAACATTGGCTTATTGCAGAATGTTTTACCCAAACTTGTTGATCCAGCTGGGGAAACCACATTAAAACACATAGTTTACCATATTTCTGTTTTTCTAGCTTTGACAATCAGGGTATTGATTTCAGCACCTTTCTATTTTGAATAACATCAGTCATTCAAAAGAAACCCCCAAAAACAAGCAAGTTTTTATTTGGCCTGATTAAAGTCAGAGTCAATCAGAAGTGGTTTCTGAACATCTCTATGATACTAGGGGCAAATAAAGATATATATGCCAAAATGGTATCTTGCAGAAGCACTTGATTGACTGAAACTTCCTCCTTGCACCTTGAAAAGTGAAGCTTTACAGGATCCTGAAGAAAGCTGAAAATTACAGAGCTGTCTGATATGCCATTACAACTGTGATTGCCAGTATGTATGATAAACTTATTTTCCTGATATTTTAACAAGAATTTGTTATCAAGTTTGACTCATTTACCAGCAGTATAAAAAGCTCAAAACCAGAACTCATAACCCATACCTATGAATTTGATTACTTGAGGAAATTTGGTATATATGTAGTCATATTAAAAGCAGAATTTCAGTTTATGATACATAATTCTAGTGTTTTCTTATAAAGAAAGAAGACATCTTAGTATGATCAAACAAAAAATGTAAAGAAAGTCTTTCAACATTTACGCAAAAATAAAGAAACTAAACACATTTTTCTTTAGAAAAATTCAGAATTTAGATTTAGAATTATACTTCTTTCTTCATACTAGAAACTGGGTACTAGATACTGGGTTCTGCAGACTGAAGTACTGTATTGCTTTAGAGCTCCAGGGGGAAAAGAAAGCACACAAACCAACCAACCAAACCAACAGAAAAACCAACAAACTAAACAAAAAAACCCCAAACCATAACCCCCCCCCCCCCAAACAAACCCTAACAAACAACCCCCCTAACAAATTCCATAATTACTTATCTCCAAGAAACTGTTCATGAGCGAGTTTGTCATCCATAATACTTTCCTGGAACCTTTTTTCTCTTCCATGAAAACTCATAGACTTTTCTACACCTACAGATTTAAACTTTTGAAAATCAGAGCCTGGGACTGACACAGAGCAATTACAAAAACTGTAACACACAAGCTTACTGACAGACCCTCTCCAAGCAGACTTCATTAGAACAGATAGCACTCCTTTTTCCCTACATTGAGATGAGTACAGGAAGAGATTAAAATCACTAGAGGCAGGAACCATTATCCAACACAAAGTTTCCAGACTTACTAGAGTATACAACTTGAGGTGTGATACAGCAGAAAAGTTGAAAATCTTCTGTCTGAGCTGTGATTAAATTGAAGTTATAGAAGGTAGATTGTAGATTTGTGATATAACCTGTAGAGAAAAGGAGAAAAATGTTGAAAATAATAAGAAAGCTGAAAAAACAAATAGAGCAATAGCAGAATTTATGAAGTAAGTGCAATTATTTTAAAACACCACTAAAATATTAAATCTGTCATCCACAGGGGAAAAAAAAAAGCTCATTATAACTGGGCTAGATAGTACACAATTTTAAACTACCCCTCCAGTCACATACCTCCTATCTTTTCAGAAGTGAAAAAGAACAGCAGCATACTTCAGGGTTTGTGAAGGCCATGTTAACAACATTCACTACTTAGTAACTAAATAATGATTCCTGTGCAGATGTGTTTTAGACCTACTTTTCACATTTAGATGTGAAGATAAATGTTGCCTTTAAGAAAAAGTTCAGTTGTCAGGCAAGGTCCCATAAGAAACAAATACTTGACTTTTTAAAAAACTGTTCAAGGAAAACAGACTCTACTGAAGCAGAGTGCTGATGCTGTATATGTAACAACTACATCTCTAACACAGTTATAAAGGATATTTTATTATTTGCTGAAAAGAAGTAGGGAGATAAGCAAAAGAGGCCAGAGGAGAATGGATTTACTGGTGTAGTCCGAGGGCCAGGAAGACAAAGCAAGGTTTTCAAGATCTCCCTGAAGCTCTCTTTCCTGCCTTTTGGAGGAACATCTCTCACTGACCCCTCAGGGAATTTGATCATTCTAAATTATGCTTTGTTTGGATGCTGTAGCTGTTAATGAAAATAACCTTCCTATCATGCCTCCCAGTACATTATTTTCTTCATTTTACCAATGAGATTCAGTTTTATAAATCTGTCATTTCACTTAACTCTTCACCTTGCCCACTAAGATTGTAATATTTGTAGATCGCATTTGTGTACAACCTAGAAAAAGAGTACCAATCCTGTGTAGGCCTTGTTGGAATTACTGCAATAACTATTAAAGAAACTCAAACAAAATCTTTCTGATCTAGGCAATTGAAATGAGACCACACAAATTTGTGAGCTAGCTAAGGCTTTTAGGAGATGAGAAAGCACTCAGTTCTATCCCACATATTTAATCAATTTGAGTTGGGAATCTGGCAGTTTTGTGTTTTGTTCCAGAGATAAATGCTATGGTTGGCATACTACTCCACATCCATTATTTATTTTAATTAAACTTAAGTCTTGATTTTTGGGGACATTAGATTTAGAAAAACAGGACTAATTGAAGAATACATGAACTAGGAAATATCAGGACTAGATGAACAAAATGATAGGAAGTAGAGCACTGGGTATTAGCACTATTTGCTAAATGTCTCTGGAAATATATGTTAGAAAGAGATAGGATAATATAATAAATACCAGAATATATCTGATCCAGTAAGTTTCACTTGAAATTTCACTGCCATATTTACATATGATGTAAAGTGAAAACTATTTCTTTTTCATTATTTATCATCTCTAGTGCTATGAAACTGGATACCACCTGGGCATTTTTCTTTGAAAGCACTGGAGAAGTTAAGAGATTATATATGAGTTATATGAGACAGATACATAGCCTGTTGCATCTCTAAGAATTTACTGTACTTTAGGCAATTTCTCCCTCCAAACTTTTTTTTCCTCATAATTATTCTATATTTTGGATTATGGTCTAGTAACCACAGCGGTGTTGGATCAAGGGTTGGACTTGATGATCTCGGAGGTCTTTTTCAACCTGGTTGATTCTATGATTCTATGATTTTTTTAAATTTTGGATTTTTTTAAATTTATCACAGAGAAACACACCGCATTCCTTATTTCTCTGTGTAAGCTGTTGCATATTATGGCCTAGATCAAAGCAAATAGTGATGCAGAGCTGTCAGAAAATTGTTGGCCTGATTAATGGAGGTTATATGAATTGTCTCTTCCATAGCCAGACAACGAGGCTAACTTGAGTGCTGGAAAATTATTAACAGAGGGTCTTCCTGGCTGCAGCCTTTATCCTGACTGCAGTGGGATACAGTACAGTTTGATACAGAACCACTGCAGGGTGTTCTCTGCCACATTTGTGCTGATTTGCTGCAATTGTATTTTAGAGAAATTTCAGGACTCCTGCAAACCAATGTTTATCTTACTTCTGCCAGGTGGATAGTCCATGAATTTAAGAGTGTTGTGCAGAAGATTATTAGGTGGCATTAAAGTGCACAGCTGTAAGCCATGAAAGGCTACTTGCTGTGCTACTAGGATCTTCTACTAAAATAGAGGCAGATTGAAGTTTTGTCCTTTTGGAAACTCAGGTCCCCTTTGTGTATAATGCTGCTAGACACCCTTCATACTCCAGTCTTTATTTAGTGTAGGTCCGGCTATTTTATTTCACAAATAAATTTCTTCTCACTCTGTAGTCTGCCTCTATATTACTTCTAAATCTAACTTGGTATCTCATACGGCTTTATTTAAAAAATTAATAAAGTCTTTTTTATATCAGACGACACACAGTTCTAAATATGTCCCTGAAAACTCTCTTTTAAAATTATTATTCTGTAATGACAATAAGATATAATCATAGAATCATAGGATCATAGAATCATAGAATCATAGAATAGATTGGGTTGGAAAAGACCTCCAAGATCATCAAGTCCAACCCCTGATCCAACTCCAATTACTATATCATGGCACTAAGGACCACGTCCAATCTCTTTTTAAAAACCTCCAGGGATGGTGAATCCACCACCTCTCTGGGTAGGCCATTCCAATGCCTGATAACCCTCTCTGTAAAGAATTTCTTCCTAACATCTAACCTAAACCTCCCCTGGCAGAGCTTGAGCCCATGTCCCCTTGTCCTATTGTTCGTTGCCTGGGAGAAGAGACCAACCCCCGCCTGGCTATAACCTCCCTTCAGGTAGTTGAAGAGAGTGATGAGGTCGCCTCTAAGCCTTCTCTTCTCCAGACTAAACAACCCCAGCTCCCTCAGCCTCTCCTCACAGGACTTGTGCTCAAATCCCTTCACCAGCCTCGTTGCTCTTTTCTAGACCCGCTCCAGCACCTCAATATCCTTCCTGAACTGAGGGGCCCAGAGCTGAACACAATACTCAAGGTGTGGCCTCACCAATGCAGAGTACAGGGGAAGGATCACATCCCCTGTTGATATATATTTTTTTTTTTCTATAACTATGGATTAAAGTTATATTAGTGAAACAATGTCTTCTGCTAGTTAGGAATGTGTAAGATAGGAAAGGGCAGAATTAAATTTGGCTGATGGGCCATGGTGCATGCGTTCTCATATGCTTCATCAGTAGATTGTTATGTAGAGGAATAGTCAGATAACATCAACAAAATGTCAGTATCAAGCCACTGCTTCAAAGCCGAAGTGATGGTTGTATGTGAAGTAGAATTTGATAAGGTGGAAAAGGCAGATGCTTCAAAATGCTTCACAATTACAGGCATAGCTGTTATTTATCTCTGTCTAGCCAATGGCACAGGTGGTTACAACTGTTCTAGGGGATGCAAGGTCCAATGTCAGTCTCATACTTCCAGACACCTAATTCTTTCTGTTCTCTTAAAATTGACTCTTTTTCTCATCCTCTGCAACTCCAGTTATCCTCCCTCACTTCCCAACTTCATGGCATTACAGAACTATTGCCAGGTTGTTGGTACGTGTGCCCATCAGCTGCAGATATAATTACAGTCAATTCAAACTTTACGCTATGCGTTTTAAGTGTATAGACATATGAAAATCTACATCTTTCAGTACAGAAATATTTCTAATGCTTATAATTTGCATACGGTTTCCTGCTTATGAACACTGAAAGGAATAGAAAACAAATCATTTTCTTTGCAAACTATGAAGCCCCTTATGAAAAGCTTTCCTCTACTATGAAGTGGAACACAACAGTTATCAAATTTTGCTTGATTTTACTTAAAATCATCCAAATAACAAGTTGTTCTTTCAATGTTATTCTCAGAATCAGCTGAATGGTTTTGTCTGAAGTTTTTCTCAAAAAGTGCAAAACTAAGCTCGAAGTGGCAGGGTAAGAGTTTGGCAAAATCATAAGAAAGAGTCTCTAACAGTGGAAAGAATAACTTTATAACTAGTTGTACCGGCACTGCAACTTGTATTACATTTTCTTATGATCACATATATGCTGAATGAAGCCCAAGTGTTCTACAAAGATAGGGTGATAACAATAATATCCAACATTTAGCAGCAGTAGTTGAAAAGTAGTAAAATAGAAAAAAAATCGTATTGGAAAACTCTCTCACAACTGTTTAAAAATCTCTCTGTCATTTAGTTATCTATCAATGTTGGTTTTACTGTTATGGTTGTTATGAACATACTAGAAAAAAGAATCCTAATCTTTCCCTGAAGTGATTATTGCTTTATATTCATAACATTTGAAAAGCCTGTCATGCAAAATATTGAATGCATACAGGAATGATGATAGTTTTGTGGGTTTTTTTCCCCAGCATGAATGAGAGAGTGTAAATCTGGTCAGTCATATATGTATGCCATGCATATTTTTTAACTGTATGAAAAATAGCTGTAACTTAAATCATAAGGCAGCTTTAGTTATTCACTTCAGCTGATAGACACAGCTTTTGCAACACTGCAGCAATAACAATTTAAATGCATATTGCTCTGCTCATGACTAGGCTCCAAAAGCAGTAGGCAGTGGAAAAGAAGAACTGAATAAATGAACACTGAGAAAAGAAACAATTTAAAACACTTTTTTAAAAACAGGATTGTAGCTATGAGCTCCCCAGGCAGCATATTTGACAGTATGCACTGAGAAGTAAAAGAATTTACAACAGCTCAGACCAGAACATCTAATCAATAAGACAGCAAACAAGTCCAAGGTAGCTGACTGCAGTACATACCACCTACCTGTGCCTAGGATGTATGATCTAAATTTAGTAGAGCATACTGCAGTCAGTTGGCTACCACACTGTTTTGCCCTACATAATCACTCAACTGTTGCTGCGTGTTCTCTGTTTACTGGTATGGTCCACTTTAATTGGACTCATTTTCAGTTTTTATACCTGCCACTGAGAGAAAATATTTCTAACAGTGGGAAAGCAGGATTAGTCATACAACCTCCCACCCTTCCTTGCATACGCTATGCCTGTAGCCTACCCAGAGGATGGATGTGGGCTGGGGATAATATGGGATCCTGCAAGAAAAGTTCATCTGATTTCCTCTGAGATGACATGAGTGGTATAGAGGCACGAAGGAAAACAATTAGCTTCAGATCTTCAAGTAAGGTACCCCAGGGAACTAAAGAAATACATTTTCTGTGCCTTGTATGGAAGATACAATGAACACATAACTTACTCCTTGTTTTGGTTTTCTATCCTATACCTTTCTATAGGTTTAGGGTGCATCAATACATTCTTCTACAAGACAGTCCTGCATAAAGCTGAGGTGAGATGATGTGCATAATCCTGCAGCTATGAAGTGTGAGCCGAAGTGCCACACCAGGTTGAATAAAGTTTCTTGGCTCTGCTGCTGCAAAGAAGCAGTCATCTGTATGATCAGAGATGGTTTCAAACTTCAGAATGATAACATTTTTATCATCTTCCAAAACCACTTCAATTTATCAAGCTAAGGAACACTCCCTGCCACTTCTGGTTCTGCTTGCAGGTCCTTGTCTGGCCTTCATGATACAACCATGTCACTCACTAGGATGCCACCACTTTTGTCACAATGCTTTACTTCACCTAAAGTAGTCTAGTCTTCCTGCATCCATAATATTCAGCCTTTGAGCGTATGCTGTGCACTGCAGCTCCCAGGACGTCCCTGTTGTTTAAGACAGCTCTACTGATGCAGCAACTATTCCGAAGTCCAGTCTCCTAAGTGGAGAGTCCAAATCTAGCCACAGTGCCATTTCACTTTCACTTTTGGCCCTGAAAATTAAAGTTGATTACATTTTTTGACAGGAACAAAGTCAGACCTCATTTCCTTTTCCTAAAGTCTTAGTGTTAGACTTAATATTTCAATGTCTCAGACTTACAGTCTTAGAGTTAATGCTTTTTTTAGCTAAGTATTCCCAAAAGCACTTATTTCTAGCTGTGTGTAAAATTAATATCCAAAATATAGGGAACAATAGAGCTGAACCAATCCCTTAGTTACAATGGAGAAAAGTTAATCACAACAAACAAAGAAAGTATTTACAGTAAAAAGTGTCTAAGAAAAAGAATTGAGAGTGGGTATGTTAATAAATAATAATAAAACATAAGTCAGAAGTACCACTGGAAACCTAGTATTACGTTAAAGCAGCTTTACAGTCTCCCCCTGCCCCTGCCCCCACTCCATTTAAGATAAATGATCACTAAATAACTCCATAACAAACATTTTCTAAAATTAAGGTTTGGGATGGCTTGTTTAGAAAATATTAAAATATAACAGATCTAGTTGAATTAAATGAACTCACAGTAAGGCAAAAATGTGTTTTAATTTCATAAAATAACTGCTCTTTCTTATAATTGATTTTTAAATATCAGTCCTCAAAATCTCTTACCTCTAGTCTTAAATACATTTTTTTTTGTTGCATCATTTATTTCATAAACAATTTAAATTACCTAAAAATATCCACTTCTTATGAGGAAAATAAACTCATCAATTTATTTATTGATCTCCTAACTTAACAGGCATTTGTATAACACAATCAAATTCAGCTGTCAAATTATAATTGCTTGCTATTATGCAACAAATATTCAAACAAGATTAGATAGAAAATTATTCTGTTGAAAGTTATTAATTGATCCTGCCTGTAAGGCATAAAGACATGCATGTTCCACACATGTGTGTCTTTATGCCTTACACACAGAGTTAGTGCTGCCCAGTCTGAGCAAGAAGCTACATCAAGAGCAGGATCACCTGGAAAGAGTGGAAAAGGATTTCTTGTACTCAGTTTTCATCTAGATTTGGGCAAAGAAGCCCGAGAATTGTTGGGGTACAAGGATCCATGCGCTAGCTTGGAGATCGATTACAACTGCAGAGATTTTCAAAACACCATGAGTGCACATGGCTTTTTGGAGGTACACTTTAGGACTGGTATCTCAAACAGCAGATGAGGACAGCTGCTTTGTTGCTCTTTCCCCTCCAAAGAAGAAACCAGGTTTTTCATATGGTTTTGACATTGAGAGCTAAAACAGCACAGACTTGGGGTTGAAGGCAGAAAACATCTTATTCTTGTAATCCTCTAGCAGGGTAGTTTTCTTTCTTTCACAGCTGGTCCTAAATCCTAGTTTGAGAGGCCTGTATAATTTAACACTTTGATGCAAGAAAAATGAACCCAAAAGCACTTCCTGCTAGAGCTTTCTGTAACAGCTTTCTGTTAAAGAAAGCTATTGGGAGCCGGAAGAGGAATTCAAGATCTTTCATTAGCTTCTCAGTCTGTTCCTTCTAGAAGTCTGATCTCCAACAAATTAAATAGGATGATATTCAAATGCTTGACACAAGTTGAGTATGTAGCTATGCACACTACTCACCAAACAACTGCATGTCTGAGTGATGTCTTGAGGAAAAGGGGAAGTAAAGAGTTGACTATGGAAGACATTTTCTTTTCTACAGGGAAATTTCTAAGTGCTCTTCCTTTTTGATGCTGCCATAGCAGAGCAAACAAGGGAGCATGAGACTGTATTTCCCTCAGTACAAATAGCAGAATCTGGCTGTGCCTCGACAATACCAAGCTGGAGATATTTATATTGCAATATGAAAATATTGCTTTTATCATCTTGTATTCATCGTTGCAAATCTCTCTACAAATCATCTCAGAAAAAAATTAGTAAAATTTTGACAGCCCTGGAGGGAACAAAAGTTATATGAATGACATTTAGTTTAAAGGAAATCAGAGAAAGAAAAGAAGTCAAGCAAAAAAATAAATGCATTTCTCACAAATTGGGTCTACGTTTTGAGATCAATACTAAACATGGATGATTATAAACCATCTAACCATTTGCATTTAGCAAACAATCTTACCATTTGACACATCCATGACTTCTATACTCAGCTCTTTTCTTCACTGAAATTTGTAACAGTAATTGGCGCCACACCTCAAGGATTCAATGTTTTCTCTGCAAGATTATGAAAGGCACCTCTATTATTCTCTGTTTATATAAAAGAATGAATCAGAGCAAATCAAATGCTTAAGGCCTATGAGGTGGGGTAAAATGCTTTTTCTATGGAAACTTGGAGAAAAGTTCTGATCTCTTATGCAGCATGTGATCTTTAACTTTGTGTTTTCTGAAGGTGCTGGAAAATAACACTTTATTTACTCATCGACTTATCTCATATGAAGTTCTCTAACATAAGACAACTGTTTATTTACACCACCCCATCAAGAATCCAGTTAAAACCCATAGCTGGGGTCTGGAAATCTGATTGGCTTTTGTAGGAAGAGGATGACCTAGGAACAGTCACATCTGCCCTGTTTCTCAAACCGCTTCATAGAGTTTGAAACAAAGCTCAAATGTGAGCATCAGATTCATACTTGTGGGCACAGTGGATGGATTTTCATAAATTCTACTGTACTACAAATACTTTAAAAATAAAAAATAGTTATGCCAATCCTTAATGTATATATGGCATATAATAGATATGATGAAAACTCACAATGTCTATCAAAATACAATGCATGTAAACAGCAAAAAAATATATTTATTAAAAATTATGTTTGAAACCAGAAAACCAGCACATATTATTATAAATTGGTGCTGAATATAACAGATGTTATACCATTTCAATTGCAGTAGAGATATATATTTTAAATCTAGTTATTTTATTTTGCATTTATTATTTATCCAGTGCAGTTAAAGGCTTGAAAGAGATTAGCACACTAAGATAAAGAGATTTTCTTTGAAAGACTTTTTTTTTTTTCTTTGAAAAGCTAAATAGATAGGAACAGCAAGGGTTGGAAAGAGGAGCAGATATGGAAGAGGTTTGATCAAGGTCTCAGTTTCAAAGGCAGGATGGAGAATAACACATGCATGTTTCAATATATGGTGTTTTGCTCTGTGCTGAAAGTAATCCCTTTCTTCCCATAATACTACAAATACCCTTTATGCACCTGAACCTACCAAAAGAACAGGCCTTGCTGTCAGTCTCCCATATCAGCATTTTCTCTCTAGCTGTCTTGCTCATCTCTAACAGCTTCGATCTCTTTTGAGGCGGTCTGGTATGTTATCACACTAGTCTGACTTCGGCTGTAAGCTTTTTGGGCCAATGATTGCTATGAATTTGTCCAGCTGGGCTTTGGCACATTGGGATCCTAACCTAGTACAATTTTCAGGGTGATCACTGTCATCATTCACTAACAACTAAAATTTCTCCTCAGTTCCTGTAGAATGACCTTGGAATTTCCCAGTGCCTCTCCTGTAGAGATAATATTCATTTTGTTTCCTGCTTTCCGTGTTGTACCTCTGTGAGTTAATGAAGGTCAGAGTTGGATGTGGAGTCAGTGTAGGTGAAGAGAGTTCCCTGCAGAGGAGTGTAGTGGTGGGTCAAGATGTCAGAAAGGATAGCTGGAAGATGTTTAACATAACTTAGGAGTCTCTGAATGAACAAGCAATGGTGGATAGTAACACTGTGGCTCAGCTACTGTCAATATTCTCCCCTTTTCCCTTTCAGTATAACCCCTCCTAAGTGGTCTGGAAAACTGTTTATATTCAAATTTCTCCAAGTAAACATATCTAGCCCTAGGCAAGAAAACCTAACATTGCCTTCTGTGATACATCTAGCTGGACTAGAGTGCTTGGGTCCTTACAAGAGAAAGGTTTAATTTGAATGTCAGATTCCTTCTCAGTAAGATATTTTTACTACATCTTTAACACATCACTCTTTCTGAGTGGCACAGGATAAACACAGATGTAGCCCTCACTTTTTATTGTGTTTAAGCATTAATGATTCTCATAACAGTTTCATGAACCTAGGCATATTTAGTAGGACAGTGTTTTGGTTGAGGTTTTTTATTTGTGGAGTTTTCTTAATCTATAAAGTCATGGATTCATGTGAGCATCCATCTTCATTAAAAAGAGCAAAACAATCCCAAACTTTCACAATTACTGGGGGAAGATGGGACCAAACATATTCAGTTTAAAATCCGAGAGACTATAAGAGATTTCTAAATGCTATTTCTTATTGATGACTTAAAGTCAGTTCTTAGGAGTTTTGAAGGTCTGCCTTATATTCTTCAGAGTTGCGAGTACTACCTATTTGTCAAATTTGCATCCTTGATATATTAATGTACAATTTCTGGGTCTAGTCCTACTACGAACAATGGGAAGCATCCATTTTCCCTGCTGTCATATGCCTACAAGTAAGTTAGGTCACAATGCCTTGCTTACAATTAACGGTAAGAAAATTAAACATCACCACTGTGGGTAAGGTGAATGTCAGAACTGTATTAATGCTGGAAGTAACCCATGTCTTCCCAACGCTGCTATCTCAATCATGGCTAGGCTTCGCGAACGAAGATTTGGGAAGGGCTCTACCCACATTTGCTACAAGCATGCTGGTGGCTAAAAAGGCCAATGCGAGATAGACAAGTCCAGTTGCAAAAGGCACAGTAGAAAGACTCCTTGGATGGTATTGGCAAGACACGATTCTTTCTGCATTGTCTTTTCTCCTCGAGAGTGATCCTGCGTGCTTTCTCAAAAGAAGCAGCAGCGTTATGGATAGTGTGTCTCCAGACCTCCCGATTGGAGGCCAGAGTAGACCAACGATGAAGATCAAAGTGGCCAAGGCTGAGATGTTGTTTCAGGGAGTCCTTGTACCTCCTCTTCAGGGCTCCTCTCTTGAGGCAGCCAGTGGCAAGTTCACCATAGAGCACGATCTTAGGGAACGCTGCTATCTAACAGAGTGGAAATCTAAGAGATTTGGAAATCTTTCAACTGTATTTACAAAACACTGACTGATACCAGCACTGAGAGAGGATGAGTGCTCACAAAACACTATAAAGCTTCTTCATACTAGTATCTTCTAATATATATCTAATGTTTTCCCTGAGTATCAAGAAGTTCCTCTACAATATGTTGGTTCCTCGAAGTTTTTGCTTAAAGTGCTTGCTGGCATGTGTTCTTGAAGGGATTGGCTTTTTAACACTTGCCAGTTTTACTTAAAATACGCATTTTTATACTTATCATTTGATATGACTTACAGTCTGTTTAAGAACTATTTCGATTATTTTTTTACAAAATTTCTTATTCTTTCTCCTCATTTATTTAAGGATGCATTCAAGGTTTGATCTGCTCCCATATCCTCAGGTATTTAACCTAATCAAAATCTATAGTTATATGCATTTGGAGTCACTGAATTAATAAGGGAGGCAATGAAGCACATCTGCCTGTCTGAGGGTGAGACTGAAAAACTAAACTATTTATGTTCATTCTTTGTTAGACATAAAAATAAATGTTTTAGCCCCCTTTTTTCCCCTTCACTGGTCTTTTTGTCTTTTCCAACACATGGGCCACCTTGCTGACTCATCTGTATAGCTACCATTTACTGCTGTTTATTCTGTTCCTAATTGCCATTTCCCAATCTTCAGTAATAATGTGTAATGAGCAAAGAATAACTTCATTAATTTAGATTAACCAAAGTCCAGATCAATTAGTAGACTGTAACAGGACTGTAAGACTGTCTTGTTCTTCCATCACCCATGACTAGCGCTGAACAACAGAAAAGACCACACTGTTGTTTTCAAGGCAAGGGTGGTCCTTTATGATTTATATAACTGCTTGAATTGAGCGATCATCTTTGTGCACACTTCACAGTAACCTCACTTCACTACCCATCCTGCCTCTCCTCTCTAGGGCTAGCATATTGATAATTCACTTCTCACTGAGAACAGAGCTCTTTTAACTTAACTTCAGATGCTGTTTGGTTGAATGTTATAACAAAAGCAGTGAAGGGGTGTGCCAAAGAGCAGTGTTGCTGTGTGTCAGAAAGCATCTGTACTCCACACCTTCCACATGTTTTGTAAACAGCAGAAAGGACTGTCAAGGATGCATGTAAATATGGTTTCAAATCTCCAGAAAGGGAGACCGGGTAGTTGGAAAGGAGAATAAAAGAAAATCTGATGGTGGTTACTAATAAAGCAATTCTACTTGAATTTTGAACTTTGCTGCTGCACAAAGTCTGCTTACCACTTGTATGAGGCTTCCTAAGGAAAAATCCTTGCACAAAATACAAAACAAGGAAAGTGAGAAAAGTTTGCATGAATGGAAAGAAGCTTCTGACAAAAATGATATGGTTATACTGTAGGTGGAGATATATCTGACTGATCAGTTTTCAGATACTGGCATAAACTGGGAGTCTTGTCAACACCCTTTCTACAACAAACCCCAGCCCTACTGTACCTCCCTCTTCTAGTTGTGAGCTGGACTCAGAACAGGAGATGTATTGATCACTTGGAGAGACGGGTGCGCTCCTGTCTCAGAGACTTTGATGTGCCCAAATGCCTCCTAGAACACAAATAATGAAGTGACAAATTAGTGTGCCAATTTACTGGTAGACTGAATGTGCTACATCTGTTCAGATTTTTGTAGGTAAATATTGCAAATAAAGTCTTACTTTTAATGTAGTTTGACCTACGCAATTTGACCTAGAAAATGGTGGGATAAAGTATATGATTTGCCACAGAATTACAAATTTAACAGTAGAAACCCACATAAAATAGATGTGGCTGATAGGGGTGTTCTAATTGTTACATCCATGGAAAACACATCTTTAATATGATCCCACTGTCTGGGTGTCTGAGCACTGTGGAAGTGGATTCAGTAGTATCATCCGTCCTGCTCCAGGACTTGGGGAGCAATGTTTTCTCCATGTTTTCTCAGATGCAGAAATATGAGCCTCTGCAGGACCATTTAGTACACTGTCTCCACAAGACAATGCTGCATTACTATATGTTTGACTCTATTTGCAAAACATTCTCCCCACAAAGACGTCGGCTAGCATGATACCCAGCCCCCTAGCAATGCAGTCAACACTCCCAGTTTGGACATATCCACGCTCACACTGCACTCATCTCAGGTGAGGATTGTTCATTTAAAAGCAGGATATGCAGTCCTGAAGAGGAACTACAGGTAATTAATAACAAATTGATGACTTACATGGCTACACTGGGCAGGAAAATATTCTCTCACTCACTAAAATATGTAATTACATTTTTCAAGCTGTATTTTTAGAACTACTGGCTGTGATTTTCTAGAAATTAGTTTATTCTGTCTTTTATTTCGTTCTCTGTATTTTTTTTCTCTCCAAGCTGTAGCTTAACTGACTTGTAAATGGTATGCAACCTTGTATACTCCTTAGTGAAAAGTGCTGTTTAAATCAATGTAGCAATGCTTCCTCTTCCACCTAAATAAACTTGCCAATTTCTTTGGCTCTAAAATTCTTGTTTTATTAAGACTGAATTCTGCATCAGCTGGAAAGCTTTGATCTGGCTTAAAGTGACATCATTCATTTCCTTCAACAGGAGGCCATTGCTGGTAAAATCACTGTTTATCCATCATAAATGTGTTACATCATAATATTTTATTGCATGTACATATGCAATATTTTGTGGGATTTTTCCTAGGAGAAAGATGTTTATTATTCAGTGAGTATATGGAATCTGAAGTTAAATAGGCTACCCAATTCCCTCCTCTTAGTGAATATTTTAACATAGTTGCAAGTCAGGAACAATTGTGGAAACCTTGTCATAGAAGCAGTACAGACATCATTTTGACCCCGACTCATTTGCTTTTTACCTTCTGCAGCTTTAAAGATATTTTGGACCTGTTTGTGAAACTTAGGAAATAAATTCACTGTCTGTGAAGCCTGAAGGTCTGGATGAACAAATCATAAATCAAATGCCAGTACATTCCAAAACTAGGTATGCTCAAAGCTAAAAATGTAGATGCTATGCTAGCAGTAATTCTCAGGCAGAAAACTACTAAATCATAGAATCATATAATATCCTGAGTTTGAAGGGACCCACAAAGACCATTGAGCCAAATTCCTGGCCCAGAGCAGGACAACCCCAGGAATCATATCATGTGCTTGAGACCATCATCCAAACACTTAATGAAATCTTGTCAGGCTTTGTGCTGTGACCACTCTCCTGGGGAGCCTGTTCCAGTGCCCACCCACCCCCTGGGTGAAGAACCTTTTCCTAATATTCAACCCAAACCTCCCCTGACACAGCTTCATGCCATTCCTTTGGGTCCTGTCACTGATCAGAAAGAAGAGACTGGTGTCTCTCTTCGCTTTCCCTTGAGAGGAAGCTGTGGTCTGTGATCAGTTTTCCCCTCAGTCTCCTCCAGGCGGAACAGAACAAGTGACCTCAGTCTCTCCTCATATGGCTTTTCCTCTAGACCCCTCACTGTCTTTGTGAAGGAACATGGAGGAAAACAAAGAAAAGGAATGAAATCAGATGTTTTGGAACATGAATAAAGTAACATATTTCTGAATGTTGATTGAATGTTTCCTGGTCAACAGAAAAAAGCTACAAAAGTCCATCTTCCAAGTTCATGCACAGAAACGCCTCCTTAAAGTCAGTAGGACTGCTAAGGGTAAGCACATGTATAAGTAGTTTGTTGGGTGGTTGCAATTTGCCTTCCAAAGACCTTTCTAAGACTGATTTCAAGTCCCAGCTTGAAAAAAGGATCCTTAGTCCTCACAATGAATTTTATGTCAGAGGTTTGGGGAGGAGGGAGGTGGTTGTTGTTGTTATTAGTTATGGAACTTAAGCAGAGGTATCACTTCCTAGAGCCCAGAGCCCATATAGTCATTTACACTAGATCAGCTTAAAGCTCAAGTGTAAAGATTGTACAAATCCTGGCATTTGTGAGCTAACAACACTTTATATCCACTTTGCACACATAGGAGCAGAAAAAAGCAACAGACATTTCAGTCATTTGTGTTCTGTAATATCTCCTGATTTATGCCTTAATGTTAAGAAACTGCATTAGGAAATGGCAATTTTGTTAATGCAAGAAGAAATACAATTAGTTAGAAAAAATAAGAGCCCTTTAAAATTATTACAGAGTGGAAATTACATGTGCATTTTCTAAGAGTAGTAGGAAATTCTTAAGATCAGGAATATTTTAAGTGCAACTTCAGAACAGGAAATAGGTATAGAAAAGTTTCCTGTGGGTGGCTGTGCTAAAATGAGCTAAATTATCATTCTGTCTAAACTTTTTTGTGTTCAGTAATTTGCCATTTTTGTTGCCAGCAATTTACTAAGAGCGTGAAGGGGGAAGAATTAAAAAAGATTTAATTAAGGAATTCCTTAGAAACACAACAAGCCTCAAACGACACCTCATACTTAAAACTTACAAGTTAATAGGAGATTTGTAGCTTCCAAATTCATAATTATGTCCCATAGATAATTGTTTGGCACAATTATGTCTCTGAACAGTGTTCTGTTACCAAGAGAGATCTTGGAAAAGTCAGGAAAAGCAGAAGGGTTTACTTGCCAAATAAGAACTGCATCATTTGTAAAAACAAGGAAACAAACAAACAAATAAACAAAATTAGTCTGAAATCACTTTCACTGCAAAAGTCCTTTCTCAGTTTTCTAGGCATTTCTTTCCATGTGAGTCGGACAATGACCTTGGGGTATTGCAGATAAAAAGAGGGAGATTAAGGCGAGGAAGATTTAAACCCCCAGAAGAGGTGGGACAGGAAGTTAGCTTCTTTACGAATTCTAACTTTGTTTCTCAGAGACTAGAAAGAAAAATGTTATCAAAGAGATCCCCAAGAACTAAAGCATTGCTAAGAAATATTTTACACAGCCTTTTGGAAAACATTTATTTCAACATTCAAATCTCAGGTCTGTGTGTTGCTTATACTACTTTACATGAACATTTGAACTGTTAAAAATTATCATTAAATTAGTGCTCAGAGTTGCCAGACATAGATAAATCTCTCCTCTCTTTCCAAAAGCTCACTTTATACCCTGTGGTTCCTAAGCCTTGCATGGTTGCATCACACATGCTCCAATCTTAGACAGTCTCAGACAACGTCTTAGTCAATGGAATTCATAAACAAAGTGTAGTTTCAACCAGAGACAGAGAAGATTACAGTTAAATGAGTTGGCCCTGTCAGAAATTGTTTCCAGTGTTCATTTAGGTTCAGCCTTTGGAACTTATGGCAGATAAATATTGTTCAGGATATGTGGAGACCTATTAAGACAACTGCTTCATTTAACTTAATGGAACTACACCACCCTGCCTAACAGCATGTGCTGTTGTCATTGAGATAAACAATCTGCTACTGGTTTGATATTGGAAGACAGTATTAAAGTCATAGTTGAATTTTGATGGCTTTGAACAGTTGAGAATTATTTAACAGAAGTGAAGAGTCATGAAGAAAATTGTGACAAAGACTATAGAGGTGATTTTTAGTAGAAAATTCAAATTTCCATCAAAACACATACACAAAAAGTCAAAAAGAAAGTTCCTGGTGGTTCACTGAAGAATTCCTAGGAAGTAGTCTCAGTACAACAAAATTTTCCAGGTAAACATATTTATGTCAATATTTGGGATATTTCAGAGTAGAAAAAAAAATCAGTGTTGTTGAGAAGAGGTAGATTGTAGTAATTGAACTTCCTAGGATAACAGGAAGACAACGAGAAATATCCTGCTGGATTAAGCTAATACTCCATCTAGCACAGGGTTTGGTTTCTGACAGTGGCAAAACCTTGACAATTTTCTCTATCTGTCCTTGTTCCCTAAGATGCACTACCATTGAATTAAAGATATTGCAGGTCACATTCCTGCTTGCTCATTTCACAAGTATTCTTTGCAATTTTAATCTGCTGAAACCATCTGCTATCCTCAATCTCCTGTGGTGAAAAGTTCCCAAAGTTTGCCACCCATGGTGTAAAATACTTTTAAATATTTTAAACTGATTTCAGTACCATCCAGTGTCCCCAGGTCTCTGTATTGTGGGAATTGGTGAACTGTGGATCTGCATTCTGCTTACCATCACCTGCATGATTTGCTTTGTCATGGCTTCCCTCAGTCTTCTCTGTTCCAAACTAAACAGTCCAAATTTTCTAGCCTTGTCTTCCAAGGCAGCTTCTGCATGCCTTGGGCAATTTGCATGTTTTCTAGTACTTCTACATCTTTCTTGAGATGCAGAGACCAGAACTGAACACACTCAGAGTGTGTGTCACAGAGGGACACCTTTCTTTTCCCAGTGCTCTCAGTCTTCTCTTGTGTATAATGGAGATTTAGAGTAAAATTTACAATAATTTTGCCACACACAGAGAGAAAAGATTGTCATGCCTTAAATGAGTATCTAAACTTTTTAATTCAAAAATAAAAAATGGTATATTCGAGAAAACTCCACACATCAGATTTAGAAGAGTCTCTGGGGTCCATACTGTTGGGGTTTTTTTGTCTGCCTTATGCCTGAATAGATAGGTTTTATACAAAGTGTGAGTATAAAGCAGGTACAATTACAGGAGTCTTCATCAGCCCTGTAGGCAGGCTGTGGCTTAGTTTTGTAGTCAATAACAGCTTCCACTGGAAACAATGAGGCTGGAATGATGGCCAAAGGCTGTTACACATACTCCTTACACAATCACTTTCACACATGGAATCACATGCCAGCAGTTCAAAACTTCACTTACGACATATTCATCTTCAAATCAAATAAAGTCACGAGGCAATAGACTGATACTAGTCTTTTGCCTGTTGGAGCTTGTTGCATCTATGCTTTTTCAAAGAGTAAACACACAGCTAGGTAACTACCTCATTCTGAATGATGAATAAAAAAGGGGAAAAAAAAGGGAAAAAAAAAGAAAAAGAAAAAGAGAAAGGGAAACGAGACTTTGGCATAATCATCACTTTTGGCAACATTTCCTGGAACTGGGAGTGGATCCTTCATCTCAGTACTGGCCAGGTGAAAATACAATTGCTGTGCTTAAGCATAGGCTCTCTTCACATTTCCTCAAGGTGAGAAAAAGAGAAAACCAGACAAAAATAGGATTTGCCTGAGTCATTCCAGCCATGTAGGGGGAAAGGTGTGTTCCTGCTACCCTCTGAAGCGGAGTAACATGGGGATTTTCCCTCCTGGATCTTCTAGAGGAATTTGTGTTTCCCTATGGTTCAATATGACCAAAGATGGAAGGCAGAACAAGGAACAGGGTTGTGCTATCCCTACAGCCTCACTGCAAGATGTAACTCATCCCTGAAACATTTATCCATCTCCAAAAATGTGGAAAAAGCAAAAACTCACTAATATATTGACTGCTACTTTCTTTTCTCATCCTTATTTTGTAGCCTAGTTAAAAGGAAGTTGTTTTTTTCATTGATCTTACTGGAACAGAGATTACACAGATAAAATAATTTGTTTCTATTTCTGCCAACAGTCTCTGCATGTTAATATTTTAATCTCTAACTTTCATAAAAAAAGCATGTGCAGCATGCTTTCTCATCTCCCACAGACTCAAATCCTCTCCTACATTGAAGTTCTGCCTTCATGCACTCCCCAAAAAAAAAGATTTTTCTCAATACGATAGCATGAATCACATGAACCTAGATAACAATGTCAAATTCACAGAAGACCAAATCAATAAGCTTTATTTTTCTAGTGACCTAAGGATATGACTCATCAAGCAGGGGGAGAAAGATGTAAAATTCGCTTTTAGTGCTGAACATAACAAAGACAAAAAATAAGGCAATATCTGAAAAGATATTTGAGGAAGTCCAAATATTAGTCCTATCAACACACCTCATGATGTCAAATTAGGGAATAAAATCGTATTAATTTCTCCAAATTCTCTCCTCATTTATTGCCATATATGTTATATTGCTGCACTGTGCTAACCACCCATATGTTTCTAGTCACAGTAAGGTTTCCCTACCAGGATCTCCAGTCCTAGCAAAACACATCTTCTTGAAAGATAATTTGATTTCAGTAATGTGGTCGATTATATAATTATGTGTTTACTTACAGTAACTAGGGTGAACAGGGGTGATTTCTAACAAAATAATGATACTTGCATCTTTTGAATATCAATGAAATAAAAAAAACCTGAAGTTTGGAATCCAGACAGTAATTAAAAGTTTAATTATGTGGTTACCACATCTCTACACTAGACAGAGTTTTCATAGTATATAGTCTGTGATTAATAGGGCCATAAATATGGAAATCATTCCTAATCATCTTTAGCATGTATGTGTCTGTGGTGGTGCCTCTTTCCCCACTCTTCCTTGGACCACCCTGTGATGTCAAAAATGCTCGTTAGGCCTTGGCCTTGACAAGCAACACCTGGGCTAAGTTTCTCTTGACCTTATCAGAAACACTGTCTGCTCACAGAAACTTATGCTGCCTAACGAGCTTCTGATTTTTTTTAATGAACAACCTTGGAAACTTATTTTTCTTGCCCAAATAACAACCCAAGTGGAACAACACTTTTGTTGTTGAACTTTCGAAGAAAGTTGCCAGGATGGAAAATTACTATGACTGAAGCCAACTGTCTTACAACCCTATAAACAGCAGTCCTAAGTGAGAGCCTTTGAGCTCTTCTAGACCACAGCAGGCTGTGAACAGTGATGTCCCTCTGAGTGGGACACCTCAGAGCCAGTCAACTCTCAAGTTTGCTACACTTGGAGGACCACTGCCAAATGGTGTCGATGGAGTCTGGGCTAAGATCTCTTCCTTGAGGCTTAACCCTTTATCCTTTGAGCAGATATAAAGGCATCCAATGTAAGTACTTCACTGAATTCAAGGGGAATTTTTCACAGATATATCTTTTACATAATTCTTTATGTCTGTATGTGCAAGTGCGAATATGCTGTAGTAAATGTGCTATGAATGTTGTTCCCTTAGATTCTCAAGTACTTTAGATCTGTAAGTTAGACCTATAAATAAGTTACTGTTGTACTTATAGTAAATTCTTATAGAATTCTTTGTTAAGTTGTTGCTATTAAACCTTTAGGCCTGAACCATTGGTCAAGTCCAGGGCTAAGTTCGGCAACGGGGTCCCATCTCAACCTTATGACTCAAGCAGAGGATCTCCCTTATTCCTTTTGTCCTTACCTTTTCCTATCTTTACCCTTTTCCAGCATCCGCGTATATTTTTGGTTGGTTTTAGTTTTAGATTGCTCAATTTTAGATATTAGTTTTCTTTTTCTCTGTGTGCTTTAACCACTTATTAAGTAGTAGAGTGAACATTGCCAACCAACTTTATATTAAACTTGCTTTTGTCAATACCTTTTCTGATGGTTCTTTAAGCAATCTTAAAGCACTCATTTGCAACAGTGTCCTACTATATATGCTTCCAAAGAGATTGTCATTCAAGTGTCAATGGATATAACACAAAATGACAGGAAATACAAGATATGGGTCTAAACTTTTTACTTCTATAAACAAGGATAGAAATAAGCAAGCAAAAATTACTGCTGAAGATTTTTAAAGCACTTATTCAATGTTTGAGAAAACTTTTTGCATTAACCTAAAGTATGTATATGAAGTTAGGTAATTAAAACACTACTAGTTTTTAGAATTTGTTTTTTTCCAAACCAGCAGGTCACTGCGTATGGAGTAGAGATGGAACACTGAAACTAAACCCAGAAAATCTTCCCATAAAAAAACCCAACCAACCAATCAAGCAACTAACCAAAAAAACCCAAACAAACAAACCCTTAATTTCCCAATTTGAGGACTTTTATTTCAAAATCTATGTGAATTCATTTTGGAAATTAAAAAATTGAACGTAAAATGCAATAGGTAAATTTCTTACTTATTGCAAGTACGTGTCCTTCAGAGACAACACAGTGGAGTAAAAATTTTATAAGTGCACTTAATATAAAGAACACTAAAATTTTCTTCTCTTTTAGTTTTCTGGGAATTTCAACTGCTTATTTCCTTAAATTATTATACCAATAAGTCACCATGCTGCTTGGGGATGTTTTTTGCATAACCTTTCCAATAAACAGAAACATATTCAACATGTTATTCATTCACTAAAACTTTTTTTTCTGAATCTCATTTTGAAAATGAAAATTTCTCTGTAGAGTTGTAGCATTATTAAAAAAAAAAAAGGACTCAATTTTCTTTTCAAGTTTTTCAGCAAAATGTTAGTTTGGCCAGATGATAAGCTTTATTTTACTTAGAGAGAAAAATCAAATCAAAATGCATTCAATTTATTCACAGCTGTTATATAAAAGCTGTAACAATGTCCTTCTGAAATTATTGAATTAATGCAGAACGCATAAACGTTATAGAGAGTTTAAGAAGCAACAGGTATTCTGTCAGTTCAGAATTCCTATTTACCTTCAACATAATGTTCTTCTAGAATCTAATGATATGTTCATTGAAATAAAAATGAATGTCTGAAATTTCTTATCTAATAAGTGCATGTATAGTATGTTTGGGAAAGCATGAAAACTAACACCTGAAAAAAGCAGTCTTGTCTTTCACAGATATTGCAGTAGTAAATAAAATATGTTTTATGATACTTTTTATCCCAAACATATTTTTTCTCATCACTCGATAAGACTTTCATGTTTTTATCTATACACTCTTCCACTGAAGTTGGAAATGGTTGATCCTCTAGATATTTGACTATCAAGGAAACATTAATTTTATTGTAACATGGATATTTTTTCTGGAAAAATTACATACAGGTGTGTTGCTAGTTTGATGTTACTACACAAAAACTTGTTTCAAAAAGAAAAAAATCCTACCATACTTAGTCCCAGAGAAATGGAATTTTCTTAAATATCTTTATTCCATTTTCTACCATATGAACTGGCAATAGCTATCACAATTGTACTTTTTACTTACTTTAAGTTACTATTGATCATGGTTTGGTCTGGTGGGTTTTTTTGGTGGATTTTTTTGGTTGTTGGCTGATTGTTTCTGTTTGGGTGGGGTTGTTTGTTTGTTTGTTTTCTTTTTATTTAAACAGATGTAGACCCTGATCTAGCAAAGCACACACTTACACACATACAATTAACTTTCATGAGGTCTGCCTCCAGCAAAATCAACAGGTGACTCACCCATGCCTAAGTACTTTGTGGAGCCTAGTCTTGCAGTACATTGGACAATAAAATATCTACACTAGGGTTACATCCATGGCAAGAATAGGTTTTTTTAAGACCATTGTGAAAGATGAAGCAGGGGACCAGGAGATGAAGACCATGATCTGCACATCAGTCACTTCTTTCAGAAAACAGTTGCTCACAATTTAATGGCACTCAAATACCATTTGATTAAGTTGGGAGCTTAAACAAGTTGGGAGCTTAAAAAGTTATTGCAGGGTTACCGAAAACTAATATGATGTCCACATCTTGATGTCCATTAGAGATTAAGTCCTGCTGATGAAAGAAATTATGCTTTTCAGACAGTGAGTTTCATTAAAACAAGCAATAAACACTGGCATCTGTGATAGAAGCTCAGTGGGATTTGCAACCTGCATCCAAGATTGTTCTAGACCCCTAACACTATTTTGGGCTAAGCAGCTTCATTGTGGTCTCATCCTAAAACTATCCTCTGGCTTCCCTATCCTTGGGCTAAGTATCAGCTTCTCCAAAGTATCACAGGAAGGAGGAGCTGTGTGGTCACCTCGCGGGCAAGAAATGGGGCCCACTACATTCAGACATGCTTGCGCTCCCAAAAGATAGAAAATTTATATTATTTTAAAATAGATCTAGAAAAGCAATAAAAAAGCTGTTGACTTGGAGGATGAATCAGATAGAGCTTCTGAGGTTGTAGGCCTCCTGTCTTGGTTTGTTCAATAAGCATTAAGGACAAGGAAAGACAAGGATAACAGGAAAGCATTTATATACTTATATGTAAAGTATATATAACATTTATATACATGTATATACATTTTTGAATCTTGCAAAGCTAGCTGTAGTTTGCAGATGCAGGGAATGGGACTCTTGATACAGATTTCATTAGTAAGTTAATTAATGGTGTTGCTATAAATATAAAAAGGAAGATGGCAGAATTTGAAGGTGGAGATTTTTGGAGCCTTACAGAAATCCAGGGCAATGAAAATATGTATAAAGTATTGGTTTGAAAGAGTGTGAAGACACAAACAATAGTCAGGCACCAAGTAGGCATTCAAAGACTGACACATTGGCAGAACGAGTCAGTATGAAAATTCACATGAGAAGAAAACAGCACCAGCTAATCAACAAGAAATGGACATGTACAATGCCATGAAGGTTAGAAGAAAAACCTGGCATTTTCTGTGAAAAGCAGGTACCTGAAAAACAGAAGTGAATTAAAGGGAAGGGGATTTGTCAACTCAATTTGTTAGAAGGAATTTGGACAAATGGGAATGTGTATGGACAGGAAAAGAATTTGTCACAAATTTTAGGTTCCTTTAATTAATTATTGGACTAATAGATTTAGAAGCCACTTGTGACAATCAATATATTTAAGATAAAGAGACTACAGCACACTCAGGACAGTGGCTTCAAAGCCATCTTGAACTAAGATCTGGTGAGGTGCAATGCAGTGCAAAGAAAAACTAAAATGTGGACTGCAAAGTTCTGAAAGATTTGGGAGTCCTCATGTGTGTGATTCCACATGGATTTTAATTGAAGACATATTTCTCATCCTCCTTCTCAGCTTCAGTCTTGAATGATTCAGCACATGCAGACTGATTTTATAGCATTTAATTGCACTCTCCAGGGATGGGATACAACACAGAATGCAAGGCTTTCCTGTGCTGGCTGTTTTCCAGTTGTTTCTAGCCTTTAGGAAGAAATGTGGACAAAAGGATCCCTTGCTGTAGGCTAGGAGTCAGAAATCCCTCAGCAGCTTGGCTATTGCACTGTACCAGCAAACAGGACTTGAGCAAAAAAATCCAGCCCTTGACCCTGCTGAGAACCATTCCATCAGCAAGGTCTGCCCTCACCCCTGGCACCTGAGCAGTCTGCCAGCTTTGGAACTATTTTCATTCCCTGTACTGTGGGAACAGGCTACACGCTGGGGTAAGAATCTTGTTCAGACACCTTTGCATCCATGACAGATTCTCTGATAAAAGGCTGAACTAAAAAAAAAAAACCTATATTTTTTAAAAATTTTAGCTTAATTTAATTTAATTAAAAAACCACCATACACTCCATTGCCTGTTTCAAAACAGTCCAGAAGCCAGCACCATCCCTCTCTCATTTCTCAGTATGGCACTGTGGTGGCCCTGCAGTTGTATCCCAGCAGCATAAACAAGTTTCCCTTTGAACGTGATCTGAGGAAGCTACTGGGCTGTTCTTGCTCCAAGAAACCAGAAGGACTGCCATCTTTAAATCCAGTTCACAGAAAAGTTAAATGTAGGGATTGAGTATTGGCATTGATATAATGTCTCAAAGTCACTGTTTTCAGATACAATCACGGCCATCAGGAGTCTTCCCCAGGGCTCCTACTGCCTGGTTTCCTCCTACAGCTTTTAAAGAGATAGCACACATCTCTGTAGATGTGCTCATACAAGGAACCACCTCTGTTACTGCTGATGTGTTACATCTTCAGAGGCTCTCCATTATGGCCCTGGAATTGGGAGGATATCAGATTTTAAAGTATTCCAGTTGAACTCTTGCAAACCTTTCATTATGTATTCACTTGTCCCAATTTAAGCTTTGATTAAAATTTTCTCATCTTGAATCAGGAGATTGCTAAACTACACTGAATAGGTTAAGCAGGGGATAAACCGGCTTAACCAGGACTGTCTTTCAGTGGCCTTAAGCAGACCAATTCAAAGGACAATTTAGGTAGATAACTATAAGGTTTCAGTGAAGAAGAGCACAGATAAGGCTGCATACTAATCCTAATTTTAGGCTAAATTGTTAGGTGATTGTTAAATGCCTTATTTTATCAAAGTAGAGACACAAAGAATATTATATTAGCCTCCTTTAAATAACAGAAATGTATAATTCCGTAATTAACCCTTTACAAGTTTTCTTGTGTGCACCAGACCCAAGAAACTTTTCACTTGACTGTATTTATCACACTATACATGTAGTATCTATAGCATGTACTATAGCATCTACGCATGTACTAGCTATGGAAAGGATGCTATACTGGTTATGAAGGACAAAAAATGGGGTTCTTGAAATTACAGCTGACAAAAATATGGGGAGAGGTGTTAGGGACATATGCTGCAGAAGGGAAAACCAAGCTTTTGAGTTGAATAGAGTCTGTTATAGAAAGTATATGACAGCAAACTGAGATCAGTAGAAAGAAATGGAGCAACAACAAAACAGGTCTCTGGGGTAATGCATACTTTTACATCATTTGTTTGTATCTTAATGTATCAATATATTTTTACTAACATGTTGTGTGTCTCAAAAAAAAAAAAAAAAAAAAAAAAAAAACAGAAAAAGGAAGAGAAAGAGTAAAAGACTGCCACTTCAGGTTCAAGTAATACACAGCAGACACTCATGGTCCTCCACCGTTAGTATGAAGAATTGTAAATAAGAAAATTGGCTGATATTGTTCTGAATAGATCAGCCTATTTCAGAACAAAAAATCTGGTATTTTTTCACATGATATCACTTTGAACATGAAATGAATACAGCTTATAGCACTTACACATTTTCATATAACTGTAAATTATTTATTAAGGAAGGATAATGTTAGTTCTTGAGATAAACAGTATAAATCTCTTTTACTGTAAGTAACAGGACTTGTATTTTTTTTTTAAGAATTAAAAAACTAAAACATGAGCAAATCCATTGGCTACAATCTAAAGAGAATTTGTGATAAGAGCATTCCATTACCTATCTATTTAAATTTGTGTCCCAAACACTAGAAGAGTGATATTTCACCATCTGTCTCTGAGTGGCTCATACCAAAGTGTCATTCATCATTGCCTGTTACAATGCAAGACTTGATACAGCAAGAATCAAACAGTATCAGCAGCAACCAGAATTCCTTTCAAAACGCTGGAAAAAATTCACACAACATATCTTCAGTAACTCACAGTTTTCATAGAAAGGACTTTGTTTAAACATGATGCTGCTCTTTATGAGATGATCCAAACTTTGGGTGTGGTCAATATGGCCAGCAGGTGATTTCCAGTGATTCCTCTGGGTTTTCAGCTAGTGGACGCCAGGAGTCCCTCCACAGCTGTGCTGCACCGGAATATTGCATAAACTTTTCACAAAAGTTTCTTCACCCATTCTATGTCCTTCAACTACTCCAGGTAAAAGACCTAACAGCGCCATATGCAAACTCCTGAAATCAATAGGTGATGAAGTTAGGTCAAAGAGACCGCCTTTTGTCACATAATGCAAGTTTGATTCCACAGCATATTGCTTTGCTGCCAGCTATTACGGGTGCAAATGGTTTGGATAGACCCCAAGCAATAGGCTAAAAGCTGTAATATACTTTCAGTAACTGAGTAGGAAAACATAACAGACATAGGCCCATCATTTTTTTTTTTTTTTTACCAGGTATCATCTGGTATGGCACCTTCTCAGTCCAATAATACATCTTGAAAGGGATCTTTTACATCATATTTTGTGTGATATATTTGCAGATTTGCAATGTATACTTCATCGCAATATATGACTGAAATAACTATGAGGTCGAAGACATCCTTTGACAAATACAATTTGGACAATACATTTTTGTTGGCAGTATACACAATATATTTTACTTATCTCTGAAGGTGAGTAATAATAAGCACCAACATAATATTTTTATGATTTTGATTACCTGCTGCTTTTTATGCTTTCTTAATATGCTATTTTACCTGAAAGTTGAGAATTTGAGGTATTGGACTTTTATGAAAAATAACAGCTTCAATATATCCTGAGCCTGACTTTTTAATTTGAAATGTGATCCGAGTGAGAACCGTGCTGATCTTTTTCTTGTACCTGAGATGACCCGCACTGAGTTCTGCAGAATTGTTATCAGTCAGTCAGAGTAGCGCACAGTATTTCAGTGAACCTCAAAGATCAGTCACTATAGTCCAGGAAAAACAAGCTTGTGGTATTGACATAATTATGCTTCTAGATTGAGAGCCAGAAATGACAGGGGGATCACCTGGGAGTTCTTTGGTGTATAATGTTTCACTCATGTTAAAATTACCAGAGAAAAAGAATGGGCACTGAAATAACTTTGCAGTTCTGGACCTCAGTGCCTTTTCAGCAATGCTGTTTGAAATGGATGGAAAGGGGTGAAAAAGGCCACAACAAAAAGCAGTCTCAGATCGTTTAAAAGAGCACTGCTAAACTAATGTCAATTCACATACATGGAAAAAAAATTTGATCCTTTGAACATGAACTGATCCTTTCACTTCACAGAGTGATAACAAAAAAAGCCACCGAGAGGGGTTTAGAAAAAGAACAAAAATATCTTGTTTTCATGTATCACATACTTCATTATAAGAAAACAAGTCTTATCATATTGGTTGCACTCATTAACTGTTTCCAAAACAAATAATTAGACCACTAAAAACCTGTCATTTTTGAGAAGTATGATTCTTTATCCTGTTGTACTCTGTATCAGGTGGTTAAACTTTTAAAGGTATTGCTCAAAGAAACATTTTAAAGTATATTTTTCTTTATATATGGAAAGCTTCAAAAAGCTGATAAATAAAATATTATTTATCACTCAACTTAATCAACATGTTAAGAAAAAAATAGAAATTATATTGAATCAGGAAACAGTGAATATGTGTGTGAAAGGAAAAAAACCCCACCAACAACCATCACACAATCTTATTCCATTGTTTCCCCTTTTCCTTACAAAAATAACAGCCTCAATTCTACCACAGAATTGAAAGTATGTTTTCTGTTTGCTGAAATGTAATGAATTTAAATAACCTAGTTAGCACCTAAAAACCTGTTTCAGTGAGGACCCTAGGATTAAATTGTAAATGAGTGCCTGAACAGTCTGCAGCACTTATTTGGGAAAGGGTGATCTTCAGTAATTACTTTTTATGCCCTACAAGACTGTACATATAGGACTCCTGGTCTAGAGGGAATGTAGCATTCTGCAGTCTTTACCAATTTTAAAATGAGCTAAGTTATAACAGATAATTCAGCAGGCATGCTGTAGAAGTGAGATTTGCACTGCAAATTGTTTTGGGAATTGATTTTTTTTTTTGGTCATGACAGTTTTGTAAATAATGATGTGTTAATATCAAAGAAGTCTTTCATCCACCAACCCTTACACTAACATTGCCCTGATTTTATGGGGAGGTTGTAGATTTTCTCACAGAGAGGATGGGGGCCTGATTTAAAATCTACTAAATCTATCAAGGTTATTAACAGAGTTCACAGCTGGGATTATACCAGCAACTGAATGCCTTGGATTGGGGTAAGGACATTATGATTTTGAGATATCATATCTGTGTGTATATATATATATATACCCAAATCTTCGTTCGCGAAGCCTAGCCATGATATATATATATATAAAATAATGCTAAACAACCATGTAAATAAGAAAGTTCTTAGACTATCTTAAGCATTAATTTGACAGATAATAGATCCATGTTTTGAAAAAGGTTGATCTTCATCTTTAATGGATTAACACCTTTAATGTGTGATGAAATTCAGTCCTATCTTTACAAGAAATATGAGTTAAAGCTCAGCTCCCAAATTAAGTATAAATCAAGCTGATAGATGTAATCACAGATAGCCCCCACAAGAATTGCAGTTTTCTGACATAAGTAACTAAGTATATATCAGTAAATGTGGGAACTGTCCTGAAAAAAATATTATACCTAATCTCTAATATTTATGTGGTTGACTATCACTTGTGTTCAGCTGTTCTTCTATATCTAAAATACATATCAGCTTTGAATAACAGCTTCGAATAGGTGAGTGAATGACTAAGACTGAAGTCTTAGTCATATAAAAGAAAAAGAAGTTATTTATGTTCCTCTTGAAGTCTGCTGTTAGGGCGAGGATATTTTTTCTCTTTGTCTTGCGGGTTCAGGCACAACAACTCTCTCATCTTCGCTAATTAATTTTGCCCCAGCTGCTGACTCCACAGGTGATGAGATTCTCCACTTGTCACCTAGGAAATACAGCTTCTGTAATAGAGAAAGGTTTCCATCTGTGAGAGTCTTAAAACCTCTATTAAAGGTTTAAAAAAGTTCTGAAGACCTTGCCCGTGTAATTGAAGAATATTGAAACTTCCGAGTTCTGAATTGATAAACTACTAAAACTTGTCATTTTTTGGTTCTGTTTCTGGGGTTTTTTGAAAAAAACAGAAACCAAAGTAGTAACAGCTCCTTGACAAATAATTTTTTTTGTCATGTACCATGCAGTCATTTACCTACAGCACCTGAGTTTTCAGTTAACATGCTTCCTAGAAAGAAAAAAAACACTCTTGTGTTAAATAATTAAAACGGCTGCATTACTAGATATTTGTTATTTTTCCTATAGCAATGAGAGGAAGTGCTCTCCTTGGGAGTATACTCTAAGAATTATTTCAATTCTACAATTGTGGTGAAAAGAGACAGCACATGAGGATTCACATTCAGCCAGATGAATTGATGATGAAGCTGAAGTAAGACTTCGTGACATTTTGCCAGTATTGATAGGATGTTTTCACTTATCTTCCACCTACACTGTTCATTAGGAATTGATTTCCAGCAAATACTACTTGAGAAAGGAGTCTGAATTGCCCACAGTTTGAGTGAGCAGTACTGCTTGTGTTTATTATAAGCAGACCGTAAGGTCAGCGTCTTTATTCCATCAACCACATGTTTTGATCAGGAGGAGTCACCATCTGAATGAATTTGGGAAGACCTGTCAGTGACAGGGCTGCTATCGTGTGGTGACAGCTGTTTATTACACTGACCATAGCTGTAACACTCAAAGAGGGGCTCCTTCCTTCCAGTTTTAGCTGTCCCCCTCCTGCCTCCCATGTCATTTCCCATGTTCGCTCCAAATTTCTGTCCCCCCTTTTGTTTCTACCATCCTGGGACAAGGGGCTGAGTGTTCTGTAATATCACTAGTGACTGTCTGACTTTGCCTTTCTGCTTCAGCCCTGCTTGGTAATTTGTTTTTGTTAACTGGACTCCTCAGCACACAGGCAGAGCCAAACCAAGGAGGAAATGGGAGCAGTTATTCTCAGTCAGATTTGGAGTTCTGGGATTTTGAAAACAGTTTTTTTGAGGACAATGAGGATAATTTGAGGATTACTGGGGAAACTCAGTTGGAACCAGAGGAAGAAATACAAGACAGTCAAGGGCAGCTCTATGACTGATCAAAATGAGTCTGCAGTCGCTGTGTGGAAGACCTGATATTTGCTTGGATGTCTATGAAAACATCCTGCTGCCTATGCTAATAGGTTCAACTGGGTATGGGCTGTTGTGCTTTGAAGAAAAGGGCAGAGCACAGCTATGTTCCTGCAGCTGAGCTCTTTACCCTTTCCTGCCACAGCCCCAAGGGCAAGGTAACCTTGTACATTCAGCTGGCTGGGAGAAATGCCTGGGGCAGGCTTGTGCCCCAGACAGTTTTGGCACCACCACTGTATGCTAGGGCTCGTACCTATCAGATACAGAATCATCAGTCACATATCAAGACCTGAGTGTATGTCCCCTCCATATTTAGTATATTAATATGTAGGTAGTCAGTAATTCAAGCATAGGGTCCTGGACACAGTGACACTGGGGTAAGAACTGATAATTTCTTGGGATACTAAAGGAGGAAGAGTGTTTAATTTTTTTTTTTTTTATTCTGTTCCTGTGCCACAGGACAGACTCTATACCTGTATTTGGCAAATTGCTCTCAGAAACAAGACTGTCATCACCCCTAAAAGGTATAGAAAGGTATATAAAAACTAAACTCAAGCTTTAGTTCCATAACACAATTTTTAAACTACTAAGCGTTCTTGTTGCCTGCCTTGTTTTAATTGGTATAAGTCCTTCTTAAGTTGCAACACCCAAAATTGTCTGCAACGCTTCAGCTGAAATCCTACCAAGTCTGAGTAGAGAATTATTACTAGAGTTGGTTTTTTATACAATATTCCTATTTATAGATTCAAGTAGATTTCTTGCCTTTCTCCCAAGTATAACAATATTGATTCCTATTTAGTTTCCTATTCAGTCCCTTAGATCTCTTTCTGAAGAGCTGATGCCTCAACCAGTAAATCGAGGCATGTTTTTCCCCAGGCATATTCCTTACTAGGTGAGACGTCTCCCTCTTGTCCATAATAAATAGTATATGATTTGTTTTTTCAAAGCATATTATCACGATAATTTTGAATTCTGTTTTTCTTTTCTTTTTGTTTTGTTTGTTTGTTTGTTTGTTTTGGTTTGGTTTGGTTTTTTGTTTGTTTGTTTTTTGTTTGTTTTTTGGTTTTTTTTCTGATGTAGAGAAGTTCTTAAAAATACACACAAAAAGTAGTTATAAATGAATCATTGTTAAAATCGAAAGAGATACTGAGTATAAAACTACATGGAAGATTGGGTCTGGTAAATATTTACCGTACTTAATATAGATAATAAAAAAACAGGTGATAGAAGCAACACTTCTGAGCTGATCCTACCCGTATACTCATACAGAACAAACATTTCCTTGTTTGCTTACAATAACATCATGTGCAGACCTCCTGCCCATGAGCCCTCTTACTCTGCTTTCAGTTGAAATTAGATCAGTTCAACATTGTTTGTGCACTAATACATATTGACTTTTAACTTTGTGCCTATTTTTTCTTTTCAGTGTTTCTAAATGGTTCGTTTGATTATTTATTACAGAACCTTTCTGGGGAATTAAAATCAAACCTATTTGTATGCATAATTCCCTGGCTTCTTCTTTGCTTATACTGTTTTGCTTGTGGGCCAAATGATACCAGATAAACAATAGTGTTTTCTACTCCAGAATAAGACTGATCAGTGAAAAAGTTCATCAAGCATAAGAATTAACTTAATTTTAATGAAAATCTAATAGATGAACCATTTAACCCTGTTCAGTTGGGATTAGCTTTAAACACAGGCAACAACTAGAGGAAAAACAAGCAAGAAGGAAGGGGTTTTTTCTGCCTTAAAAATGTTCCCATGTATGGAACAGAAATCTGTGGCCACTGCACATGACTGACATAGATGATTTACCAGAAGATGCTGCTGTAAAGTGAACTGACTTTATTAACACCATGCTCTAACAAACTGAGCTACAGTTGTAAAGCCAGGAATTAAACATTATGACAGATTTTCCATCCACAGAGGAGAATAGATTGAAGGCACAGGCATTTTAGAAGAATTGACCGCATTGCATTTGAAAAGCTTCATAAAAACACAAGTAAGCAGAACTTACAGGAAGAGGTTCTCCTCCTGTTACTCTAGGAGGAGAATTAAATGTGCTACTTAGAAAATAACAATGTTCTTAATGAAAAGCACAAGTTGGAGATTCTATGGAGAAAATAGCAATAAACCTGACAGAATAATACCCCATCAGCTTATATAATGCGCCCAAAGGTACACTGACCAAGCTAACTGAAATTAAAACAGCCATTAAAAATTTTTTTCATTATTATGTATTACTCCCAGATAAGCAGAGCTCATATCAGTGACATCATCTGCAAATTAGATGTTTGGGCTGTTTTTGTGTGTGTGTGGTTTTGTTTTGTTTCATTTTTTAATTCTGGTGCTGCTCACTACTTATTTCGGATACTGGGAAAGACAAATCTCCAGGTTAAATTGCTGTTTCTGACTTTCTTTTAAAAAGGAAACAAAACAAAAAGATAATACTTAATACTAAACCTACATTATGACATTTTCATATTTTATATAACAGTATCCAACCAACTGAATAGACTTATCTATAGTGTATTATGTAGTGACAGACAAATCTTACAGAGCCAACATGTCCAGTTCTTCTAGAATATCCTGTGGCTAAATTAATTATAAAAGTATTTTTAACTTTAAAAACTATAGTAAATAACAAAGTATTGCCTGATACAAAAACAAGCTAGAAAGGTAAAAGAATGATTCCATATGAAAAAATTAGGTCAACATTTTAAATTTATCAGTGTGAAAGACAAGTGTACCTGTTCATAGTATGGGAATGAGACACATAATTTGACCAGATGGTCATATTTTAGAAGTAGAAATAATTGGATTCTTTGTCTGAGTTTTAGTACATTCATAGGATGCGTAGATGTGGGAGGTGTGAATTAACATAGGAAAAATAGAAAATACCTATTTGTACAAGCAATGATTTAAGCATCATAGACCTTTTCATTCTCCCACATTCCACTGCTGTATCTATTACAAGCTGAAAAGAGAACATAACCTGCATACCTCATCAAATTGTAACGAAAAACAGTTTGGGGTGACAGGTGAGAGAGGGCGGGGGAGCCTCTTCAGACAAGAATATAGAGATTGCCATGACTCCAAATGGACAAGGGATGACAAAGCTCCAGCAGTGGGTAGAAACTCTGAGAACTCATAGGAATTTTTCCAGTCAAAAGCACTAAGAAACCTAGTTAATTAAGCCTGATAATCACTTATTTTCACAAATAAGAATTCTGATTTCATTTTCATTTGCCAAGACAAAAAACCCCATTTTTCTATATTCCTTACTCCCTCCAAGAAATTATGAGCCTCACTACTGAACAACATTGACCAATCATCAGGTTTTTAGCACAATAAGATATGCTCTAAATATTTCTTCTAATGAAATAGATGGTTAAATCGGGAAAATATAAGAAAAGTAAAAATTTTGAGAAATTTTGCACTAGGAACTTAGGTTACTCCCCAGAAACTAAGAGGGCATAGTATTTCATTTTACAAATTACTCTACTTGTCAAACTTTCTGTTAAGTATTGTCTGTCTTTTTGCTGCCTTTCTTATTGGCACAAGGAGAAGGAAAGATGAGAGGAAATGGCTAGAAAAATCTGAGGGTTGTTTTTTAGGGATCCAAGGGGGTCCTTACAAAAGGAAAAGATGACACATGGAAGCAATCACCCTCTGTCCACTGCTTACTACTCTTGATAATAATTATATCGTGAGCGAAGTTGTCTGCTGGGGAGAGAAAGTATTAGATGTTGGGCACTGTGTACTCCCCTCCTTACCTCTCTTTTCTATTATTTGGACCACAGAAAACAAACAATATTCTCTGTAGTCCACATAAGATTATGAGACTATGAGATATTTTTTTAGTGTGTGTTAGCTATACCAAAAAGCATAAACACATTTAGTATGCTCCTTTCAATATTTCCTTGGAGCCTTTTCAGTTTAACATTCAGTAATCTGCCATTGAATATGAGAATGGCATATGCTCAGTAATGTCTTAAAATAGCTCTCCATTATTTCAGGCGCAACACTGACATCAAAACTGTAGTAACACATTAAAACAATCCATTAATTATTTTTTATTCACTGACAACTTTAGTTTGGAGTACAATTACCTCATATACCACTATTTCCATTAAATACATAGCAGAACTCTAATTTGCCATTTGCTTTTTTCCCAATTCAAGTAACATTGTGAACATGAAAACAAGATGGGATTACCCTCTGGCCATTGCAAATGTTATGTATTTTCCCTCTGTGAGCACAGCCCTGACTGAAGTGGAGAAGTGACGTCGTCTGTGGCTCACACCTGCACCTAACCTGCTCTCTATGACTAATCTTGAGAAGGAGTCAGGCAGGTGCTTTCAGAAACCCTCTGTGCTCAGCTACTTGGCCACTGAACACGGCAAGAACCTTCTCTGTTCACCTTACAAGATCCCTTTACTAAGGCAGCAGAAGATTGAAATGAAGAGAACAGGACAGTAGGTATGATTAGTTCTTCAGAACTCTTTTTCCTTCTGACCGAAATCACTCTAGCCTTTTCAAGGCTGAGATTCAATCTTCAGTAGTTTCTTTTTCTCTTCCGTTTAAGAGAGAAGGGACGTCCTTGTTTACAAAAAAATTCTGGTATCCACTTTTTCTTTTCTCTTTTCTCCAAATATGTATCGGTTTTTTGGTGTTTACCTTCTTTAAAGACGCTGAACTGCTAGTGATTAATGACTCCAACATTTGATCACCTGCAGTAACCACCCAGGTGCACTAAGAGACTGGACTATTAGTGCTAAGGGCTCAATCAGCAGTGTGCTTTGCTACCACTGAGGGTGTGCACACTTGCCAGCTCAAGCTACAGCCTGGGTATTGAACAAGATAAGGAGAGAGGCAAATCCTTCCAGGCAGGGTAGTGTTTCTTCGTCCTTACGCAAACGACTCAGCTGTGATAACTCCCCTACAGGAAAGCATGGAGAGGATTCACACATAGCTGGAAGATATTCATTGCTGCTGATGGGCCATAATGGATCCACTTGTACTGATGTAACAGGCAGCTGTAACATCTTAGAAGGTGTCAAAACCTCCTGAAATGTCCTGTGATCCAGTATTACATCATCCAGTGTAGAATCCCCTGCCCCAGGGTAGGTACTGAGGGTGTTCCCCCTAGCCTAAGCTCAGTAAAAGAACACACTCAGACTTCACTCAACACTTGGTTTTCTACACTCACCACATGGGACTTTCCTTACCACCTTGGGCTTCCACCACCACATTGACAGATCCAGGCTGCAACCGCCACTTCAACCAATGAACATCGAAATTACAACAACCAAGTCTCATCACTGGATCCAACAGGCTTCTTGTGCATCCTTCCAATCCCCTGAGGGGTCCACAGCACTGCTCAAATAGCCAGTATCAAATCCTAGCTATCCACTCTTTCCTGCCAGTGGTAACTCTCCAACTGTTCCTGCCAGATTTTCCAGGCATAGGGGAGGCAAACCACGTGGAAGGGCGGCTGTCTTGCCTCTGCCCTGTGATCATGTGTGGTTTGTTTTTTTTCTGGGTAGGGGAGGCCGGCTGTCGTCTCAATTTGGTCTGGTGTTTGGGGAAGTTTCTCCTCATTGGTTGATTTAACCAAGTTTTATCATTATTGTTATTAACATTCTTCTTGATAAAGAGTTATTTTTTTTTCACTTACATACGGGCATATTTGGTCTCTCTCTGTGTATTGGAGAAACCAGGGGTGTTGAATTCAAGGGAGGAGACTTCTGTCAGAGACCTCCAAATTGTCTCAAACTGAGATGAGGGAAATAAACTACCACATATTTCACTGATGGTATGTATGGTTTTGTAATACATTTCCACAAAGGGTCTCAAAGCATGAGGACAGAAACGTCAAACCTGAGAAGGAGAAGAGAGAGTAGAAGAGAGGTAGCTACAGATAGCTACAAGTGTACTGCTGCCACTCATACAGGTTGGAGTATATTTTCTTGCTAAAATTCTGGGAATGGTGGTGCATGGGCAACGTTACTCCTAGAACCAACATCATGTAATAAAGGTCTCTTAATTATGTGGAGGATTTAAATTAATGTTTTCGAGTTGTACCACAGTGTAGATTTGGGTTTTTTGGGAGGACCTTAGAATACCCTGCCTTGATTTATCTGGTTGATTTTACTTGGGGTTCTGCTCAGAAGAGGGACCAGAATTCTCCTGGAACAGGTTGTTCCTAATCCAGAGGTATTAAGTCCAGTTGAGAGGGATTTCGTTTTCTTGATAGCAGTCCTTATAGTGCTGTGCTCTGCATTGGTAGCTACAAAGATGTTGGTAACACAGCAGTGTTTTGGCTACTGCTGAGCAGCTCTGGCACATCATCAACACTATCTCTCAACATTCCACCCAGGCTGAGGGTAGATAAGATCCTATGAGGTGGCACAGCTAGGACAGCTAGGACAGCTCATCCAAACTGACCAAAGGGATATTCCATGCCATATGACTTCTCTTCAGATATAAAAGCTAAGAAAAGGAGGAGGAAGCAGGGAGCATTTGTTATTTAGCATATTTGCCTTCCAGAGTAACCACTACATATATAGAAGCCCTATTTCCTGGGAAGTGGCCAGACATTGCTTGCTGATAGGAAGCAGAGAATAAAGTCTTTGGGTTTTTTGCCTTTTCTTGTGTGCACTCAACCTTTCACTTTTGCTATAATAAACTGCCTTATCTTAACCTACAAGTTATTTTCCATCTTATTTTCTGTCCCCTGTCCAGCTGAGAAGGGGGAGCAATAGAGCAACTTGGTGGGCACCTGGCATTCTGCCCAGGTCAACCCACCACACCAGAATATAGTCCTTTTTCTCAAACATCCACAACTGAGAATACACCTAAAATGGACCAGGCAAAAATTTTGGCAGCCTTCATTTCTTCCTACCCCAAACCACCTTTCCTCCATCTCCAGGGCAAATATCAAACACGCAGCACAGGTGAGAAAGCCCAAGTTCTGTACTTATGATGTTGCATAACGTGAATCTGACTACAATACAGAGCCAGGAGTTGGAGATGGCTCTTGCTGAAGCTACCTGCTTCCTAGAACCTTCTGATGTTCAACAAAGTAGAAGGCTAATTTGCTCAGCATATCTCTGCATAGTATTTTCTTATGAAATGAGAGTCAGATGATAAAAATAGTGTCCTGTGTAAGTTTTTTTAAGAAGAAATATTTATATATAAAATCATTATTTTTGCACTTTGTTGGAAGTGGCTTTCCTGCTCTGATAATAAAATATAAAATGTACTTCTATGCATGCTTTATAGTTTAGAAATATGTTTTTATAATGGTTTTGACTCGTGCATCAAAATCTGTATATATATTGAACCAAGCTCCTATTTTATTAAGAAATTTAAAAAAAAAAATCTGCAGCAAATATTCATTTTCCAAAGTACTAAAATGCCATTTAAAAAAGATGGTTTCAGGTTAAAGAAGTGTGTTTGTAGGCTACTAAAAAAACACCCTCTTAATTGACTAAGAAGACAGTATTTTAAAAATCTATCACCAGGTATCCCAAGTATGATCCCTGAAATTTTATGGATGTAACTGTAGTCAGAATTTTGTCTCTTATTTACTTCTCTGCCATGCATGTTTTGCATTTCTCTTAGCTTCAATAACAAGCCTAGACTTCTGAGTTTCATATTCTCATTTGTTGATTTAGTCCAACAATCTTGCGCTTTCATTTTAAGACAATTTTCTTCTTGTGTCTCTTTCCATTAGAATGTTTGAAAAAAAGAAAATACTTCTTTTGGTTCTAAATTTCATTAAAGGTTAAATTTATCCAAGTGGTTAACCAAACAGATCTTATGTTTAAAGATTTAAACATACTCTTATGATTTTTTCTATTTATGATTCACTTGCTCTGTTAATTGTACATCTTAAACTTCTTAGATGTCTTAGACTTTTCCAGGTTGTAATACTTGCCTCAATATTGAAATGAATAGAAAGTTTAGCACAGTTTTATTAACTAATGTTTTCCTAGAGAAAAAAAAGAAATCAAACTATTACTGTATAAATAGTACTGTAATACCTATAAGTATTTAATTGCTTATAGGTAATTAATAGGGGCTTTAGCATTTTTAAAGTCCTCTCAGGAAAATCCTTAGGAGAAAATCAGAGGAATTTGTATATCTTCCAGTAAGATTTTAACACAAACATTAATTGCTCTTAACTAGAACATTTGTAGCTTGTTCCACTTTCATCTGACTACCTTCAAGGGTAAGTTGCCTTCACATAGTACACATCCCATTATGGTTTTTAAGCCAAATTACTTTTCTCCAAATTTGACAAAAATCCCACCCAAAATCCCACCAAACCCCCGCCTGTTTGACACCCTTCTCCCTTTTTTTTCCCAGGGGAATCCTCTTCGAGGTACTTGCTTCTCCCTTCTTTATGCAATGCTCTTTACATTTTGTCCAGTTGCACTCATGCTTTCTTCTTTCCACTCCCAGTTGTCCAGCCCCAACAAGTTGGGTCTCCCTTCTAGCAACCAGTGTCTGAGGTTGGGAAGGAGCTGAGTTGGATGTATTCACATTGTCTTTGCAACGAAAATGAAACTAATCTCATCCTTTTGTCCTCCAAATCCATCCTGTTTATAATACTGCAACTGGACATAGATTATTTTCATAGTGTCTATCATGATAGCTTGAAAGTGTTTCATAATATTAAAGATATATCAAATGTACTGCTTGGAAGAAGGTCTTTATTTTCTTGTTCTTTTATTCCAGTTTGTTCAAATAAAATAAGCTACTTGCAAATTCCTTTACTTTCCATTTGGCTATTAGTTGGCACATACTTATTTCAGTAGATGAGTTTTGTTGCACATTCTAAAATTGGGCTGATGTAGGCTCAACTAGATCTGGTGTGGAACATTTTTCCATAAAAATCCTGTGGAGTTTTATTTCCCCTCCCCCAAAATTTTCCTCTCATCTCTCAGCAGGATAGAAGCTGGACTCCATCAGACCCTGTTCTAAGTGATGGATAGAAAACATGGGCAGTAAGACAGGAAGAGAAATAATTCTCCACAGAGATCATAAAAAAGAGTTTGACTGGCTCGAAAATCTGATTGGCTGCCAAAGCGGGTGCCAAGTATGTGTATCACAAATTCATCCTGGTTAGCATCAGCACTCATTTGCTGGGATAAGGCTTCATACTTTGCACCAGATACAACTAGTACCCATCCCTGGACTAACTGTAAGTCAAACACTTCCTTATCATTTCTCATGGGTAAAGAAAAATACTTGAAGACTCAATACAAATAATTGTAAATTACTGGATCAAAAGACATAAGAAATGTAACTGCAGAAATGAGCACTCGGTTTCCTCTTGTCCTAAAGTTTCAGAGTGAACTGGAATATAACAACCAATCTCTTCATTGTCATGGCCAGTGACAAGACTCAAGGAAACAGCATGAAGCTGAGTCAGGGGAGGTTTAGGTTGGATATCAGGAAAAGGTTTTTCACCTAAAGGGTGGTTGAGCACTAGAACAGGCTCCTCAGGGAAGTAGTCATGGCACTAAGTGTGTCTGAGTTCAAGAAGTGCTTGGACAAAACTCTGAGGCGCATGGTGCTATTCTTGGGGTGTCCTGAGCAGGGCAAGGAGTTGTAATCAATGACCCTTGTGGATCCCTTCCAATTCAGCATATTCTATTATTCTATGATTCTGTGATTTTATAACCTCTCTGTGATTTTAGGTGGAGGTTGTAAGCAGCCATGGGAGTCTGTTCATCCTCACAAATGTCTTTGCTATGTGAACCCGGGGTTTTCATGTCTTTATGATGGCACAATGATATTATGAGGTACTGCTATTTTGTTATAGAAGACAAGACTCTAAAGCACATATCCCTGTTGGAAACAAAGCTTTTCAATTTGGTCTTCAAGACTGATCTAGGAACCTAACGAAAGATAGCCATCACTTTAGTTGATTTTATAGCTGATTGAGCTGGAACCAAGAAATGAATAGTACATTACATGTGTGGTTTAAAAACAATAATACTGTAAGTAAAAATATCATCAAGGATATAAATTCAACAGAGAAGTCAGAGAGAAGAAAACACCAATTCTGCAGAGAACAGACTAATTTCATTCTCTCAGTACAGAACAAATAAATGAAAAATTCTGGGGCATATGTTAGATTTGTAATTCCTGTATATATTCCTGTAATTTCTGAATATTAAAATACTTAAATGTTCGAATATATGAAATTTTCTTTGACTTGCATTAGGTTGATATGTACTTGGAACAAAGTTGGTGTGTTACCTCAATGAAACAAGCATTTTTCTAAAAATAGAGATATTTATTCCATTCTCTGAGCCATTTTCCTTTTGCATGTATTAAATTTTTTTCTTTTTCTCTCATCAGATATTAGGCTTTGAAATATGATGTTAGAAGCATCAATATTAACTTCTCTGCTAACTCTCCGATACAAGGAAAGAAAGGCAAGTCTGTTGACATCTTTTCAGTTTCTCAATTTTAATGATGCTCCTCTTTTACAAAAATTTTTATCATACAAGAAGCTGTAGCAACTCCTTTTGATTCAGTACAATAACTACAGAAATACAATATTTGCAAGGGAGGATTAGACACTGCAATACTGAGCACTGAGATGTTAAAAATTTTGGCCCCTGTCTGCTCAGGGGAATTTGTCACCCCAGATTTGGCACCCCATCTATTTCTTGGAGAGCTGTGTGAGATTGTAGAAGCACATACATAGAAGCCAACAAGCTGGCTGCAGAATCAGGTGATGTGAGCCCATAGGAAATTGGAGAAGAACAGAGACTCCTGGATTTTTACTCCAACAATGTAGTGTTTCCAATTTTGGACTGGATAGAAATATACCGCTTTTACAATTATGAACCCCTTCTTGGACCAAAGTGTCTGAGTCAATCTTAATTTTTTTTTTTTATTCCCCAGAAAAAGAAGAAAGAATAGTGGTTGTTGACCTCCTTCCCTCAAGCGTAGATTTAAAGATTCATTAGGTAGACAGAGATTGAGAGTGCTACAAAAACACAATGACCTTCATATTAACCTTGGATACTTACATATTCATCCCTTCTTCAGCAAAGATAGAGATATATTAGCAAAGAAGAGAAACAGGAGAGATGAAATCTAGCCATTCCACAATTTATGAGCAAGGGATATTTCCCAAGGGATGAAGTTTCCATGTTCAGGTCCCAGCTGCTGACTGGGCAATGGGGTGTACCTGACCAAGGGCCTCCAGTGCTGTCACTTTCTTCTCTCCTCTGCTGTGCAGGGAGCTTTTTTCTGATGGGCTTGGGGGACCACAGGGCTGGAGTTTGCTGCCTCTACTCAGGTAGAGCTTCATGGAAAGCTCAAACACTCAGAGCAGGCTGAGAAGACCAAACCTGCATATGGCAAAAGCTTGAAAATGCTGCTTTGTGAACCACAGATGTGAGATAAACATTACTGATGACAGTTTGTGTGGCATTTTGGTTGTTGTGTAAGTGTTTGAAGGCAAAAGTGCAGTTTCTGGAGAAAGTGCTGATGTAAAACAAGCTATTTGTTCTTTAAGTGGTAGTAGTGAGAGGTTTAGCAACTGAACAACCATGATGCCTGATGTTGCATTCAGGCCTTAAAAATGATGTTTAAACTCTCAAATGCCCAATTTTCTCTAGTTTTATTTTTTTTTTAATGGGAATATAAATCACTTGAAGTAAGTTAAGAGTGAGATTTTCAGAAATGCCCTGCATGGTCTTGGAAAAAAACCAATAAATATCACATCAAACAAAACGAAAAGAGTAGGGTCATTGGCTTTTTTGAAAATCCCCTGTCTTCAGCAAATTTCTGAGCCCTGGTTTTGCTAACACTCTTCATTTCTGTGTCTTACAATCACACCTAGAAGATAGGTAAAAATGCCTCTTTTTAATGCAATGTATACATATTTAAATATACTTTTTCTTCCAGTTTTCATGTAACTGAAAGTCTGACTCAGGAAGTTCTCATCACAGTAAACATTAAAAATTATTACTTATCCGATGACCATTAGTGTGAGAATATATATAATTAATTATGAAAATTAGTCTATCTGCCTTCTGGGTGCTGAGCTCTTATGTTTTCCAGTGTTGCCACAAAGGGCTGAAGGTAAAGATTCTCATAGAGACATAGTAAACCAGGTTTTGGAAAATTAGAAAATACAATCAAAATCAAAGAAGCTGACAACACTGGGAATATAAATTGGAGAGATTAATTCAGTTACAGGCCTGCAGGTCACTATGGATCTTCTTTCAGTAAAGTAAATAAACACTGTTTTCTGTTGTTTTTCAGTTGAGATGGAGACCAGAGATCTCTAAGTTAAAAGATGAAGACTATCAGTATATGGGGACAGAAGTTCCCATTTCCTCCATTTAGATCTTTTAGCCTATTGTTTGTGGGATGAGAGTGTGAAAAACAAATTGACGTGTTTCACTCTTATATTGAAATAGCAAGTAAGTTCTTCACAAAAGTGGGCTGATAAACCCCAGGAAAGCAGTCTGCAGTACAGAAGACATGCTGCCTCTAGCAGCTCAGTGGAACATCATGGTATTCAGTACAAATAAAGTGGCTAAATCCAGCTCACAAGCAGGAGCCAGATGGAGCCAGTTCAGGTGGCACAAAGAGTGAGTCTAAGCAAATGCATTAAGCATCACAGGCCAAATCATTCTGTTTTTAAAAGCAACACATGAGAACAGAAAAAGACATCACATACAACTGGGCTAAGACTTTTTCCATATTGCTATAGTGGGGATAGTTCCCAACTACTTCTACTGGGGTAAGAGTGTCCATTGACCCCTGGAGATAAAAGTTACTGCAACTACTTGCAAAATTATTTTTACTTTTTTTTATATATATTTATATATATTTTATACATATAGTATCTTCTATATTACATATTTTGAAATTATTTAGGTTTTTTCCCAGCTACCAGAAAAATGTCCTCAGATCTGAAAGACAGGCCAATTTTAACACATTATTTGCCTGAACTTAGGCAATTCTGGAAAGATTTTCAGGCCCATTCGGGATAAGAGGCAAGCTCCTTTTTTTCTAGGGCCATGTAGAAAGGCGTCCTACCAAACTTACCAAATGTCCCATCAGATGACTTAAGTCACCAGCTGCATCAACATTTTTGCTACCAACAATCTTTTGACAGGTTTGTACCAATATGGAACTTATATTACATAAAAAGAAGGTTGAAAGTATTCTTTGTAAAGGCTCCCAATCCTGAGCTATTCCAACCAACCTTATGAGATCAACTTACTAAAATGAGCAGTCAGTGGTTTTTGGTGATCTAGTTCACAATTTTTTTTTAATTCTTGTGTTGACAATGTTGCATTCTAGGAGTTTAACAGACAAATGGATTTATACACATTTCTCCTTTCATACACGTGACCATATTCTCAGGAGCTCCAGTGCAGCAAAGCTTTTTTTTTTTTTCCTTTCTCCTGATATTGCTGCAGCCAGCTGATCCTGGACTGTGAAAACTCTCCAACTTGAAATCACAGTTTATTTCCTTTATACATTGTGACCTTGGAGTTTATTCAGTCCCTGGCTGAATCAGTTCCTTTTAAAAAATAAAACTCTCTTGGCTAATCATTTAGATAAGCAAAGGGCCACTTGAGCACACAGAATGCACGGAAGTTATTTTTTCCAAATCTTCCTGAAGATGACTCAGAGGAAAAACAAGTGCTACCAGCCTGCCTGTGTGAAGGCTGCTAGCAGGGACCTTTGTATTAACAGCATTAACTTCTTCACAGGACCAAAGAAAGAGTCCAAATTGGAGGACTGGGATGTTTTTATGAGACCTGCCCTGCCTGTTCCTGACTAGATTACTACTGGGTATTACAGTTCTAAAATCTCATAATACCACCAAGGCAATTAATGAAGCAGGTTTTTAAATTAGGTTTTTTTAAATGGCAAATTGTTTATTAAGGACATGAAAGTTATTTTTTTTCTTTTTCACTAGAAACCAGCTCAGGTAAACTGTACTGCAGCTGCTTTATGCTTCATTTTGTCTGGAGGACTGCAGTGACCAGAAGATAAGTAGGAGCTAGAGTGAGGAGAGAACAAATGGCAAAACACCACAAAGGCAAAACATAATTAATTGTCAGAGCTTGATCCTGAAGCCACAGAAATCAAGTGTCTGTAGCATCTTGACCTGTCAATCTACATCTAGTACCAAAGCCCTGCAGGGTAAATATGTCATACATATACATGAAATATGATATTTCTGCAATAAAAACCTTCATTGTTTTATTTGTATATAAGGTAATTGCTGGTCTTTCATAGCATTCCAGCCAGGCTTTTGACTGATATTTTTAAAAGCTTTGTTTTGAAATTTTATGAGATCTTCAAATTGGACTTTGGTAAAATGAACTGAGTTACTCTAATTCCCTGTACTGCCCAGATGACAACTGAATACCCACTTGATCATATCACAGAATATAACTCATTTTGTTCCTCTGTGCAATTTATTTTGTAGTCAAAGTCATTAGAATATGCTGGATAATAAAAGAGGTATTCTCTCTTGTAGATGCAATCAGATTGTTTGAAGTTAATACAAGCCTGTTTGAAAACAGCAGTTTCCATAGGAACAGTTTTCCCAAATAAATTTTACATGGAGAAATATGTCATAAATAATTGGCCCTGCCCTGAGGGAACTGTTAAAAACCCAAAGAAAATACATGGGTAGAGACAGAGAAAAGAAAAAGCTATGAGAAAGGTATATAATGATGGCGAACTGGGAAAAGTACTTTTTCTATTTGAAATTCTTTTCAGAATTAAAAAAATATGAATATCCCTTAGTTTTGGAACATTGCTGATGTAGAGTAGGAGTTCATATTTTACGTCTTGGGAACTTGCATCCAAGTTTCCATGAAAATTTCCTTAAATTATATTGTAGCTCTATCTTGGGTTTAGTTTATCCATTTATATTGCACACTGCCTCTTTAGCTGAGTAGAATATACACATGCCTGCAGTACATTTTTAGAATGTAAATTTTAAAATATGTAAATCTTATGTAACATCTTACAGAAAGGATAAACATTTTATTATAGCATCTTCTCAGTTTACAACACCTCAGGAAACAAAGACACTTGCATCCCATAAGTAACTACTCTCCTTGGAGAACACAATATAATGGACATTTTCACTGTCTAAGACTCTCCTAGGAAAACTGGAAATATAAGTTTGCTCCTCTTTTTAAAACAAGGAGAGGTTAGTGGACAAATACCAAAACCAGAGAAACAAGGTATTTAGTAATGCCTGTAATGTAACAGGCGCCCCTACTACTCAGCAAGCAGGTATTAGATGCCGTTTATGGGTAGGGATGAAAAGGAAGAGCCTAAGGCACCTGTTTCAAGTGATGCTTCAGGAGTTTTGACTTTGGTTACTTAAATTTATCTGTATGAATGGAGATAGTTGAAATTTCATCTCTTTAGTAACAGGCTTGACAAACCTTGAGTCATAGTTTCCAAACTCTAAGAAAACTCTGGGCATATGTTTAAGAAATTGTTTGCTTTGAATTATATTTTAATTCTGGTTAGTTTTTAACAGCTAATTATAAGCTTGGTCTGGAAGCCTCAGCAGTGATGGCCAAGGCAAAGAACTGTCAGTTTGACTAAAAACTCTGGATAGGCTCCAGATCCAGATAACTTCTGTAGACACATGATTTAATATCCTGAACTTTTTTTCTCTGTCATGACTTCAGGGTTGACAATACAAAGGTATCTCTTTGGAAAGATGTGCAGCTTGCAGGAATTCTGGTGTGGAGAAAAGAGTATCTCCATTAAAGGCAAAAAGTTGAGTTTTCTGTTCCTCAGTGTTGAGCTAAATTAGGTAACAAACAATTGAGAAGGAGATTAAACGGGAGCAAAACTACCATTTAACCCAATATCTTTCAGGGCCAGCTGTTGTTATATTAGGCTGTCATTTTCAATAGTGGACCAACCAGCTAAGCTGCCTGGTTAGGCAAGAGAAATTCATCAGTTAAATATATAACTAGAGTGTAAAGTATCTGAAGTGATCTGTTACATCTTCCTGAAAAACTTTTCCTTATGACAATGAGTAATAACCTTAAAGTATTGAAAGTCTCCTCTGCTTATGGAACTGAGGCCTCCAAATATATTCTTTTTCATTTGGAAATTCAACACATTTTGTTAGCCAAAGCTCTAAAACAGTTATATCCAATATAATGCAGAATTGTGCTATTAATTAAGAACCGGTGTCCAAAATTCTCTTTCAGTGCCTTTCTGCAGTGGACATGTACAAGTCCAGATTGACTTCATTGGACCTGCACTGATTTACACCACACATACTAATTTGTTTTGCATCTTCCAGTAAATTTTGGCACCTTTTGGTAGGAAAATATCCAGACAAGTGTGAGGGTAGACTGGAGCAATAGGACACAGGATGTGTGATGGTGGTGTTGGACCCTAGATAGAGATGCATTGTACAGTCAATTATTGCTGTACTCAGAGTGGGGCTTGCATCAGTTAAAATACTACTCTAATGTTTTACGATCTTACCACTGTAAACTTCACTGTGACATTTAAAAAATTGGGGTTTTTTTGCAAACATTGAATTACTTGCATGCCCACATATACAGACAAACATGAATAAAACTTCTTTAAATACCATGACTGGTTTTATTCGTACCAGAGACATGCAGCACTGTCTCCAGAGAACACTGGAATGCACTTAAGAGTCCATGCATACTTATTAGAAACTGTGTTATTGTTATTTCTCACACATATTTAATTTCAAACACAGGGATTAGATTTGAGGGCATAATATCTTCTTTTGGGAGTGCCATTATCATGGCAGTCCTCCCCAAGATGTATGTGGGTCACATAGAGGTTTATAGGTGAAGATAAGGCACACGATCTATACAAAGCATAACAGAAAGATGGTGTTTAGAGCTCTAGGTGTCCACATTTCAACCCTGATTCACCACTAAAATCATGCTAGCTTGTGAAAGCAAGGAAATCTGTTGGTACCAGATGATCATAATGGAAAGAAGAAGCAGTGTTATTACCTGTATTTTGATATAAATGCAGCACAAACTCTTATGTAGATTCTGTTATAATCTTTCCAGATTATGGGCTGTGAAATTGCTAGCTCATAAGCAATGCTGGAGAAAGTGTAATTTGGTTCTGTCCCAAAACACAGAATTGCTGATAGGGAACAATAACAGTTGCTAAAAAATGAAACTTGAATGAGAACAATAACATTTCCTCTGCAGGAAATTATCTTAGGAGTGGAAAATACCTATGTAGTAAATGACAAAACCCAAAAGCCTGTAAAAATGTTGTTTCTGACAGGGAAACATTCCATAATCAAGACAGACAGCATTCTCATAGTCACTAATGAACCAGTGTATTGTGTGCACACCTAATGAAGATGCAGATCTGAATTTGCTCTTTGTTCCTTTTGAAACAAAAATTATGAAATAAGTTATATGTCCTTTGTTCTTTTTGCCCTTTCCTTGATTTCCTTCTTACAAATCGTTTGTTTGGTTTTTTTTTCCTCTGAAGCCATGACCCTTTCACATCCAGAATGGATCTGGCTACCCCAAATATGGTTAATTAATTCTTCACTTTAACAGTAACTGTGATATTCAAAAAAAGTAAGATATCCTGCTTCTCCCATTTAATTGTTCCTACCCCTAAAAACACTTAAAACCCATGAGTCACACTCTTCTCCTCCCCTAGCAATATGATGATTAAATAATAATAGTTATGCTTTAGAGTTTTCTTTTTATTAGCTTTCTGGTTCCTTACCTTGGAGTCACTTCACACAGGAAGGCTTTTTTCTCCATAACCACAAAAGATAAAAACTTTCTTTAAAATTGAAAAGTAGGATCTACAGTTAGATCCGGATTCCAGGAGCTGGGACTGTGAGAACTACTCTGAAGTTGTGAATTCGAAATAAAACCATATGAGTTGGCAACAGTGCAATTCCTCCATGAGGATGCTTTGGTGTTATGGTTAGTTTCTTCACTGTAGGGTCAGAGTGTGGAAGAGGGGGTGGCAGAGGAGGGTTTCCTCTTCCCAAGCCTGGGAAAGGGGGAAAGGTACCTGGTAAATCCTGTCCTTGCCCTCTCGTTCCTGCATTCATGGGTGACAAGAGCTGTTCCCAGGGTAACTCTTGCCCAAAGGTGGTGAAGGTGAAGGTAGATAGAAGGGGCAGTGACACTTTAAAATGTGAGAGGAAATGAGTATCAGGTTTCTTATCTGTGGAGGAGGAAGGCAAGAGGAGAGGGGCAGTCAAAGGTGAGTTCCTTGCATCTTGGCCACCCCAGGGAACAGCCGAGGTCCCTCACTAGCCTTGTGCCTTGGAGTTACGCAGCAACCCTCAGACATGGTCTAATACCAGTTGGAGAAGAAGAGCCTCTTCCACTGCCAGGTCATGTGGTCTAGCAGGCTCTTTCACTAAGAATGGTGTATTTTAAAGCTTATGTCTAAATTAAGGACTCGGAAAGATTCTTTTTTGATTCTCCTGAAAGAATGAGAAGTCCAATTCATATTCCACTGCATAACTGCTAAAAGTGGAGATTATCTATAAAAAATATGACCTAACCTTTGTTTGCATTTTTTTTCATAAAGCAGCAAGGCTGAGAACACATATTTTCATAATTTCTGTGTTTTCTTTTCCCTAGCAATACTTTAGCTCAATTGACCTGTACTAATGTTGTAATTATAGTGGTGGGTTACTATATATCAGGTGAAAATATAGAGACACTTGCAGCTTCAGTCCCTATCCCTCTCCTATTTATTGCTAGACCATTATTTGATCTTATTTGCATTGAATGGTAAAGTTGTTGAACACTTTTTCTCAGTCAGACAAGTCAGACTACGTTCTTCATACCTATTTAAATTCTTTTGCCTGGAAACTTCAATTGCACATGGTGACTTCAACAACTATACAGAAATATTCTTTAGTTTAACTTCGCTCTCCAAAAATCCAAATGTTTATATTTAAACACCATTTTTAACAGGATTTTTCCCCTAATATTATAATTAAGAACAATCTTGAATTTCTTTTTATCACTATGGAATGTGTAAGAAAAAGGATTTTTGATTGTACTGTGGTTTTCTAGTGACGCTACAGGGAATAAAACAACTACAAAAAGAAATAAAACCTGAAACAGAAAAAAAAAGTAATCTGGTAGCCTAATCTCTGTCTTGATTGGAGACCAGTGAATTTGAGAATGAGAATGTGGAATAAATTAATCTAAAGCAGTAGTTTCAGGTGACTGTAATTTTTTGTGAATTTGGGGAAGTTTCTGACCTTCCAGAATGGGAAGTAGAATGTGTGGGAAGAAGAAAAGGATGAGAAGACTTCTTCTATTTGGACATTTTCCAATGGAATAATTTATATTTTTCTCATTTTAATTTTAAAGCCAAGTATTTTATTTCCATGTTTTAAGGACTGACATGATCATGAAGTGAAAGAGTTGATGGTTCAGGTGAAAGGCTTCCATTTATACATCAGCTTTTCCAAACTAGTTTTGTTTGGTTTTTTTCCAAAAGTAAAACAGTGGGGAGATGGGTGGGGATGCTACCAACAAGTCAAAAAAGTCTGTTGCTTTCTCACATCGAGCAAAAAGTCAATAAAAGGGTTTTCATTAATATTTTTGCTATCATATTGCTGTGTAAAAGACATGAGGCTAGGCTGTTTGCTCAAGGGCCTCTGATCTGGTCCCAGCCAACTGGAAAGCAGGGTGGGGATGACTTTGCCCCATCCACCCAGTATAAGGTGCATCTTTTTACAGAGTTCTATAAAAATCCAGAGATTCATTCCTTCCCAGATCCACGTCTTTTACTGCTCCTTCTTTTGTAATTTTTAAAACTTCAATCCCAATTAGAAAAAAAAAAATCACTTAAGATGAGATCGTACAGTTCCACAATCACACCAACATTTTATTTGCATTTATTCCCTGAAGACTGGAGACAGCTACAGAATCTGAAATGGTTTTGACTTTCAAGGAATTGAAAACTGTCCTTGATGTACTAAATAGCAGGGGAGGAGGTGGCAGTGCAATTGCCATGAATGGTTTTATAAGGCATGCTTGTGTGACTGGTTCATGATCCTAATTCTCTAGGTGAGCGTCAAAAAGGGAAAGTGGCTTTTCTCCACTGCCGCCAGGCTGTCATCACGTTATGGCCTAAGTGGTGGAAGGAGGTCAACAGCTAATAAATCTTGTGAGCAGACTCACCACTTTCAGATTGCAGTCCCTTTAGAGATTCCTGTTGTCTTTTTCCCTTTTCTTATTTTACCCCAGTGAACCTTCACATCCTCAGAAGCATTTGGCTTTTCCTGGCCTCTGGCAAATCAAAAATACTAGGTTTTGAATAGGGAACTTCTACTGCTGCCAGTTATTATTTCAAAGAACCAGAGCAAATATGTTGCCAGATTTTTCTTTTTCTTATCAGCTCTGAAATAAAGGTTCGGATTAATGATAGAGCTTTGCAAGTACATGAACTTTCAGAAGAGCATTTTTTCTCAGTAGCTTTGATTAAATTATCGAAATGTTATTACATTAAGGAAAAGGTGTCATTTAGCTGTCCTCTCTGTGCTTTTGAACTGGTTGTGAAAAAGCTGTACTACAGACTGTTATAGTATTGATGGATATTTTCATAGTATCAGATTCACCAGTAACTCTGAGACTCAGCAGAAAAGCAGTCTAGTGATGATCGCTTTATCCATTCCTCCCTTGTGCAAAAAAATGATCAGGCAAGTGCAAATGAGAGGTTGCAAGGGGGATAATTGGAACAGCAATATTTGAGAAATATGAATCCTGAGTTGTTTATGTCTTGAAGTATTTCCTAGTGATGCATTATCTTTTATAGTTGCTTAGGTTTCATGATCTCTTACTTGAGTGTTTCCACTTCACTTTGCTAGTTGTACTGAAGAGCCAGTTTTAGGCTGTTTCTTGTTCCAAAGCAAAGGAAGAGACTCTGAGATAGCTGAATTGAGTGGTGACAGCCCAAGAAACCACTGTGTTCCCCTGAAACATGTGTAACTATCTGACATCCATCTACTATACAGTATTGCTGCCTTCCAGACACTGGTGATGACAGGACAAGACAAAACATCTGTGTTTCCGACACAACCCTACAAGAAACAGGTATCTGAGTGTCTGGAAACAAGCTTGCTGCATCTGCTAGGGTAATGTCATGTACTACATATAAAGACTGAAGACTGACTTAAGGAGCCACGGATGCTATGGCATAGGAGATATACTGAATGTATGCTATCAATTTGATTTATCTAAATGCTGTATTTTCCTATATTTCCTACTATTCCTGCAGTATAGAGCCTCTATTATGTGCCATAGCTTGAAAATTGGTAAGGTCATGCTTGCTTTCAGAATAAGTGTTTCTAAGCCAGAAATAAAAATGTCTCAAAACCAACTTCAGATGGTCTCAGGCAACAGCTATAGGTGGCACAAGGCAGACTGCAGGCAGGGAGGAGAAGAGAGCATGGTACTCTGTTGGTGATCACCCCAGCTCAACCCCACTCTGAAAGAACTGCATTTCTCACAATGGCGGATAAACAAAGACAGTACAGAAGCTCTAGTGGTTTAATGTTATATCTACAAAAATTAAATAAAGCAGGGGAAAATTAACATTTATTTCATTCACTACTCTAATGGAAGCAAAACGTTTTCTTCTCGGTACTTTTTTGGTCCATTTCTTAAAAGTACATAAACATTAGAGAGCATTTAAGCCAAATTCTTCTCAAATATTTTTTGAGAACTACTCCAATTTATCATCATAGAAAAAAAGTCTGTGTCTGTGGGGTCCAGTCAAAGCTCTCCCACCAAGACCCTCAAAGCCAACCCCATTAGTGGTTTACACTATGTATTAGCAGGAATACCTTTCAGGGTACCAGAATTTCAACTGTTAAAAGGATCGAAATGCATGAAGTCTGTAGATACTGAAAGTCAGAGGCTGCACTGGTTAATTATTTCCTGCCGTCCTGGCAGAACACTGTCTGGACAAGCTAGTCACTGCTGCTCAAGAAGAACAGATTTAACTATCTCAAGGGTAACCTCTGCCTAAGCAGACTTGTCCACCATGCCTTCAACTGTGCAGATCAGCAGATCGAATTAATAATACGGGAAAGACATCTTTATGAGGAATAGACGTTTCTCATCCCATTCCAATATTTGCTTGGGAAGCATAAATTTTTGCAAGAAAGCAGCAGAACTCTGCAGCAGTAGCAGCTGGAGTATGGGAGGTTGTGGGGCTATGCAGTTCTTTTCTGTGAATCTTCTTTTCCACAAAAAAAGTTAAAGATCCAGGTAGCAGAAACCTCCCAGGCTACTTTGTCACTGGTATCTGATTAATTTACATAGGACCGTGGAGGGTGCAAGCAGCAAGAATGAAAAAGGCACGGCATCTATGCTGGTCACCCTCATCCTATGGCTATCAGCTGAAAAGCAGTAAGTCAAGGAGGCAGAGAAGCTGCTTGGCCTACCGTTTGGCAGGGGAGGCATGAAGGACATCTAAGGGCCATGGAGAGGGAGGGGCAGTTCCAGTTCTTAGTATAAGTTGTGAAGGTAGTCTTTCACACCAAGGTACAACACTAAGAATGCTGTATCTGAAGATCAGTGAGGCTTACTGGTGTCTTCAGAGACCAGTTCATCTCTCCCTTACTTGAGGCTTTTCTCCCAGTTCCTACCGGTTGAAGTTACAGGGTTATTATAACTTCCTGCTACAACAAAGCTCAAGTGGATGCTGTAGGGACAAGGCAGAAGAATCTCATGAGAGGCAGACATATGGGAGGAGAAGAGAGCATAGGAGACCAGAGTGAATAGTCTCCAACATAACATATGCCTTGACATTTCAAGTTTCATCAGTTTGTCTGTATGCAAGGTAATGAAGTTTTATTGGTGTGCAGTGCCCATTTGGTTGGTGATAGATTACAACAATATTTCCAGTTCCCTTGCTGAAAAGCCATGTGGGGAAAACAGAAGTAATGTTTTTGTTTTCCAGGTATACATTCTCTATCTTATGTTGTTCTTTAATGGAACTTCAATAACTTAAAATTAAATATTAGGAAATGTTATGTTAGCCTTGCCTATATATCCTTTACAGCCTGGATGTGTATGATTTCTTGCTTAAGTTTTTGTCAAATTCACTGCTGGCTTATAAATACCTAGCCCCTGGATGAAATCTGCTTTAGCTTGGAGAAGATGGTGAAAAACCAAGCCTGTAACTTCAGAGGCTGTAGGCAGAACCCAGTGCAATAACTGCCTTGGGATATTGCAGAAAAAGAACAAACAATGACAACAGTAACTGTCAATACTGCCAGCCTCAGGGACTCCAAAACGAGTGTGTCTGCTGCTTAAATAGGATAGTCATTGGCCTAGGACAAGGATTAGCTATGCTCTCTGGAGAAGGCAAGACTGTCTTCAGATGTATCCAATCATCTTGACTGTTTCAGGCTTTGTGTTCATTGCAACTTTCATCATTTCCAGGTTGCAGCAATGCCTTAGCCATTCCCTAACTCTGTAAATCCGTGCATGAGTGTTGTTTGCATAAGTCCCTGTTGGAATCTCAAGTCAGATCTATGAGAATATACCAGGTGTACCTCTGAATTCATGAGCATAACCCCAGTTAAAGAGTTGAATGCACAAATGACCACTTTACTTGCATTCCATGTAGGCATAGGCTGATGGCGGATAACACTACAATATATGAATACGAGAGTCTCAGTAACTATCCTGGTACTCTTGGATAGTCTGTGATTTTATGTTATTTGGTACTAGATGTGACCAAATGCTTAAAATACTTTTAAAATGTGTCCATTAAATGACAATTGACTGCAGGGGCAATCATCTTCAGTACCCTTCTGTTCTGCTGCATGCTTTATACAATGTTCCCATGGCATTGTTCAGACCTGGAGGGATGTGATGTATATGACAAGTAGCTCATTGTGTACAATAGTTCAGATAAAGTCAAGAGCTCTGAATCCATCGCCTTTCAGGGTCACTGAGTTGCAGGTTGTATGGAAAACACTTTGTACATCATACCTCTGGAATTATAATAGGAATGAATAGAGGTGGAAAAGTTATATACAAAGCAAACAGATAGAGCATCCAATTATTAAACCTCTTCCTGAACAGGAAAAAAAGAAATAAGAATATCAAAGACACACTCTGGAAGTTCTTTTACTACTAAAAGCGTCTGGTTCTTTGAATCACTGCAGGCTGAGGCAGCAGAAAAAAATCCCATAGATAGAAAAAGAACAAAAAACTGCAAACAAAAAAAGAAGAATCTGTATTTCCTTTGATTTATGTGCTTTATGGTCCATAGAGGACACTGCACTCTCTCCAGGACCATCAGTCATATTTCCTAATTCCCACCCCACACTGTGGGCTAGGGAACAGTCAGTCAAGCCTGAGAAAGCGGAAATGATAATCAGAACACATCAGCTGTGAAAATCTTTATGACAGGGCATGCGTAGAGCATGGTTTGCCACCAAGGAGCATTTGTGCCTTGGTTAGGGGATATCAATTCTCTTCACAGTTACCAGTAGAATGCAATTATTGGATTGAGGCAGTGCTCAACACATGGCCATTAATACTGTTCAGGTAGAAGAGCAGGGCTCCAGCAGCTATTGCTCTGTATTTTCCTGCCAAAATCATAGTACCAAGAAGATAATTGGCCATCTCCACCCTTGTGTTGTCAAAGGAGGCCTGATCTTTTTAACTGATTAAGTTTCAGTTCACCATGCCTAATTTTAGGCACCTAAATAACATGCCTAGCAGTCCCCATATAATCAGTCTCTGAGTCACTTTTTGGAGTGCCTCAGAACTGAATGAACTCTGGCAATGTTTATGCCTCCCTACTAACTACTGAAGACGATAAGTGTAAATAGGGTCTCAATGTAAAAACTTTATTTAGATCCCTTATGGTAAAGTTCCTGCTCTGTTCTACTTCAGGACATCACCTTGCCAAAGGTTTCTGTGTTACCCTTGCTCTTACTTTGTTACTCTTAAAAGAGCAGTTCCTCTGCCTAAGGTCCTTCCCTGTTAAGGATAGTAGAAAAGTTGCAATGTCACTTTGAAGTTAAGAAAGACATAGTCTTCTTCTAACTCTGCTTTCAGTAAGTGATTATGAAAACTTTTCATTCTTATTGTCAAAGGATTAATGAATGGGAAAATGATATACTGAGCAGGCTTTTGCTGAAGGTCACAAATGTGAAAGATAAGGTCAAAATCAAGGAATTTTTAATACTACAAACTTTTATTCATGACACATAGATGATCAAGTTATTTTATAAACAGGCAAAATTCAGACCCACTCAAACCTTCTTTCCATTATTACATACCACATTTTCTGATATCAAAATACTCACCATTGCAAATAGGTATTACAATGATTTTCTGCTCTAACATTTTCCTAGGTCTCTAAGTCTCCTTCTCAGGTTCCTCTCTTTCCCTGGTCACAGAATGTGTCATCTTAACCAGTACTTTTTCACACTTTGTGATGCTCTACTCTCCTGGCAAAACAGAGCATGCAAATTCCCCCCAGTAGCCTGTCACCTGCTTCACAGGCTGTGCTTGCCATGTCTGGTTGAGCCTGGTCAGAGTGGTAGTAGGTGTGAGTACTGGAGGGTAGCAGGGCAGCTCACCTCCTGTCTGTGGTGCCAGCTCTGACCTTTCCACATGAGAAGCCCAGTCTGTCAGCATCAGCCTCCAGCCATAATACAGATATCTTGGGGAATGGCCTGTGAGATCTGAATTAACTAATAATCTCTGCAAAAAATTACTATACTATACTATTAAAATGAAACAAATAAATGAATCAAAGTTCCCTAATCTGATACAACTTCTAATAACATCTCTCCATAGCAATGCAGGAGCACCCATATGCGTATCCGATTTGTGACTAGCAAGGACAGTATCTCAGCACTGAAGGCAATGGGGCTCCTTTGAGTACCTGGGAGACAGACAGGGAAGCAGATAGAAGAGATATAAAACAATCCTCAAAGTAATGGGAAGGAGGCAAACTAGATTGGGCTTTTTGATTGACTGAGTTTTATATTTAGAGTTCTCTGTATGTCTCCACTTACTATCCATAAGTTGTGATTGTCACTGTTAGTCAAAAGGATTTTTGATCATAATTATTATTACAGCCATTGAGAAAATCCCTGCTACATCTGTATTTTGATACAAAACACAGGTAATGTTAAAGCTTGTGCTTGCCACTTTCCAGGGTACCCAAGGTGCTGTTCTACCAAGTTATCTGTGACACAGTAAGAGCATTTCAGCTTAGTCTAAGCAACCTTATTCCACAGGTCAAATGGCTGGAGGCACAACACAGACAATCTTTTTCAAATATCTTTTCAACAACATTATGTACAACACAAAGAGAAAATCTTTAATATGCTGGATTTTTTCTTTTAGTATGATATATTTTCATTTGAAAAACATTAAAATATTCCCACTGCAATATTCTGAGAGCACATGCAACACAATTAATGTTGTAGATATGCCTTTGAACAGGGAAGAAAATACTCATTTTATACAATAGTGTGAATATGTGTTGTGAGCAAAGTAAAATTATATTGGTATATTTTGGGTGGAATTCAATACTAATCCCATCCAGACTTGATGTTTTACTGAAATGAGATTATCGATTACTGTCTGTGTTTCCTCATGAGGTAATGTTTTATTTAAATTGTTCCTAATTTCTTCTGACAGTTTAGGCAAATATAATTTTTTTAAAAAGGATTTTTACCGCTTTCAGTTTTTTTCCTCAGTATATAATTTCTAATAGAATTTTTGAGTCACTAGTGATTCTCTATTTTTATCTCTCTCTGATGTGGATGCATGCATAATATGGCACCTCAGACCTTTACTTTACTGAGTTGTGATTAAATGTGATATTAGACTAGGTGATAGCTGAAAATTCAGGAAGTCTTTTTTTTTTTTTTTAGATACTTCTATATGTCTATGCATATATCTCTACATAAATTCCTCCTTCATTTCTCTGCCAAGGAAAACAAATTACTGCTTTGTTTCCCATCTCTAGAAGTAAAGGATAGCTCTATCAGTTATCATCACCAATCTTCTTAAAGCATGGCTTGCTTATAAACTAAGCTGAACATTCCCTAGCAGTCACTTTTTCTGGTACATAGCTAGGATAGTGTCCACAAAATCTGTGGTACCTTCCAAAGAGGAAAGGAAAGGTCACCGTCCTGGAATTATAAAAATCATCATAATCATCATCATGACAAAAGTGGTTTTCAAATGAGAAAAAGTGATTGAAATATGGGAATTTCTATGCTGAAAGCAAAAAAGAGGAAGACCCAGAACAAGTAGAGTTAACATTATTTTTCTATCAGCATCAAAATATCACTCCAGTAATAAATTTTATCACATACTGAGTACAAGAAACCCTTGAGTGAATGCAAAGAACCGTGCTTTCCAATAGCTTATGTTCCAGTAAAGGCCAGAATTCAGGGCTATTAAAGGCATATTTATCATACACTCGGTTACACAGCAGGAGAACACTATCCTAATGTACTGCAGCATAACTGAATAAACTTTCACTGGAGATGACACTGGAATGATTGGAACTAAGGACAAATGATAGAATTGTATGAATAAAAAAAAGATTGAAACCAGGAGGCAATCTTCTGGTATCATCTATAAACTTCCCTCCTGATACAGAAGCAAGGAGACAAGCACAAAAAGTGGAAGGCAGCTGAAATGAAAGCAACACAGACTACTGATACAGATAATCTCTTTATGAAGAAATGCACTCTGACACACATTGAATCACATCTTTTAGTTACAAAGAAAGTAACTTTGTGGAGTTTCAACTCCCTGATTTGCAGAGGGATAGGCACGATCTTTAACAATTTTCTTAGATGTTAGCTAAAATCAGGTCTGCAACATGCTCTTGTGACATGCCCTCTACAATTCCCGAACTTTTTCCACCCTTTTCATACTGCTATTTTCAATACAGCTATCACTTTTCATGTACTCACAAACTCCCTTTTACAAAATAGCCTTGGAATTGCAGTTTTCTTTCCACTTCTCCTGATCTGTATATATAGCAAAACTCAGGACAAAAATTTTCTCAGCCTATGTGGCAAGCAGAAACAAAATTACTATCTCTGAAATTGCCAGGCATAGACTGTGGCGTCACTTTTTTGGTGACCTCTGTTTTACCAGACTTGACAGTTAATAAACTGTAGGAGGGAAACAATTTCTAAATGGGTAAATTGATACTACCTCCTCATCTACTTTCTGTCTATCACTCATTCACACAGCAACCAAATTACCCGTCTGAATCCTGGCTTGCAACATGAGTTCTCCACCAGGCACTCTGGGTATACGCTTTTATTCACTGTTAGCTGAAGAAACTGAAGACACTTATTGTCCTTTTTTGAGGCCTGAAAGAGATTGTTTTGGGAAATATATGGCAAAACACAGTTAGTAGTCACATTTCATGAAGACAAATAGGTGCCTCTCTGGATGTACTGCAGAGGACCCTCAGACGGATGATGGTACTGCTGGGAGAGCCCCAGGTCTCAAAAATAAATTTTATCACAACCAAAATATTCCTCAGCAGGAGTATGAGGGTATTTGGAGGAGGTGATGGAGCAAGTAGATGGATATCAACCTGGTGGAACCATAAAAGGAAGACAACGCTTGGCATCTAGCACCAAGGGCTGGCCAGGAGAGGGTGCTCCAGCGAGAAGCCAAACATAGAGGCTTCTGAGGCTGATGTGTGAGCTGAGTTGGAACTTCTGGCAGATTACAGTGACTTCTGGGAAAGACACTGCAGGTATCACACTTTGAACACTATAAAAGTGTTCAGAGCGTTGCCATGTTGAACCAGTACAATTCTGTATATGTTTTACCCATGAGGACAAATAATCTTAAAGTCAGCATAACATACCAAGTCTTAGGATTTTGTTTGAGACTTGCTTAACTCTATCAAATGGTAGTGGAGATAGCTGGTGTTAAACAGGATGGCTACTGCAATAATACTTCCTTATCATTCCTTCCACTCTGGAAGGTTTGGAAGGTTCCATTCAGCAAGTTGCAGGAGAGGTTAGGAAATGAGGAATGAAGTAAGCAACAATGACTGATCCCTTAAAACCATCCATATGTCTAGAGGGAGATGTTAGAGGAGATGTTTCATGGTTAGAGGTCTTCTGCACATCTTACTCTTGTTTTCTAAATTCAGTATTAGATAACATTTGAAATTAATTGTAAACAATGTGGAAATCGATATTTAAATGACAAATTGAATTATGGCATACCAAATCTGTTATCAAAACTGTCTCACTCTCTTCTTACATTTGCTTTGCCAACCAAACCAATGTTTTGTTTGTGAAGTACACAGGCAAAGATTTATAAACACCATAAGCACATTTAAATACTCACAGATGTCGGAAAGCATTGAAAGTAGTTCCCAGGCTAGCTCAGCAAACCAAATATGTTTAAATACCCACAGATGTCAGTGTGTTGCAACAAGTCCTCATGCCATATCAGCAAATAAAAGTCAAACAGTTGCTTTGCAATGGATGTTTCAGTATAATTAGTGCCTCTGTCATGCTTTCAATAACTCTCCTCAAGTAGGAAACCCACCATACACAAGCTCCTCCGTCAATTCACTACTGGCTTCTGTCTTAACTTATCCACTACAATTGTATTTCCTTCTCAAAGATGTCGGGGACGAAATAGATATTGACTCTTTGAGGTTTCTAAATCAACTCCAAACATTATTCCAGTGATAATTTATTTGTCATTCTTGTTATATACTATTCATTTAGTGAATTTATTCAATTTGCCAGTAGCACAACTTACCTCAGGGACTTTACTTGAGTAGTAAAAAGATGTGGTTTTAGCAAGCTAAAATTAATGGGGCACAAAAAGGCACTGACTTATATAAAATGGGGGAGATACTTTGGGATTGTAGGTATCTAGATAGTTGTCACAACCCATAGTCAGCACATGAAAAGGAAGAAATTCAATATCTTTCAATACAGAGATGTCTGAATGGAGCCACCAAAATGTCACAAGTGAATTTAGAGTATATGTGGACAGGGAGGGCAAAGAGACAAGAAGAGCACTAGATGTTAATTGGAAGTGAAATTAATCAAACCCTCTGTCCCTTGAGGTATTTAAAAGATATGCAGACATGGTGCTTAGAGACATGGCTTTGTGGTGGACTTGGTAGTGGTGGGTTAACAGTTGGATTAGATGATTTTTAGGAGTCTTTTCAAACTTAAATGATTATATGATCTTCTGAAATGTGCATAGGCGCATTGTTTGCGTGTTATTGATTCCTTATACTTTAAGTTCAAAATATAAAAAAAAATACTTTTCATCTGAGAAATATCAACATCTTGAATTAACAAATCAAACCAATATATTCTACTACCAAGAAAAGCTACAGTGGTCTTCTAATGAATATGTAATTATTACATCAACATTTTTATTAGGTATAAGTCACCATTTTTTCATATACATAAACACAGTGGACCATGCACAAAATTACTACTTTTCAAGAGAATGAGTTGCATTTTACCAGTTGTAAAGACTTGTAAAGACATTGCTTAACTGATGTGTGGTTTCCACTAACAAGATTCTTTGAGATTTTTTTTTCCTCTGTTTTTAGGAACCACATGGCAATGAAAGAACCATGTTTTTCTATAACTCATAGGTTTAGCTAACAAAACATAACTAATATTGTAATCTAGTCTGGAGAAACTGTCATGCTGCAGTTCAACAGTTTGCTTCCTTCTTAAGAGGTCTGCAAAAATTAGAATCCTGCCTCTTCCAGAGCATGGAGAAGCTTAAAATTCCTTCCAGAGATTTTGAATCCTCTACAGAACAAGGTCTGTCAAAATACTACTGTTTTTTTTTGTTTGTTTTCACTAGAAATTTATACCTAATTCAAAACAATTCATGTGTTGAAAATAAATTAACTATGTTTGAACGAGCTCAAAGGCAAAGAAATTGTTTGTAACTAAATGAACAGCTTGGTTGCAGGTTCTCTTCTAGGATAGGTTAGAGTCCAAAGTCAGGCTAAACAGTTCTCCTGAGCTCAGTATTTCCATTTACTCAAGATTCAACTAATCCTCCGTTAACATGGCCAGCAATTTAACAAGGTAGACTGTCATCTGAAGCATTGTCACTGCAAAAGTTCTTCTGGATCATCCACCCTGGAGATGAGTGTTATGTGCTGGTGGGGCAGACATGAGCCAGCTAGCCAGCTGTCTTGATGCATGCTCCCACTCTATGTTGCTCCTCTCCCTCGTCCTTCTTGTGAATAGCTCTTGTTCATACCTGCTTCCTCCCAACATGCTGATTCTTACCTCTCACCAGCACTCAAAAGGAGAAAAAGCTGCCCCAGACAGAGCTGAAGACAGGGGTGCAGATCTCCATGTGATGGAAAGACCCTGCGGACAGCGGAGGGATGACAGAAGCTCTGCAGTGAGCAGCAGTTTCTGGCAAAGGAACACACACAGGGTGCTCCATGCTGCTTGTCTCAGCCACTCTCCTCTTCAGGGCAGATGTGCTGGCATGGGTGATGGGATGAGCTGCTGATGCAGAAGATGTAAGAGCAAGAAACTGCTACAGGGGAGCAATAGGAAGCAGAAGGAAGGGATTGGTGGAGGGAATCTCTCTAAGATAGCTGAGAGCAGACTTGCACAGCTCCCCATGCCCTTCTCTGTCCAAATTGTCCCAGAGCAACATCCCTGAAAATAAGCGTTCTTCTCACAGAGCAATCATGGGATTCTGCAGTTAATTTTCTGGGTGCAAAATATATAGAAGATGGATATATATTTTTATTTGTTTAATAATACAGCAGCAAATGCTTAAAAAAAATCAATTTTAATTACTGCTCGAATAGTGACAAAACATTGGAGAAGAAAATTGAAACTCTGTGGAGGTCTGATAGAGTAAATCTGAAGGATGTGCTCTTTTAAAGTCGGTGAAAAGTCTTTTCTGAGTTTAGTGGTACCTGTAGAATTTGATGTGATATCAAGTCGATCAGTCCTGATTCGGAAAGCTTTCGATAACTGCAAATCTACCGTGGCTGAGTCTATTGTAAAGGTTAATTTCGCAATTACTTACTACCTGACAAGAGCAATAAATTCTTATAACAAAATTATTTGAGGCATGAGGTGGGTTTCAGCACAAGGTAAGAGATCACAAGCCATTGGGAGCACATTGTTTTGCTATTGTAAGATAATTTGATTCAGTGTTTCACAAACAAAATTTACTGGTGTTGCACGGCAAAGGAATTTATTAATGTGTTAACACTATCAAGTTTTAAATAAGACTTGGAACATTTAGAAAATTATCAAACATAATTTTGGAAAACATTTGGAAAATTATAAAAACAACAAAAAAAACCAAACCCAAACCGCGCATTGGAATTACAACCACCATGAAAAGAAAAGAACTAGCATCTTCACTCCTGCCCAATCTACCACTTGATGAACAAGTTTTGATCCAGAATCTTTATGCATGAGCTATTAGTTTTAGTCAGATCAAATTCCCCACTGCATGCAATACAATTTGGCCTCACTAAACAGTTCCTCCCATGACACAGGAAAAGTGTAGAAACATTATTATACAGTTTTGTGCTTTCCTGAGTTTATAAAACCTAAGCCAAAAAGTGCTGTGGCTCTTATGTTAGTGCTGAATGTGACTCCTACACTGTGAAAAGCTGTGCAGCACGGACAATAAGCTCTGAGGAACTGACTATAGTTGTTGATGATGATCTAAACAAACTGGAAAGTTATCTGTGTAAAATGATATGTCCATAAACTGGACCTGTAAAATCAGATTTTATTTCATATTTGTTGAACCACTCTCAAACAGTACCAGAAACCTGAATATCTATTTTTCAAAGATTTTGCATTTAACATATGCAGAAGGCAGAATCGTTTTGCTATCAGGACCGACTGAAGAGTACCATTGTTTATTATGTTGCATTAGGTTACAGTACTTAAGCTCTAAGGATGGTGATATGGGCATATGAAGACCAGAATTATTTTCTCTACTTGGATTTAGACAGGTACATCAGTTAGCCTGTTCTGACTTCCTTGTGAGTCATCTGATTCTTGGGAAGAACATACGGAAAGGCAGTGCAGGAATTTCTGGATTTTGGCAGAAAGTAAGGAGTCAAACAAAATACTCAAATATTTTTGACTGGACATTATCCTTGTAAATGACATATTTAACATGCAAGTATTGTGGTGTTTCAAACGAAGCTCCTGCTGTATAGCTAACCAATCTAAGGTCTGCCTTCGGAGAATGTTATATATTCTCTGAATATACATATGAGAATTGGTATCTGAATATACATATGAGAAAAATTCTCAAATCAAAGCCATGAAAAAACCTGAAGTGATAAGAACCAAAATAAAAATCAAAGAGGACCCTGGAAAAGCAATTCTTTGCTTAAGTGTTTTGCTAAAGTTTACTTCAAAACAAACTTTTTGGATGATGGTGAACACACATGACTGAGAAGTAGCTGTTACCCAGAAGAAATGACTCTCATATTGTGGGTATTGTCCAGCTCTTCAGATTATATCACCAGACCAGGTAAATTATGTTTAATTCTAGCTGATGAAGCCCATAGAATACAGAATACAGAATCATGGCAAATCTCACTTTTGGAATTATAATAAAAAGCTTGAAAAGCTCTAACCATTTTTATATGGTTTTCTTTTTAAGGATCCTGGGGCTAGGGTCATCAGTGTTCAGTATTTCTGCAATATAATACAATTTGTATACAAGCCTAACAAACATGCTATCTATGGGTTGAAAAAGTATAGAATATCAAATATTCATATCATAAAGAGTGAACTAACATTGGTCATGGCAACTATTTTCTTTTGTCTTTCTACTGTGGCAAAAGGAAAATTATGTAATCTATCTATGTTTTATGTAGGTTTTTGACTTCTAGTTTCTAAAACTCTGTACAAGTACAGAGTTCCATAGCAAGACTATTTAGCTAGAGGGTTACACTGTACTCCCCAGATATTTTTAATATTTTAATGTTTTTATTATATTATATTTTGTCTGATTACTTCATTTTACCTTTTTGATTTTTATTGTTGCAGCTTTTTGTGTTTATGTGTGTGTGTGTATGTATAATTGCACTTATTTCCTGGTTTTAGTAATGTTGAAATAGAGCCATCTATTTATCCCAACATTTTTGATGGAAGGGTCACAAGAACTATTTTTACTAATTTTGAAAGGTTCTCCATCAAAGACTCATAAACAACCAAATGCCATAAATAGACAAAGATAAAATCTCTAACACACACAATCAATGAGTTTTCTTCTTATTGCTATATATCAGGTGGAAAAACAGCCAAGGAGATTGGCTTGACAGAATAGCATATTCTAATAAAAGAATAAAAGAAGAAAAAGAAGATGAAGGGATAAAGAAGGAAGGAAGGAAGAAAGGAAGGAAAGGAAGAAAGAAAGATCAATCATGCTACCCATATGAGGCATGTGTTGGTTACAAGAAGTATATACGTGTTTGTGTGATACTGATTCTGCTCTAAAATTTGTCAGAAAACAGTGGTTTTATTTTCCCTTAGAATTATTCTAGACTTTTCACATTTCTGCAGGGATAGACTGAAAAAATGGCTGCTGGAAGGCAGAGGAAATAAAAACAGGGTGGTAAGACTGTGGTGCAGGAATTGAACAGGAGGAGGAAGAAGGAATGTTATCCAGACTGCCAAAGACAGATGTCTACTTTCTGAAATCACCTGTGGAAGCATAAGGCAGTGGAGAAAACAGCTTCCCTCTTCCAACAGGAGCAATAAATATCTCTATTTCCTTTATGATGGCAATTAAAGAACAAGACAGAATACACAAGTTGCTTATCGCAGGCTATGAATATGAGTGCCTAAATGAAGCTAACTGAAAAAAGGTATATGAAAAGCACACTTTATATTTTTAGAAGTATTTTCCAACACTGGTATCTTCTGAGTTTCAAAGAGAAAATGTACATAATAATTTCTTTCCTCCATATTATTCTCTTTGTGGGGAAAAAAAAAAGTGAGATGTAGGAAATGTTTTCTGAGATTAGGAAAAATATTGAAAGAGTATTAAAGCAATAATCAAAAGTAAAATATATTTATGTTCAAATTTCAAAATCTTAAATATTTTTCACTCTTTTTTCCATATCATCAAATTTAAAGGTAAATTTTAATCAAACTTTTGGACTGGGTTGAAAACTCAGTTCCATCTTTTAAAACTTTTTTGACTGGAAATTTCTGCCCTTATCTATCCCAGACAAATCCTGGTGTAGAGAAACATGCAGAAATTGATGAGAACAATTCTCAATCCACCATCTAGATTTCTGAATGTGAAGGTGCACAAGGTTGCTTGGAACTGCTCTGTTGTTATTTAAGTTTACCTGCATCTGGGAACATAAAGTCAATATACATGGAAGTATTAGGACATGTTGGATGAGTATTAATCATTTCCTTAAAGAGGGGTTGCTGGAGATCAAGTGTCAGGAAATTTGTCCCCTTCTTCCTACACTCTGGCGTCAACATGATAATGATCCTGAAAAGATCATTAAGGTGTCATGTCAAACCATAGTATCAGCAGCAATGGACCAGTCAGTGTCCATGTGAATGTGGGCCAGTTCTGAGGAACAGACTTGGAATTACATACCTACAGCTCAGAGTGCAAGGTGATCTGAAGAGGTTTTCTGAAATCCCTTCAGATAAAAAAGCTGCCATTGCTTGACAAAGTGTGCACTGCAGTTATGATTTAAGTCTTTTCCCAAGATGTAAGTATTGATTTTTTAAAAAAAACACTAATAAAATGAGCTTTACCTACCTTTATTCCATTGGTAATAGTGCTATTCTTCAGAGTAATAGTATGTAAGCACATTGGTAAACACAGCAAGTATCCATAATTGTCAGATCCCTTATACCATCGGCAGGCACTGAAGAGAATTATTATTTAATCATGCATTAGGAACACACAAAGACCAAAAAGAATATAACTTCCTTTTAAATGTGTTGGTACAAAACTTATGGAAAGCTGTGTGGCTGTATGGAAAAACAACTTACATATCTAGTAAATATGTTGTAGAGGTGCTATTATAGAACATTTTCTATTTTTATATTTATATGTACACATCCTGTTAGGAGCAACTAGTCTGTAGCATAAAAAGCTAACATACCAGTAAACTAAAGATCTATGAGGCTGATTATGGAACATACCCCAGGAAAGAAACAGACCTCAGTTTTAAAGCATATATTGGCTGCTACCAGACTGTATCCTTCACTGCTAAGTTCACCGCTTCAGTCTTTATCAACTGATGTCTACACGTGGGATTTAATACCATTTTAACTTCCCATTTATACACACCAGAAGCCAACTCCATTCAAAAATACAATAAACAGAGATCTGCACACCTTGGTGGGCTGCCAATGACTGTGTTGCTGCAAATAGGAACATTGGTTGTTCTTTCCCAAATGGTTGTTTGTCCCCAAAGCTGTAACACACAATCTCTTTGGTGATATTTCTAGTGTCCTGGAAGTAGATCTGTGATACTGGAAGCTCACTAAGAACATTTCACATAACCCACACATCTGAGACTACCAGGGTGCACAGGGTGCACATCTGAGACTTTCACAGGGTGAAAAATACATCAGTCAAGGAATTGCCATAGCAAAACAGTGTGATTCCAAACACGGGCTGCTTCTGTGACCACATCTTTAGGAAGGGAGAATGCAGAAAGATTATGACCAGAGATGTGGACTGTAGCTCTGCTTTATGCTTACCTCTACTGAGAATGGAAATGCAAGCTCATTCACACAACAGTGCACACACACATGCATATTCTGACAACAGAGCCATTGGCTATACCTATTTCATATTTGTATCATATTTGTTTACTTGAAGACTGGTTTGACCTTTACTAAATGATTGTAAATGATATTATTTTTGGCTTTTCACTGCTAGGAGCCCAGTTCAAAACTGAGCCTTTGTGCTTTACCATCACTGTCATGGTTAATTGACATTGACACTTAAAGGACATCAGGATGTGTGGGGAGTCAGCTCCATAATTTGTTCTGAACCATCTATCATATGCTTCTATTTACTTTTGTTGTAGTGATACTACAATTAAATAGTAAATATTAAGAGTAAGTACTTCAGCATATGCAGTTGAACATCCTCATTCATTCCATGATATGAAGGGTTATTTTATTTTATTATTTTATTTTATTTTAAAATTACTACTATACACCTAGATCTAGGCCCTTTGTCTGGAACAGATACATGTACATGAGAAAAACAAAAAGAAAAAAAAGTAAGGTCATTATAGAACATTCCCTATGAAGTGTCACACATTTCTTTGGTTTTGAAAAACACTTCCAGGGGCTCCTTACTATTTTAATGTACATGTTTTGCATGAAAAAGAGCCCCACCATTAACAGAAGAAATTCAGAAGCTGTTTGCTGAAGCTGATGTTTCATTATGGGTAGGAATACTTGTATACACCAGGATAAACTGACAAACTGACTCCCCTATAATTTTTCAGGGACTGGGCAACGGGAGTAAGTGATTCTGAAATTATGAGAAGCAAAGGAAGGCTCTGGGAGAAGGACTGAACTCCTAAGACAAGGAGACATCTTTGTTTCTGAGATGGTGTGTGCAGTAGCACTATTCCCAAGAAATAGCAGCAGTGTGCCCAAGTGGTCAAGAAGGCTGAGGGCATCCTGGCCTGCATCAAAAATAGTGTGGCCGGCAGGATCAGGGCAGTGATCATCCCCCTGTACTCAGCCACACCTTGAGTACTGTGTTCAGTTCAAAACATTTGTGGATATGACACTTGAGGACATGGTTTAGTGGTGAACATTGTGGTGGTGCTACATTGATGGTTGGATTTGATGATCTTAAAGAACTTTTCCAACTTTAATTGTTCTATGAAAACAACTGTAATTAATGGTCCTTTACAGGATTTCTGTGCCGTTCTTGTTGCAGTCTATTTTATTTTCTGTCACACTTCTCTCCATAGTTTCCTTTTGCTCACCAAAATTTTGCTTATATTTGCTGCATACATAGTGAAAGAGATTATATCTCCTTTACCAGCTTTGTACTATTTTCAGTGGGCATTTCTCTTTAGGAAAGCAATTTAAGCCTCCAAAATCTTAGCAATTACAGTCAAAAATATAGTCACCCAATCACTTAAAAAATGGAAAATTACCAGGGTTGTTCAGTGGATGTCAAATAACTAAAGACACATACAATGCTTCTCACTGGGTGACCTGTGATCACTGGGGCAGGTTAGTAAGAAGCATCAACCACTGGATAAAGAGTTAAGAAAGTGAAAGAGGAAGCTTAAAAGAAGGTGTTGCAAAAACCTCCAGCCTATACCCAAGAATTTTTTGTTCCTTGAGGACATTTCTTAGAAATTTGTATCACATAATCTCCAAGATCTCAAAAAGTACACAAAAAATTCTATCAGATAAATTTAACATGCAAAGTGCTAGTTAATCTTTTTCTCTCACTTTTGTAGTCAGTATAATTGGATAACAAAAATAGTTCGCAAATGTAAATATAGTTGAAGATCATAGAGTTCCCACAATTTTTCATTTAAGTAAATCTGTTGAAATCAAATGTCCTTTTTCCAAACAGCCTACACTTACCTCTGTATTAATGAAAGAAAAACACTTTTACCTCATTTTTAATATTACTCTACCTAGCATAAGAATTTGGCAAGATTCTAGTCATATTTAGGAAAGATAACTTAGAAATAATTGTATGTCTTTTTTCTCCTTCCCTCTTCCAAAACACTTTTAAAAAACTTTCTATTCAAGGTGCAGGAAATGCTGTCTTTAGTTGCTGACACCAGTATTATCTGTTCAGACCAGGGGGAATTTGGTGGTTAGAGTTCAATGCACATATATTTCTCCTAATTCCACATGAAAATATGGTTAAAACAAAACAAAACAAAACCAAACCAAAAAACCTATCCTGGGATCATAACTCTAACGCTGAAAGATTCTGAATCCTGAGTGTAGTGATTAATGATTAAGAAATCTGCATACCAAAAAGCTACACTGAGTGAAGCCAGAAGGCATTTCACTGCCAGGAGGCAATTAATAGATGGCAAGAATACTGTTAATTTACAAGGTTATGTCTAAGTGATAGTGATGTCACAGAGCTGGGTAAATGGTAGAACTGAGTTAATGATCCCCAGACCCCAAATCTCAGCACTGATTAAACCTGAGTCATAGACTAATGAAGAGGCATTTACACTTTCAGTCTGTGCCATAAATAACTGTACAGCATTAAAGTCAGCTAATAAAGAGTCAGAAGATGTTGCCTTACAACTACAAGCACAATTTAGAGATGTTTATTTCAAAAGAGATTTTTTTCTTGAATGACGCATTAAAAGTCACACAGATGAGCTACTCAAACCTGTCAATACTTCTTCTGGGAAACTGTCATGTCCATGGCAAACAACAAAGTTCTTCAAACACAGAAGTGTAGCAGAACATATGTTCTTGTAGTAAATGACACACTTTTAAGTAGGGAGAAAACTCAACAGTAAACATGACCTTTGACTAAAAAGAACCTTTCAAATTTAGATGGAGGGCTTTTTTGCCAATTGGCAGAGATGATTACAGTGCACCCTATTGGACACATTCTTAGGTTATACTTGGTTATAAGCCATAGATAACCTTTTCACCTGTAGTAGAAGAAGCTGGGTTTTTAACTTTTTCTATATAAGAATTAGCCTTCCAAATTCCTGGTACTTAGAATAATGATTTTGCACTAAAAGCCTCCCAAAAGACTACTACTCCAGTACTACAATATTAGCAGAGACTGTCATCAAAATAAATCTAGCTATGAACGCCAGCACTTATGCATAGCTAGTTACATTCACTATATTTTTAACTATCTGAAGTTTTGAAACTAATACTGATTCTGGAAAAACTTCATTAGAGTAAGAACTGTCGTTTATTAATCTGAAACTATTTTTAATAAATTACAGATTTACTGAAGTGGTACAACTATGCTTAAAAAAATCACAGTGATTAGTTAAGCAAGAATACAAATTTTCACTGGATTATAGCCACTATGTATTTTAAACAAATATATCCAAATTTTAGTGTCAAATAGCTTTTAAAGAGCCAACCTGAACTTGTTGATATTATCATTACTTTGAGGCAGAGGCATATTCCTGAACAGTTTTCCCATGGACAGTAGTCCAAAAACACTGAGACTGTAGCTGTCAGTAATTGTGGCTGGGGAAGTGGACAGGGGCTGAAGAAGGAGAGTTTCAACTGCTGAAGCTGTTTATAAAATACAGGTGAGGGTGAGACTGATTATTGAGGCAATCACCAGAGAAATCAAAAGTGCATAAGTTATGGAGAATTTTATTATCAGAAACCATGAAGTGGGCAGGACAGAGAAAAGAATAGTCCCTGACACAAAATATAACTTGAGGAATTGCAGACCCATATTATCTTGCCCAACTGACTTGCACCCATCTAGACTGCATCTTGATATCAGGTCAGGAGCAGAGACAGAACAATTACAGTTTTAACATGATCCCTGCCCTTCAGTTGCTCTGAATAAGCTGGATCCATCAAACTAAGTACTACACCAGAAAGATTTATCTCCACAAACAATATGGACATTTGTTTTGTTCCTCATGTGGCCAGCCTGCTGGAACAGTACCCCGGGACCACATCTCCATGGAGCACCAAGAAACCTGTCAGCCAAGAAATTAATATCTGTCTGGAAAGGACACAAATGATTGTCTAAAGAGGCTGGCTCACTTGGGTGTCGTTAGCCTTCATACAAAGCTACCCACTAAAGAGAAGAAGGTTTCCAATATTTTTTTCCGCATGACTGGTATACATTGATATTCCAAGAATAAATGCTGAGAAGGCATTCCAAAATGTGCACATCCTCTATCATTCAGAGCCATTTACCTTACAATTTTACAGAAGGAACTGGTAAGACTGATGAATAGGAGAAAAAGTTAGCATGCTACCTGATGTCAGAATTGGTCTGCTGGGACCAATGTCTTTAAGACAGGACAATGAAAGTCTTTAAGTTACTTCCTCGAAAAAGGCAATTGGAAATGATAACAAAAGCATTTACAAAGAGGACCTGTAAGGAGATACAAAATCAAGGATGAGGAAAGAAATTAGGAAAGGACAATTTCTCAGAGTTCCAATCAAGTTTTCAGAACAAAGTCACAACAGGTTAATGTTTTCTACTTCTAAACAAAGTCATGTCTCTTTCATTGCTGTAAAGAAGGTATTGTTAATAATCTCCATGTTTCTGTCATACTCGAAGTTTGGTGAAAGGTTGGCGAAAGGTTGGCAGAAGGGATTGGAAGCTTTGATATCTGATATAGACTTCTAGTTCTCTCTAGAAATTGATCAAGAATTATTATTACTGTTCTAATATCTGCATTCCAGCTTTCAGAGTGCTTGCTTATGAAATGCTATGGCTATCATACCTTGTTTTACATCATTATCTAGGTGGTAAAAACATGTTGGAATTGGAACGCTGTTTTGATAGATCATTTTACTCAACCTATCAGGAAGGTGCAAAAATCTTCCAAGGCAAGATCTCAGCTGTATCAAAATCAAAGAACTGAAATCTTGGAAGCAAATTAAACTAATTTTGACAATACCTTCTGCCTCAGTAGCAAAGTCAGTAAATAGCCCTCTGACAAGGTATCATGACAGTTGTAGAAAAATGCCAAATTCTTGCTTAACAGTGTGTCAAAGAACTTTGATTAACTGAGCTATATTTTTTCTTTGACCCATATAAATCAGTTTCATACGTATTAAAGTGACAGGAGTATTTCCAAGACCACACATTAGGGATCTGTCTCAGTCCAGAAGAGATCAGAAACTCTTCTTGTAAAAGAACTAAAACCAGTGCTATATCCCAACACTGTATACACTATCTGTTAGTATCTACATACTGTCAGATAAAGTGTCCTGTAACACATTCAGAGATCAAAGATCCTTGACCAAAGAGGTTTTTATTGTTCGCTGTTGTCCATAAGAACTTCTCAGGGGAAAAAATTCTACTCTCACTGTGTCAAAATTTGCCTGCAAGAACTGAACATTGTACTTTGCATGGTATCAGTCAGTAAGTTTGTTTTAGGATGAGGAAGAGCATCAGGCTAACTGGAAAGGGTCATACTTATTAGCTTAACTGAGGCAGGGAGAATTATAAGGGCAAACCCATTAGACATACTAAGTAAACATAGCCAGGAATAACAACTCACAACATGAATAGCAAATTGCTGAACATACAACCTGGAAAATTGCTCAGATTACTGCTACTAGTTACGATATCACATTACCCAGCTCATTTCCATGTGCACGAAGCAAGATGCACATCACTTGTCACTTCTACTTTTTTCTTCCCAGCACAAAACGGGGATAGCCAATCTCCTGAAAGAACAGTGGAATTGATGATGCAAACCAGTGTTTATGAAAAAGGGTCACAATGCAGACAAAAAGGTCATAGAAAACAATTTGAAACATGGAACCCAATTTTATGGTTACTGAATTTATATTATTTATAAATTACCTCAGCAACCTGTGGCATCCAGGCCAATATCCAAAACTAATTCAAATAGAAACAGGCCTCACAAATGAAAGCAAAAAGCACAGAAAGTATAAAGGACAAAAAGATTTAAAAAAAATATCAGTTTATGCGTATGTGTGTGTGTGCATGGAACAATATACAAAACCTTCTTGTAATTTCCCCTGTAAATACAACATACTGCACACTTCATCCACATCCATATTAAATATCTGCTAATGTCATTACAATGTTGGCATCCTTATTGTGTTGTACTAGAAGGAAAACCAATGCATTGTGCATAGCATTTTCTTATCTGTTGGGAGCAGAAGCATGCTGTTTGTGGAGCTGAGAATCTGTTCCTGCAAGCTTAAAATGTTATGTGGTGTAAATGTAGGGTTAAGCTATTTTATAAAACCTGGCACTTCCTCTATTTGTACTATAGAAGACACAACATATTTAACAGATTTTCTTGTCATTATAGACTATTGGTAGAGTTGAAATAATGTTTCCCTTTCTTGCATGGTTGGTGATACAGAATGATAACATTTAAAAAAGTCTGCATTTGGTGATGATGAATATGATATGCCAGGTTGTGTTCAGAGTCAAGCTTCTTCTCATGTGCTAAACCAGAAAGGCTGTAGGTACTTCACAGTCTCAGGTGATCGTATTTAGTCAGCACTGGATGGCACAGTGATAACAGATTATGTGTCACTTCCTGTAAGGTGCAAAAAAAAAGTCAGATGGAGTTTTCTAGAGTTTCATCCAATCTTCCTGTACTTCCAAAAAGCACATGACAACTGCAAATTGAGCTTAACACTCAGGAAGTCAATGGACTTATTAATTGTGACTGCTGTTCAAGAAAAAATGTATAGACAAATGCCAACACATTTAATTAAATAACACTAACTCCTGGACCAGAAAGTCAACTCTTGCTGGTGATTTTTTTTTCTGGTTAAAAAACTGGAATGTGAGAGTCTTTTTTGAAAAAAATGATAACTTAAAGTTGGCGTAGTATACAATCAGATATTGTAAAAGTTTTTCATTCTAGTTTCTGATCTTGATAGAAAATGAGAATTATATAAATATTGGGAGTTGTCTAGATATTACAGAATATGGTAGATAATATCAGGATGATATTGTTGTTGTTTCTGCTGTCTTTTTTTGCTTCCCATGACAGGATACCCACGAAGTCCTGTTGATAACTACAAGGCCAGTACAGCATAATGAGAAAAGGATATGTTTGAGATATATTTTCCATTCGATATGAAAGAAGGTCGGTTTGGATTACTCACATAAACAGCTTCATCTTGACCTTGTATTTATGCCAGCAGGCACTTAGTTGTTGGTACCAAACAGTGTTGTTACAGATTCACAGAATTTCTTTCTTCTATTTTTTCTGAAAGCCAAACCAAACCAAAACCAAGAAGTGCCCAGCAATACTGGTTGTACACAGAAGAAATTCAGGCTTCAGAAGGATATATGTGGAAGACAGTGTTATGGTAGAAGACCCCTTAAAAAACCCATGTCTAAAACATACTATCATTAAGCTAGCTTGGAAAATGCCTATCTTTTGGAGACCAAAAACTGTCATGCAAGGGTCCAGCTGCCTTCTGCTCACACTCTAAGCTATTACATGAGACATTATACTTCAAAGACATGAGTGCCAGTATTACATCTCAGAAGCTTAAATTGGTTCCATAGAGCTTAGGAAAAGAAATGAAAATGAATATACAAGTTTCCTACAGTCCAGCTCCATAAACTATGAGCATCAGCAGTGAGAGGTTACTGTTATCAAAGATTCGTCTTCTTATAGCACTTCCTAGCCATCAGACCTTCCTGAGATGCAAGATAAAACAGAAACTGAATTAACAATTAACACAGCTAGAAACAAACCCCCTTAGTCCTTCTGTTTTGTCTGTTTTCCTGACATGAGAGAAGTTACTGACCCCTTCTCCCCATCATCTACAAAAGACAGTGGGTATCACTTGTCCTTTCATTTTTGTAATAAAGCAAATATGTCTGAAGGGGAAACATCAACCTAGGAACTGAGAATTTTTTCATCCCTGCAGGGTTCCATCAATGTGCTTGCAGGAGGACCCGTTAGCGCTTCTTGCATCAACTCTTGCCCTGGTGTTTTAACACTCCTTCATTCTCTCTCCCTTCCCCAAACTACTTAATTTTGGTGAGACTTTCCATCATTCTTGGTTTCACCCACCTACCGTTTGAAGTTAAGATAGCTTTTCACCTAGAAGCATAAAAAACAACAGGGAATTAAGGTAGACTGAATTTACTTTTTAGTTTTGAGTGATGGTTGAGAGGTTTTCTTGAGCTAGAAAAGGAGGATAGGAAAAGAAAAATGTGAAACTTCACAGTATCAATATTCAGAGACATAGCACACTATAAAACACTGATTTTAAACCAAACTGGCTATCTTCAGCCAGGCAAACTAGGATGCATGACTGAAACGCCCCAAACTCCCTAATTTAGGGATTTTAGGATTATTGAATCACAAGACAGTAAGTTCTTCTTTTCATCCAAGTTCTCCAGCAATAATATCTGAATGACAGAATTTGGACTTAATGAAACACTTTATCTTGTGTTATATAGCTTCTTTCCTAATTAAAGCCATTTCCTCCTGGTGCTGGTAACCACATAAACCTAACAAACTCATTTGCATAAAGATTTGACACTACTATTCTCCCTCATCTACTTCTATACAGAAAGAATATCCTCACTGTGATAATTCCTGAGATGTTTAAAAGCCAAAGGAGAAAAATAAGTAAGTTAAATCATTGTTTTTATTGTCTATTAATAAAAGCTATCAGCAAAGGGTGGTTTTGGTAAAATAAAAACAGCTGGAAAGATGAGAAAAGACAACTAGGGACATGTCTGGGAAGTCTTTTTTCATCAATTCTGCCTCTGTGGTCTATTGGGAAAGCAGTTAAACTTGCTGGGAAAGTTGTAGCAAGATGTTGAGCAAAAGGAGAAGGAATTTACAAAGTGCTCTTGTTTTCATTTTGCAAAACTTCTCATTAGTACAGTCAGGAGCAATACATAGGTTGGCATAAATAATCTGGAAAGAAGGAGAGAACAATTGACTGGGGCATCTTTTTAAAGGAAATATCCCAACTACAGTATGAATTACATTTTTTGACATTTAACTATGTCAGCCTGGTGTGTCAACCATGAGACTGCTGATTGTTCTCAAAATACTTTCCAAGGTTAATAACCCAAACTACTATTCTTGTTCTAGGCTGAAAACACCATGTTGCAAAAAGCTTACAGTGTATATTAAATGTAGACAATACTGCTCAGGTGATACAATGAGGGTACAGACCTTCAGTGACAAACCTGAGGAAGAATGGGAAGAGATGTCAACAAAAATAAGTTCCCAGAGAAATTTGACAGGGTCAGTAGATAATTAAATGTATCTGAAGGGAGAGAATATAGGTTTCTCTGTGCCTATTTCTTGAACTTGAATCCAGGCTTCAAAATCATAAATTCTACATGCACATGAAAGAGCTGGATCTCTCAAGAGAGCAAATGAAAAAGGCTTTAAGCTGCCTAGGAAGGTCAGTAGAGCTATTTAACTCATAATGCTGAATTCAGGTACTATTTAAATTTATTTTTCTTCCTTGGAAGTTAGTTACTGAGTCAGAGTCACCTTCTGTCCTACTCAATGTCAGAGCCTGCCCCTACTGGAAGGTAACTTTCCATTTTCATTAAAAAAATGTATAGGAATATTTTATTCAGAGAGGAGGTAGTAGAGATGCATACTTTAACACATAGTGATTTAAACATTCGGCTGAGTGGGAGACTTGGTCTTCCCAGTTTAACAGGTTGACAGCCACTGTACCACAACTGTTTCCTATCTAGCATACTCAAAATATAGATGTCTAAGTCTGGGCTGAGCCTTTCTCTGGTCTTGTCAATGCTGAGGTTCTGGACAGACATCACTGAAAGAGTCACAGGCAGACAAAACAGGCAACCTTCTTGAATCCTTTCTTCTGGTTCCTATTCGCAACACAATTTCTTTTTGTTTCTAAAATTAGTGAATGCTTCCACAGCAAAGCTGAGAGAAGCCCTTGGTAGTTATCCAAGCCTGTGAGCGCTTTAGATGAAGACTGTCCCCACCCAGAGAGATATGGGCTTGTTCTGTGCTCGGTTGCAAGGTGGTATTAAGTGGTCATCATAGAAATAGCTTTGTAAATGTTTCCAGATTTGGACCCTGTCTGGAAAATTACCAACTTTTTAGTCAATTTAGTGAAATGAAAGTGGAGTGCATCCATCCTCCTATGCACATCTGGATAAGATTAACTGTTTTTCTAAACCACTGACTTGGACCAGTAGCATGGAGAATTCAAAGACAACTAGTTTCCAATGAAATATTTCTGTGGGCTGTGCCCTGTCTGATACAGTGACCTTCTGCAAATTATAACCTAATTTCATAATTTAATGGTAAGGTTTTTTCTAATTTTTCATATTTACAAATAAGCAATATCACTAGTTTAAGGGATTCTAAAAGACAAGCCCAGTTTCTAGATACAGTAAGAAATAAGGATCATATTTATTATCTACTTAGTGGACTTTTCCTTGGAATTTCTGATAGATCACTCCTTTTATAGGATATTCTGAAGACCATATGAAAGGGACAAGAAAAATAAATAGAATTACACTGTTAGATTAGAAATGGATGACAGGAGAATTACTGGAGTGTCCAAAATATCAGTGAACTTGGGTGATACCCTTAAATAATTGCTTTTAGCAGTGAGATGTTGATAATGAAACATCAGCTCCAAACACATTTGAAAGTTGTGACTCCAGGAAAGATAGGGCTATGAGCAGAAGGCAGTTTCCATAATCTGAGTGCCCATTAACAGAGACATCCTCTGGAGTTGTAAAGGATCCATACAGAAGTTTACTGGACAAAAAAATGAACTAGTTATTGGAACAGACAACAAACTGAGCTGCTAGGTAAGGAAGATATCAAGCACAGGGAGACAGAGTGCCCCAGACCTAGTTTCCCATTTCTGAGATAATGTGTAAGCATCTTACTACACTTTTGCACAATTATGAAGTGCTTCAAGAAGAAGCTGCATGAAAGATAGGAATAATGATGCATTTTTCCCCTATTTAATTAGGGAAAGTTGAATGTAAACAAAACTGAAAAATGGGCAAAAATTGGAGGAAAGGGGAAGGTAAAAATTGTTCTGAGCAGGAAAAGGACATTTTACATGCAGCAGAGGACTGTTTGCTAGGCAGCAAGTCTACACGATAAGCCCTTACAGAGTACTCCTGTGTTACTCCTGACTATGTACTGGCTACAGCTTCACACATTCCAATGTTTCTCATCCTGGGGTCTGCTGTTTAAGCTACATTTCTACTTTTATGAAAATAGTTGTCAATGGGCCAAACCTTCAGGCATGTCTTAACCTGTATTCATGTGAGATACCTCACTGCAGTAGATCAGTCCAGTTGTCTACGGTCACATGTAGTCTTGCAGTAGTGTCAGACCCTGTATGTGACAGGGAACCCTGTGACCCTGATGCAGCAAGACATCGTGGTGTCTGAAATGGAGAATCTACCTTGACAGATATGGCAATAGCCAGGCTATCTGTAATACAGGTATTCAAAGATATGCTTTTATACCTTGGTGTGTCCTTGGTGTGGACAGACACATTCCTTGTGTATGCTTCTGGGACCTGTGGGTGCAAAGCAGGTCTGGACTTGAGACAAATTTATGCTTGTAAAGCAAAACAAATGGGATCAAAAAGATGCTGATTGTTCCTCTGTTGAAGTCCATGTTCATTCCTTATTATCACAGAGATCTAGTCATGGCAGGATGTCTGAGGGCCGAGCCAGTACAATGAGCCCCCTGATCTTACTTTGATGTTAAACCTGCTTTAAGTGAATGCAAAAATTTTTAACATCTCTTTTTGGCCTAAACTTTTCTAACATTCAATGACCCTGTAATTATGTGAATGGTTGGTCACTAAGTTATGGTCTGCTCTATGGCAAAACAAAATGCCAAAGTCCTGGGATTTTTTATCACCTGATGGGTTCCACATTACGGTCAATATTATCTGAAATCAGATTGATTAAGTTCCCCCATCTGTGTGCTCCAAATGATTGACTGCAGCGTGAAGGTGTCAAAACTCACAAGAGAAACAAAATTGCAGAGAGGAGCTTCTAGCAGATGTCACTTCAAGAAGAGTCACCAATCTCCAAAACAATAGAAAACAAATTATTGCATGAGCCAGATAAATACACGTGACACATTGATTAAAGAGACAGCATCTAGCACAAAAATTGATACTCTCTGTGAATTAAATACAATATGAAGTCTAGCTTCAGTTTCCCTTCTGTGGAAAATAAAAATTATAAGACCTTAATGTAAACAGATGAATGGCAGATGAAAGCAACAGAACATTTCACAGAACTGTTTGAGGTCAACTATTTTTCAAGGATTATTTGTTTTTTTATCACTGTACTTCCCTAAGTACCACTGTGCTTCCCTAAGTATCACTGTTAACTCTTCCCTAAGTATTCGATTGTTTTTCCCTCAAGAGCTTTTTCTGTCAATCCAGTCATTCATTCTTGGTTGGCTGAGATCATGTTTTCCAATGTTTAGTTTCTTTTGCTTTCTTTTGCTCTAGTACCTTCATTCTAGCTGACTTTCACTAAGAATTAGTTAAGACTAATATGCCAGTAAAGGAAACACAGCAGTCCATGGTTTCTCTCTGGTCATTTCTTAGTCTCTGGGATTCTTAATTGTTGGATTTTGTCTTTTACTTGTCTTATGTTTGAATTATTTTTTTTAAACACAGTGAGGAAAAATGCCAGATTAGTTTCCATCACAAATGTAAACTGTTAGCACAAATATTTTATACCTTGATAACCCCAAATACTGCCCAAGAAAAAGCAAGGGATAGTGGAAATGATCAAGCTATGCAGAATAAATTTTGAGGATGAGAAATTATTAAAAGTATCAAGTATATATGCTGAGCAAGTGCAATTTTGCTTTAGGGTGTTTGAAATTTATTTCCAGGTCTAACTTTCATTACTAACCTGAGAAGGAAAAACTAAAGATATTGAAGTCATCGGGACTTTTGCATGTGTTGCTGCTGATACCCAGAGATAATAAAAAGAATCACTTTGAATTTCCTGTTGTTTTGAAAATAGTTAGAGGGCAAATTCAGCCGTGTGTGGATGATGCAAGTTCATTACGTCGCACTGTAGATGTGAAAAACCTTGGTAGAACTGTTCACTGATTGAATAATTTTTGTTAGTTCATTCAGGTTTACTTTGATTTCTTTTCATATTTTAAATAACACTAGGAGATAAATACACACAAAACCACACATGCACAAATATATATATATATATATATATATATATGAAACAGATAGACTGGCAGTTGCCTGGAGCAACATACTGCCACGGGCATAAGGATACGCATAACTCCTGCCAGAGCACTGGAAGCCAAGGTCTGGCCACTGCTACCAGAGCCAAAGATAGAGCAGGGGATGTGGGATGGTGCCTGCTTCTGCAGAATCCTTTGGCTACAGCTGAATTTGTTCTGACTTCCCTCATCTCACATCTGGTCCCCTGAGCTACACCCCTCCTTTAGCAGGAGGCTGAGCCAGGGACCTCAGTAAAGTCTGGTGCGCTCCTCGGCACAGCTCCATATGTCCCCTTAAGGAGCTGGCAGCTACATGAAAGTCTGTTTTCTCAGTGCCTGTAGCTCCCGTAGTGCCTTGCAGATTCAGCTGGATGTTCACAGCCTTAAAATCCCTCCACAATTTTATTTCTCTGGTGAGCTTTCAAATTATAGTCAGTCATTTGGAGCACACAGATGGAAGGAAATTTAACCAAATTTAGTTTCAGGCATATAGACTATAATGGCATTCCCCATTAGGAAGGAAGCTTCAGAGTTTCAAGCTCTCATTTTGTAATAAGTGGGACCACAAACCTACTGATCATTGCAAATAACATCCCAGTTCTCTTCTTCTCAAGGCAGGATTTGCACAGCCACAGTCCAAATCAAAAACCTCATTTGAGTGAGATGGAAAACTCAATTTGACTACATTTCTGAGAATTCTTGCATCATCACCAAATTCATCATCCCAACACACATTTTGGTATAAAAAGCAAATCATGGCTTTTATTCACATTTTTGAATAAACCATCCCCCAAACCAAAACATGGTAGAAGTAAAAAGCCTGTGTTTTATTCCTATTAGAAGTCCCTTTATTTAGCAGATAAGCCCAATTTGATGAAGCATGTAATATACAAATACTTTGGAAATTATATTTTAGGGGATTTTATTTTTTTGGAGATAACTTTTCTGAATGAGCATAAGAAATCCAAATCAAATAATGTCTCAGCTTCGCAGGAAAACTTGCTTCTGCAGGCTTTATAGATTTCCTTGACTTCACCTATAATGTTGTGCTATGCAGTTTCCCTTGGCACCCTTCATCTCTCCAGACTAAAACCTTCTCCTTTCAGCACAAGCCACCTGCTGCACTGTGAGGGAAGCCTTAGGAGACCCTGGTAGCACTCTGCAGGACACTTGCCCCTTTCCTGAAGATGTAAAGCGGGATAGGGAAGGAAGACGAAGCAGACAGATGTAAGAGCTGCATTCAAAAGCTTGACAGAAAGCATTGGTGCTGCTACCAAGGGTTTTAGAAAAGTATTTTCCCGTCCTATGGTATTTTTGCCTGCAGCAGTAGTTGCACTGAATGTGGTATTGCTGTGTTGGCTACAAGCAACATGGAGAAAACAAGCAGGGAACAAAATTGTCACCAAAAGGATGTTACTGAGAGGCTGAATAGAGGTTATGCCCAAGACCAGGTATGGCAGGGTGAGGACATATCTGGATTGTCTGGGGGCCATGAGGTATATACCATGGCTATGAGGGGAGCTACAGTGTGGCACCCTGGGCATCTGCCCAGCAGTTTAGACTACTCATAAAGCCCCCCAAAAGTGGGGTTAGCTTTTCTGGGGAGAAAAGCTGTTAAGAGGATAGGTGAGGAAAATTAAGAAGATTTTCTAGCTTGGTGATGTTTGAAGCAAGTGGATACTTCAGAGAAAGGTTGGGGAGCTCACAGGAATAATCAAATCTTTACATACTTACATGTTTTACACCCAGAAAAGAAAGATTTTAAAGGTTTGATTTGGACAGGTGCTCTTTGCTTTTTTTCTTAAAGAACAGCTCCTTACTTTTCCTCCCTTTGTGCCCTGTACTCCCTATAGCCCTGTGGTGCACTGTTCCTTTAGGCACTGGCTAATCCTCAAAGATAGGCAACCTCATATAAAAAAAAGTTAATGAAAAGAACAACAGATAAAGGCCAAAGGTTTTTAAATGAGTTATTCTTCAGGATGTTTTTCTGTCATGTGTAATAAAGTCAGCTGCATTCCTTGTCATCTGGATGTGTTCCAGGGAAATGCAAATTGTCACAAAAACCAGAATAACTGGGCAAGAAAATGGTCTTTCCAGCCTCCTTCTCTTGGGATGTTTCATTCAGTTGTTTGTTGATGTGTTCACTTTCAGGTAGGTGTGTAAAAATTCACCTTGCTCATCCCAGTATGATATCTCGCTGCTATAAAGAACTGAGATATGACATGGCAGAGCCACTGGAAAATGGCGATTCTAAAACAGTATCAGATACTTTATGTTAACTGATGGATTTTAACTCATACAAAGCTGAGAGATGAGATCTGTAAAGTTGGGACAAAGAGCAGACGTGGCGCTCCCAGGTCCATCTTCCGACCCTGGTCCATCCTTGTGTGTGATTCTGAGCAAGACGTTTTACTTTCCATGACGATATCTCTCTTATAATCCCTGCTTTTCGGGAGAAACTCGAGTTCAGAGATAATCTACTTGTAGCTTCATATAGCACTTAGCTCTGTGGGTCCTCAGACCTATTGGGGGCCTCTTGACATTGTCATAGCACAAAATATTAACAGTAAATCACATGGAGCAGATAACAGTTATTAATCACTTAGAGTATATTAAGATAATAGCAGTAAAAGTGTTTTCCCTGTATGATTTCCTCTTCTGACTTGTAGAACATGAAACACAGAATCTAATAGAGTAATTCCTGCACTGGGTTAACCCCTTAATGCTCATGGTTACCAGCAGTTAGGTGGCAGCCTGTCTAGACTCCCTGCTAAGCTACAAGTATACCTCAAGTTAGATCCAGTGAAAAATTATCTTTGATGTGAACAAGGAGCTACAGATCACACCATTTTTCATAAGCTTTACAATAAAGCCACTACCCTGGAATTTATAAACTACAAAGACTAACAGCTATTTTCTGGAATTTAATGGCATTGAGATGTGATAGTTTTAAGAATAATAGCACCAGAAGAATTAGAAGATTACAGATCATAAAATATTCAGGTAAATTTTGGTAGATGTGATAAACTAAATAAGACTTTAATGTCATATGCTATGATGAAGACAGCAATGCCACAAAGAAGAGAAAAATTAATATGTATAAATATGGAAGAAAAAAAATAAATGCAAATGTAGAAAAAAAATCAGAGTTTTTATGATAACATTTGAATGGCTAATTATCCTGACAGTCAAAATTTTTCAATTATTTCAACTTCAATCTTACTGATATTGGCTTTCAGCCATAAGCTGTTGGTTTTACTTTTAGACAAAATAGAGTTTGGGGTTTTTTTCCCCTGTTAATTGTGAATAACAATATTGCATTAAAGCCTCTATCAGATGATTACCTAAGATGCAGACTTCCCTGACAGAGTGACAGAGGAGACGTTATTAAAAACAAGGATCTTCATTTTAAGCTTGACATAAATGATTTGGTAAACTGTCAGGGAAGACAGATAATAACTGAAAGGTCCTTCAGAAGGGCAACAGTGATGAAACCAAACCCCATGGACACCTTGTTAAGAAGAAGAAGCTCCCGTGGATCTATATAGGGGTTAATCATGCTTCAGACTTAATCAGTGATCCCACTGCACATCCTTCTCAGTGGGAGCCTGCCCTTTACGCCCTGGATGAAGGCTCTCATTGGTCAGGCACCAATCTTGTGTTCATAAAGCTCCTGTGGTATGAACAGTGTCCCTGTGCTCTGTCTGTGAGTTGTTCAGGGCTAGTCTAAGCCCTAGGAAAGCCCAGGTACATCCAGACAAGCATCAATTCATAGCTGGAGACAGGCCAGGAGGAGGGGAGGGCCAGGCAGGATACCTTCAATAGGTCTTCAGATTTGAATGTATTTAAAATATACTGACTTTGCAATGTAGAGTTCTGTCTCAGATACAAGAAACAGCTAATTGCTGCCATCAACTGTTTACCATGACTTGTGGTCTTGTCTCTGTTTTAATTTTATAGATACACCCCTACATCACTTTCTTCAGCAAGGCTTAAAATAAAGGCATTTCTCAGGGGAAGTGAAAGATTAAAAAAAGTTGATATTCCATATCTGTCATTATTTGCATTCAGAAAGAGAAAAGCTGTGACACTTTTCATTTCAAACTGAGGCCTCTAATTTAAAATGTTTTCCCTATAAAAATCAGGATTCTATCACCAAAGGTGTGCTAATGGAGAGTGATGCAGATGAAGTCCTTAAAGAAGGAATCACTGAGAAGAGAAAAATGAGCCTAAGTAAGGCTTTCCAGTGCCTGATCAGTGATTCAAGTCCTGTTGGATTTCAATTTAACAGATCAAGTCTGTGAAATTAAAAAATGTAGCAAAAAAAAAAGAAACAAACCAAAACCTAAACCAAACCACAACCTAAAAAGGAGGATAAAACAAGAAAGAAAAGATACTATCTAGACTGAACATATTAGGTGGGTGAATAATATGAAGTTCCAAGATGGATAAGTTAATCGTCATAAAGCCAATGGTACATGATGTGAGAGGATGGGATGTTGCTCATCGCTCACAGACTCGGGCTGGGCTCCAGTGCCAGGACTCTGCTCCATGTGCAGGGCTCTGTCTCTATGCCAGAGAGAAAAGAGGATCGAAATTTACATCATCCTGGGTATGCTTTTGACCTCGGCCTGTCCCCGAGGGTCTCTGTTCCCGAGTTGTCGCTCCCCACCTAGTGACCTGCAGCAGAATTACAGGAGCTTTTGTTTTTTTTCCTGTCGGAGGGGTCATGAGCCCTATCTACTTTTAACCCTCTCTTTTATTTAGGCACTTATTTTGCACCTTTAAATACAGCAGGCGAATAAATTATATCCTGAATTAATTAATCTATATAAAAACTTTATCAAGCAATAGACAGACCTGAAGAGATAGCCTAAAGAGACATCCTGTACACTCCGGTTTATCCTCTGTTTCCACCATCTATTAAAATGAAACATAGTTTTCCCCTCTGCCAAGTGTAACACTGAATCATTATAGTTCCGACTGAATGGGGACCAACATTTTTCTGCAGTGGATCGTAAAGAAGATATGGATCACATTTCCTACTACACTGTGACCGCCCCTTCATTTTTGTCAGAACATCCGTGCAGCAGGAAACGGATTTGCCTAATTTATTTTAAAGATATGATTAGTCAACAAGTTTGAGGCACAATGGCAAATGGGGTTTTCAAATGTTTGACTACTAAATTCATAGAAAATGCAGTTTTTGTGCAGACCCAGTGGTGCAGCTGTGACTCTGCAAGTCACATGCAAATGGTAATTGTGCTTCAAAGCCTGAACCTCCATTTAGCATTTGCTGCTCCATAAAATAGTTCAGCATGCCTTAAGTAGCTGTTTTCAAGGTATAATAACTATTATTTTTTGGGTCAATAATGTATTGTGCACCTAGAAGAATACTATTTAAGCCTTCTGATGGCTCATGTAAGGCTTACTTATGTTTTAGTTTAGTTTAAACTCAACTTACTAGTTCAGTTTAGTTTAACAGTTATTCCCTATTCATCTACACAGAGAAATTTTTATTAATTTCCTTTCTATCCTCTCACTTTGTATCTCAAGTCAAATATCCAAGCAAAGTTAAAGACATTCTGAAGTAGTCAGTGATAAATCTACATATCAGAAATACATTATATAGGAAGTACACACTATTTCTTTCATTTTGGGTGCTTAATATTGGATACTCCAGATGGTAAAGTTGTATGCTTTGGGACATAAAGTCAGGAAGCCTTCGTGAAGGCTGATGTCTGCTGAGCCCTCATTTTGCATTGGATTTGTTAAGTGCGTGTCTTTGGCACTAAGGCAATTCTCAAACTCAGTTTGTGAGCCTTAACTACTTTGTCTGCATCCCAAGATTCAACAAAAGCAGCAATATTTCTAGGTATGAACTGCTCTTAATCTTCTTAAGGTTAATTAATTTTTTTCAAAATGTTTTTTATAGACAAAAAGGAAAAGAGATAAAGAAAGAAAAAAAAAAAAAAGGGGGCTTTCCAGCCAGCATTCTTTCCTCTCTGATGTCCCATGAGGAGGAAAGGGTCCTTTATCAGGTTAGACTTACACATCTTGTAAGTAAAATGACGAATTCCTTATGAACGTGAAAACTAAATTCACACTTTGAAGATTCTTGCTTTAATTTTTTCTGCCTGTGTGATTTCCTAGACATGGTAAATGAGAGCAGGAAACATACAAAATTATCAAACCTAAAACTAAAAAAAAAAATGTCTCACATGCTTAAAAACTGTGGGTTATAATCCTACTCCTACCAGTAACAGCAGCAAAGCTATAAAATTTTACTTCATTTAGGATCAAGGTTTATGATTCATTGTGCTATAGTGAAGATATTTGAAATGAAATCATTAGGATGTCAAATATGTTGGAAAATGACAGCATCAGATACAATGCAATTTAAATTTCTCTAGCCTTAAACCAAGTCTTTCAAGGCCAACTGTATTTTAGATGCTGTTGGTTCAAACTTGCTCAGGGTAGACGATTTTTGGACTGAATTTGACACCTGCATCATCAACAAGAAATATTTACAATTCAGAAAGACAGTATATAATCTAGAGTAGCCCCTGTAGATTATAACAGATTATAATATATCATATATTATATTTATTCCACAAACTCTCCTGATCTTCTAGCATCTTAAGTTTTGCAGCAGCTTTTAGCAAGCTTAATCTCAGCATGCTAGTGAATTAGGACTCACTCATCTGATACATCTGTTGCCACTAACTTGCCCCACTTGCTTTTAGTTTTGAACTGTCTCCAAGCAACTAATTAGTTATGAGGCAATATCTTTACCTGCATAGATTTGCAAAAATATTCCAAAGCAAAATAAACATTTGAAATGACAGCCTTGAAAATGCCATGATTTTATTAGATGTCTAACTGCTCATGCAGACTTATGCCCAGGTATTTACAGAGATGTGCCCTGGAAGCTGAAGTCTAGCCGGGTTCCATGTAGAAATAAATGAGAGAGAAAAAAAGTGTATGTAATTTAAAAATACAGGTAAAAATTACAGTCTACTGATGGCAGGGTTATAGATGAGAAGACTAATGCAATGAAGATGGAGGAAAACAGGTCTGATACGTAATACTCATTTGTGTGCAAGCTTGGAGAAGCTCTGCTTTCAAAATGAATTCAATAAACACAAGTCATGTAATTTCAATCAGTGGTGTTTCTAAGTGAATATAGGATTTATGTAATTGTATGAAAGTGCAAAATAGCAGAAAGCCTAGGAATCAAACAAAGTAACAGAGTTACAGTGAGACTGACGTGCAATGCAAAATGTTAGTGACAACTGGAAACTTTATCTTGTTTTCTACTTTGGTATTAAAATTTGTTAAAAGAAAAAGAATTTGTTATAGACACAGGCGACATCTAGTAATACTGTATGCATTAATTGATAGTTTGATGAACTACATTAGTCATTTGGTACACTATATGAGCAAAGAAATTATAGTTCAGTTTAATATTCATGTTAGATAAAATTATGAAGACTATAAAATTATGAAGACTATATAAAAGTAAAAGTATATTCAGTAATGATGACAAAGATCTGTTATCAGCTTGTCATGTAAATTAGGAAGAAGCAGGTGAAACTGATAGTTGTAGATGATAAACTACAGACTTTTACGAAGTGACAGATATCACTTCTCCTGGTTAAATTAGAAATAATATTTGAATGTCCTATCAATGAGAGAATGACCACTTTCATTCCTTCATTTTCCTTTTATAATTTTAAATAAAATTGTGGAATATCATTGCATCCTGAAATCCTGAGTTAATCAATGTAGACTACAGATAGTTCAATTAAATTGTAGTTCAACATTTCTTTCCTAGAGCAATGCCTTTCTGTTGAGTTTCTATCATAACTTATCAGGAGGATTTTATGTCCTGCCACCTTTCTATTTTTAGAAAATTTGAAACTGTCTTATTCAACCTTTGGCATTGTTTCAGTGTGTGCCCAATTGCTTCTTGTCCTATCAAGGGCTCAACTGGAAATAGTCTGGCTCAATCTTCTTTGCACCCTCCCTTCAGGTATAGTAAGATTCCCCTGAGCCTTCTCTTCTCCTGGTTGGAGCTTTTTCTCATTTGAGTGAAGTTCTGGTCCCTTCAACATCTTGGTGGCCTCTGGACTCTCTACAGTAACTCCCTCTATCTCCTGTTCAGAGGAACCCAGAGTTGGCTGAAGATTTTCACGCAGGTTTCACTGACCACGTGTGGTGCGCTAGTCTTGGTCCATCCGGCTGTTCACTCACTCCCCCTCCTCAGGGGCACAGAAAGAGAAAATAGGATGACAAAGCTTGCGGGCTGAGAAAAAGTCAGGGAAACTGCTTACCAGCTACTGTCAGGGGCAAAACAGGCTCAGCATGGAGAAAATAGTTTAATTCATTGACAATTGAAATAGATCCAGGTAGTGAGAAACAAAAAGACAAACATTTAAACAACACATTTCCTCCTCCCTTTCCCAGGGTCCATTGCACTTCACTATCATCTGCTCTCTCCTCTGCCAAGTGGCACAGAGGGTGGCCTTGATCATCCATAACCATTTCTCTCTTCCACTCTTTTCTCCTCACACTCTTCCCCTGCTCCAGAGTGGGCTGCAGTCCTCCAGGATAACCCTGCTCCAGAATAGGTCCTCGATGGCTGTAGTCTCAGTCAGTAAAACTCTTTCTGCACCTGAAGCATCTTCTCCTCTGACCTGGTGTGACCTCTGCTGGTTATCACTCTTGTTTTTTTCCTCTCCTCCTCTGCCTGTCCAACATTTTATGGCCTTTCATTGATATGTTTTCTCAGAGGCACAACCAGCTTGGGTGATGGGCTCAGCTTTGCCTTGAGGTGGGTGTGTTGGCTGTCATGGCTGTGTCCTCCTGGGCCAGCAGAGACCTCTTCCCTCAGAGGCCACCCCTGCAGCCTCACCACTTCACACAGACCCACAGTGCATCTTCCATGGTCTTATGCAGCTGCTGTGTCAATGTTGTCATCTCAGCTTTTCTGCCTTCATGCCTGGTATGTAACAGGGATATCTAATGCTGATGTCCTGAGGTTGAGGCATGCAGCCAGAGATGGAAAGCTTTCTCTGAGCACTATCTGGCTGCCATTCCTAGCAACTGAATGGTATGTCTTAAATACTTTCTTGGCTCTAGGTCATCTATGGAAACTTGGAAACTTAACCCATACTAAGAAATTACAAATTATACTCCCTAATGAGCTCTAGTTCACTCAGGCCTAGGGAGCTCTGCTTTTCATTTTAATAGGGGTTTGCCCAAGTACAAACTCAATATATGAACCTGCACTTCTGTTCTTCTTTTAAAATTCCCAGTAGAATTACTCTATTAGTAACTCTAGCAAAGAGTTTTCATCCCTCTGTTGCTAAACTGAGAGCAAAATCTTGAGAAGTGCCTTTCATTTACTTTTCCATTTCAGTGAAAAGAGTGCAGACTTGCATGACTCAGGCTAGTATTAAGTTAAACATCTTTGATCCTTTTTTCCTCTCTTTTTTCATTTCTTGCATTTAAAAAATAAAAAGCCAAACAGAAGCAGTCAGAAAACTCCACCCCCCCCTGAGTTTGATGGAAAAAGGAGTGGAGAATAAAGTGAAAATGCAATCAGCATTACCTGAAATGTCACGGACTTCAAAATAAAAAAATACTGGGATAAATTCCACACTGGATCAAAAGTCAAAGTAAACTAGATTCCACTGTTATACCATGTCTATTCTTTTAGGACTAAATGGTATAACAAAGAACTGTTTCATATCAGCTTTGTTATGTATAGTTTTTTCTTTTTTTTTTTTTCCCGTTTGTCTTCCTTTCCTAACTGATTCTACAGCATCAAGGGTAAGAGACAGAAATTTCAGAAACCCTGAAATTCTAAGTGTTGGAGGGTTATTCCTGTTGCACAAACACAATAACTCTGATGATCCATGCATGTCCATCCTCTTCCCTAAATTTAATTCTTAGTCCTATTCTCTCAAAACTGAAGGAGAAGATCAGCTTTATGCTTGAAAAGTCGCCAAATAGAGGGATCTGAAGCCTCCCTGGGAGACTGCCAGCACTGCATAGGCTCTGCTCCATTCACAGAGGAGGGATTGCTTATCTGCCTCTTGTTGATTTGGTCCCATGTTTCCTAAAAAGCTGACCACATGGAGAACCAACCAAAATGAGTGATATCCAGAAAGTGCAGGGAGGGACCAGATTTTCTTTTATCTGCTTCCATAATCATATTGTTTTTTTATTCAGTTATGATTTCATGTAAAATGCACACAAAGTCCATGTTCAGGAAGCAAAGTTTGGACTATATTTCAGTCACCATTTTAAAAATATTGATCTCTGTTTTGAAGCACAGCTTTAAATTTCATCACTATGTCCTGAAATCACTACTAAAATCAACTGTTTAGGGTCATCTAATCTGCTCTTCTATCTCATATACTTTGGTAGCTTTTTTACATTTGTCACTTCCTAAACACAAATTTGTTTCCATAGAAGGAAATGAAAATTTACAAACACACCTCTCCCTTCTCTTTCATCTGCCTTTCCCTTTTAAATAGTTTTTTCCCCTTGGGCACTTTCCTGGGAAATGGAAGATGTAGTTAAAACATCTGTGAAATCTTGAGAGAAATCCTATAAGCATCACTTCACAACCTGAAGAGGTGATGCTGCCACCCCCTCCAGCAACTGCTGATGCACAGAGGTCTGCCTATGTACTGGATTTGTGTGGCCAGGTTTTGGCAGCAGGGGTCTACAGGAATGTTTTCGCTGAGAAGCTGCAAGAAGCTTTCCTTGTGTCTGTGAGAGGCAACGACAGCCAGCTTCAAGACAGTCCTGCTGCTGGCCAAAGCTGGGCCCATCAGCAACAGTGGTAGCGCCTCTGGAATAACAGAGCTGAGAAAGAAAAAAACCCCAATCCTGCAGACACCAAGGTCAGTGAAGAAGGAGGGGGAGGAAGTGCTTTAGGCACTGGAGCATCCCATCCCACTGAACTGCTGAGGAGGGAGGAGGTAGGGGAATCAGAAGTGAAATTATTCACAGAAAGAAGGAAGGGGTGGGAGGAAGCTGTTTTTAAGATTTAGTTTTGTTTCTCGCTAGCCTACTATGATGTGTTTGGTAATAAATTAAGTTAATTTCCCTAAGTCAAGTCTGTTTTGCCCATGATGGCAACTGATGAGTGGTCTCTCCCTGTTCTTATCTCAAACCAGGAGCCTTTTGTTATATTCCTCTCCCCTATCCTGCTGAGGAGGGGAATGGACACATGGCATCCAGCCAAAGTCAATCCACTATAGCCTACCAGAGCAGACCAAAAAAATGAAAATTTTTTTGATGATTCTGAGGACTGAAGATTTGGATTTAAGAATGTAGGTCCCACTAAAGTCCTACCTAAAGCATCCTAATCTTCTGGGGTCTGGAACAGAGGACATTAAATACACAAACCATGTATCTGACTTTTGCCTACAGAGTAAATGCAGAGAGACCATACGAAAAAGGAAGCTTGAAATAATGCCAGCTACCTGCTTTGAACATTAAGATAAAGGAAATGCAAGTGTCATTGTTGAGCTTTTATATTTTATTTAAAAGTTTCATTCTATTATCTCTTTTAAAATGTTGGAGTGAAAAAGTAAAGGTAAGAACAAAAAAAAAGGGGGGGAAAATTTAAATGTATATGCTCAGAGTCTAAATCAGAAGTGCCTAGTTACTGCTGTCTATAACTTGTAGATTTAGTGTTTTTAAGAGGCAGCTAGATTCACAACTGCACTGAATTAAATGCACTTGTAGAGATACAGATACAGATGCATTTGTCAGAATTTGTACTTTCTTAACTATGGAGCTGTTACTTCAGTTACTTTTGGTTGTTGCCTGTTTAGCAACAGGACAGGACTATTTTCTCTACCTGTTATATTACCTGTTGGCCACCATCATTATGGAGATCTGAATGGAGAAAGAGTTCATGGAATATTATAAAGGAAAAGTAATAATGCAAATAGAAGGTCAGTATAAGCAGCACAGCTGCCCAGCAGATAAACAGCAGCATGTTGATAAAGTCTCTGGGTTATAAGTTCCCTGCTTCTTCAAAGTAAATGAAATAATTACCAAGCATGTATTTTTGCCCTAGTCATGCCCCAGCCACAGCTAGAAAGTAAGGCTCAAGTGAACACATTCACTTCACAAAATCCATTTCAGGACCACTCAGAGAGCATCCCCCAATCCACATGCAGGGCTGATCAAAGGACCACCCTTTAGGAAGGGGATACCTAGACAAAATGAAGAACCTGAGGAAAGCCAGCATACTGCCATAGTGAACAGGTACATGATAACTAATGTCAGTCACACCAAAACAAAATAATGACCAAAGAGGGAAACACAGATAAATGTAATGTAGAAAATATTACCACAGGTATAATAATACCTTTGTACTCTGGTGGAATATTGTGTCCATTTCTGGACTATAATAGCATGACAGGTTCATTGGCAGGAAAATTAAATTTTGAAAAAGAGATTTCTGTATAAGAAATAAGTCATTTTAGAAAAGAGTCATTTTAGGTAAGAGATGGGTACATTGTGAGTAGGACTGAGCTGCTTGTTTTTCTTCACCCTACCTGAAGACAAGCTCTGGAATTTTATGCATTGTCTGAAGGCGCTTCACTGAGAGGAAATACTTGCTTTCACACGATGCATAAATGAACTCCTCATTGAAAAACAGCATTATGCCCAAGAGATTTAAAAGACTCAAAGTACATGTTGATACGGCTAATGAGAAACACCATCGTTGCTGAACATAGTTGCACCAAAAAAAAAAAGGAATAAAACCTTTCATGCTCCAGTGAAGAAGACAAACACTAACAAGCAGAATCCAGAGAGGAACTTTCTTTACCATATAAAGACAGAAACTAGAATATAAATTTTTATGACTCTGAGAAAGAGAGGTTACTAACCTGCATAGAGCAGTGCTCTAAGTTCCTATTTAAATACCAGGGTTGGGAAGGGCTTTCTATTGAAAGAAAATACATAAACAGATAATCAATCTTCAACATATCACAGTACCCCTTAAACTCCCGGATCTAATGCACAATTAGGGTTCAGCAGTGTTTGAGCAATGGCCTTACCCTACCAGCAAGGTGGAAAGAGCTTTGGTGTTGGAAGAAGGAAGTTATGTTCTGATCAGCTGGTTTTGCACTGCTGATATTTGCACTGGCTTCAGGTCAAAAGTATCTGCAGAATTACATGTATCTAAAAGACATTTAGAAAAAGCTGTGGATTAGAGTTCTTTTGTTTTGTTTTTTAGTATTGCTGTCATGTTTCATCAGATGTGCCAAGCCTCAGCTAGAGGAATTAGCCAGGCAATTTTGGCATAAGGAAGCAAGTGGACTGAACTGTGCCTAAAACTTGTCTCCCAAAAGTTGCCAAGCCAGCATTGCTAATGCTAATGTTTTATTTTTCCAAATGCTCAGTAGTCACAAAAAGAATAAAGAAAAATGAGATTTGCTTGATAAAATGTACATTTCTTACAACAACAAAAAAATGCTACCTCTATTTTTTATATTTTTTCATTTCTCTATCATCATCTTACAACGTCATCTATTGAGGATTTTTCATTACAATTACTTTGAAATAAACATGCCAAGTGGTTTTTCTGAGCAGATAAAAACTAACAAACTCTTTCACAATAATTCAAGCTTCAAATTGAAGTCATTTTAGTGGTGTAATACATGTCCTGTTTTATATTTAGAGAAGATATTTTCAACACAAAATAATATTCCACATTCCAGAGCTCAAAGTATTTCAAGACAGAGTTTAAGCTAGAAATCTCAGGGACTGTCATCTCTCCAGTGTTCATCACTCTTTCACATTCTCCGTAAAGTCATCCATAAATGATCATAGAATCATAGAATGGTTTGGGCTGGAAGGGACCATTAATGGTAATCTAGTCCAATGCCCAAGATATCCAGACAAGGCAAAATACTATCCCTTCATACAGTCCAAGCACAGTCCTTAATGACACTTCTGACTTCATTCTCATCTGTTTGGTTGTCCTCTCCAGGGCAATGTGTTGGGTAGTCCCAAAGCATCCATGTACATATGTCTGTAGCAGAATTCACTTGCCCATTAGATTGCTCTTTGTTACATACCAACTCATTTACTACTGTGGAGAAAAGGATTTTGTATATATTCCTGTGGTTTTGGAGTGAACTTCTCAATGGTTTCCTCCTGAAAAAGACAACGAGCAGCCCCGATACAAAAAGAACACTTTTTAAAAAGAATAGGTATTTGGAGTAACTTGAAATGAATAAGTAGCATGCTAAAAAGTACTGATACTTTCTCTTTTATTTCTTCTGCTCCCCTCTGCTCAGTTTTTATTATCTTTGAGAAGTGTGTTAGTTATGAAATTGTCACTTCTGAAACCTTAGGGGTTTCCTTTGCTATCTAAAATTTTTACGACTCAATAACTCCTTGAACTTCCTTTCTAGTTACCTTCAAAGATTTTTTTACAAGGACTGAGTTGAATATAAGCTTTGGGACATGCCAGTGTTTTCTTTCTTTCCACATGAAGGAAGTGATTCTAAAGCAATTCCATTTGTTGTCATTTGCGGGTTACATATTTTTCTTCATTCCAACCTTTTTTCAATTCTCTGTGTGTTTTCAGAAAGAAATGTGTACCTGTTTTATTGTCACCCTATGTTTGGATGTATTTTTTTTTTCACTTTTTTAAAATAGATTCCCCAAATCAATTTTCTTCAATGTTTTCTCAGGATGTGTATGGGACTGAAACTCTAAATTGCTTTTCATTTATATTAACATCTTCTTTTCTCTCTCAATGAGCGTGCTTCAATCTCAGAAACTAATCTCCTGTATTTTCATTTGCTTTGCACTTCATTCCATATGCTCTTCTGTTGTTTCATAATAAGCCAAAAGTTTCTCACAACAATATAAATCACATAAAGTTTTCCATCGCTTGCTGAAGGGTGATTATCAGACCATTCTCAGTGATCTGCATGTCAGGCTCTTAAGACCTTCCTTTGCTCATTGAAAGGATATGATAAACCAGAAACTTCTGTAGCAGCTTTTTAAATGGCAGATACGTTCTTTGAATGAGCCATTTGTATTTCAGTGAGAATATACATCTCTGACAAGGCTATCCAGTGTCTCTTCTGAGCTGGGCACTGATTTTTCTAATTTATTTTTAAGTTTTGTTATGATATGGTGATGACATGAAGCTTATTTCTCCTATTTACTTTGAAAATGGGAAACATATTTTTTCTCTCCATTGTTCCTCAGATTTAGAGTTATCATTTTAACAAGTAAGAGAATGCATTCCCTTTTATAGCTAATCACATTTTTACATCAGTACGCTACGTAATGTTGTACAGTGACACATATTTTGGGAACATGGAAAGACAGGAATAGAAGTTGGTTGGGCTGAATTGTTCTTCCATCTCTGAATCCTGTCTCTCACAGCACAAAGACTTTAAAGAATATTTCTTAAGGAACCAAAGAGTAGGAATATTCACAGTGGATAATTACGAAAAACCTTGTCCACAGTCTGTCTGTGGAAGTCTGTCTTCATTAGTGAATAAGTTAGTTTGCGACTGGAGACATAATGACTTTATAAATTACTCACTATATTTGCTGCAAAAGGGCAGCAAAGATGTTCAGGGCCTCTCCACAATGTGAAAGATCACCATCACAGAAATGGTGCCTGTTCTCCTTATCTACATAAGCACTTAAATGGTGCCTACATTGAGCTAAAACTTAAAGCTCAGTGGCAATGGGTTCAGCTACTAAATTTTGAATATTTTCTCTCCCCCTTAGGATTATATTTTTTGACTTTCAGTTTTATTAAAGGTTTGATTTTTCCTGTATTAAGAGAAAATGTAATGGTAAAGAAAAATACCTACCTTTTTTTTCATATAGCATTCAGTATTTTATATAGTCTTGTCATATCTTTTAAAATTCATCTCTTTCCCAAGTTAGACAATCTCAGTCTTGGCAATCTCTCATCACAGAAATTTTGCTGTGCTCTTGGTAATTTTCATCACATATTTCTACATCTTCTTTATCTTTTTCCAAATAGATTGACCAGGATTGAGCACATACTGTAGCTAGGGCACATCACTGACATTATAACAATTTCAGAAAGACAGTATGTCCCATCCTTTTACACTATAATATCTTATTTGTTGCTTTGGGGTTTTTTTGATCACTGTTGTACAGATCTTCATTCCACCGCATTCACAGTAAATTAGGAAAGCTGAACCCATCTGACTTGTAAAAATAAGTGCTTAGGATCTGCATTATCATCTTATAGACAATACTGTATTTCATCTGTCATCATGTTGCTCATTTGACTCTCTGACATTCCTGCCCTTTCATTTACTTAAGAACCTACCTTATTTTATAATTTGCTATTTTGTTCTTCTCCATTTCAGAAGCCTGCTCCATATCATTAATACCAAAACCACCCTGTTTCCAGAAAGTTAAAGGAAATGGTCAACACGGACAGAGTTACCACAGGAATTTATGGTTCAACATTGCCTATCATAAACTTAATAGAGTTTCATTTGAGTGGTTTAGATGTGAAAATCTGATGCTATCTAGTCACCTAGCAGCTTGCTAGACCCCATCAACCTAGTAAAGCACTTGTATACCTAGAGGGATAGCCTGGAGATATGTGAGGATATGGGTGACAGTGCCAGTTAGAGCATCTGTTTTTTGTGTCACTGTTAAAAGGTATTCCTGGCTCACTGATAACCCAGGCAGGACTACACACAGATTTTTTCTATTCAGTGTCCATTATGGTATATCCTCTATGATTCATACACTGCTATCAGAATGGCTCTCTCTCTTCAAACAATTTTTGAGCTGTCGTTTCTTTCTTGAAAGCAATCAATTTTTATTAAAAATTGTTCTTATCAGGAAGCAAAATACAAAGAATTAAAATAAAAAGAAACAAAATTACTCCCTCTGCTTCTTAAAGGAAAAAAAAAATGTTTGCCTCTGTGTATTTACATTTATAAAATTTTGGAGGTTTGTATTTGCATGTATAAAATTTTTTGGGATTTTCGTTATCCCTCTTGATTTTTGGTTAAAAGAAATATTTTTTTTTTTGTAGGGATAGTTGATATTAGGATTTTTGCTACAGACCACTGAATTTCGTTAACAAAACCTGACAACATTTTGAGTTTCTAGGAAATGTATTGTTGTCATCATGACTGGATGTCTGAGATAAGATAAATTCCTACACATGTTGCTATTATCCATCCTAGAGGTAGTTCTGTTTTTAGCTTTAACATCCCACTCTTGTAAGTACAATTCTGAATCAATGGGTGTTAACATCTTATCCCTGTTGTGGATGGTTTGACATATGTGATGGTTTCTGCAGCCCAACCCAAAAGGTAGCAACAAATTAGCATCTAATTTTGACATCCATATTTGCAAAAGGAGAAAATAGTCTATAAATGGCTCATGAAATAATTCTCCCTTTGCTCTGAGAAGATTTTATTAGATACAATGTTAGTCATGCAGTAAATTTACAATTCTAAATTCCTTTAAGGGAGTAGTAAATTTTATATAACAGATTGAAGGAAATAAGAATAATTTCTATATTGATAAATAAGCCTAGTTACCTTTCTATTTTCACCTTGAAACTACAAGGTTAAAAAAATAGTATCATAGAAATGGTCTAGACAGTCTAGGCATCTTCTGTACTTTAATTCCCAAGACACACATTGACTTCGCTAAGGCTGGGATTAGAATATGTCATCCAGTCTTGGACATCTAACTCTGACATGCTGATAGAACCTTGATTTCCCCTATAAGGCTATAAGATGCTTAATGATTTCCAACCAAAAATATTCATAGCTTCTTATAGTGCTTCCAAGATCTAGATTTCCCTTATTTCCTCTAAAAACGTTTCATGATCAAAATAAAAGAAACCTTTAAAATGAACACATATGTCTTAAACTGAGAACAATTGGCATTTAGAAGAGAAAAATCAGGTTTTACTTTCACTTGCGGTTGAATCACTGGAAATTTTTTTTCTTCCTTATTTTTTTTGTCTTTCCTTTTAAAAACCATTGAAAAGAGAATAAAATAAGACCCAAAGAATAGACAAGAATGCTTGATAGAACTTCTAATCTCACCTTCTCTGTTAGTTTTAAGAGCTGAGGAGGGGAATGGGGGGTCAGTCTTGTACTTTTATATACATTTCAGAACCAGTTCAATTTCATTTTGCCACAAGTTATACCAGCAACCAGAGTAGCGCTGCTGCTGCTCCATGCTCTCTGATGTATGTCACATTATAAGTATCCTTTTGTTCCTTCTGTTAATCAAATACAGCTATAGACCAGCTATGAAAAATAAAAGCTCTTTTTCTCTGCGTTTTAAGGACAACCAAGTGTTAAATGTGAAAACCCTTCTGCTATTTTTTTTTCAGTCAGGATTAAAATTCAAGTGAAAGAATTAACCTATCTGCCTCTACACTCCACAGGGATTTTTATTATTCAGATTTATTCATTAGAAGACTTGCTATTCATGTTTGCTCTATTTGCTTTCATTAAATGTTTGGCATTATATGTCTTCCTATTGCATTACTAACTAAAAAATAAAAGAAAAAATCTGAGTGCTGTGGTATAAAATTCATATATCCTGACCAATATAAATGATATATTGTTTTAATAGAAAATAGAAGGGAGTAAACAATATGAGGCAAATACAAATTTTCCAAAAAAAAATAATGAAGATGTTTATAGCCACTGAAGAGTAACTGTCTTCCTATGGAAACACATCCTGAATCCTGGTTTGTATTTTGAAATACTGCAATTAATTTCTTTTCCATTCATTAAACACATTTACAGAACCCAGAGTTGATTCAAAGAGATATAAATGTATTCTTCTTGTTTCACATGCAACAGAACAAATGCAGTTCCCAGAATGATGAAATACCCACCTACTCACGTTTCTATGAACCCATTGAAAAAATCATGGAAAACAGTTGTCAGTGAAAAAAGTCCACTAGCTGTTGTTTCCTCAACATGAAACTGGTTCTCAAAAAGTCACTTGAAATTTTGTTGTTCTTTTCATTTGAACTAATTTCCACCTGGCAGGGTGGCTCTCCTGTACCAGGGTCTTGCTTCTCATGGGGTGGCTGTGGTGGTTTGTCAAACCCTGCGTTCAGGTGACCCCTCTTTTGGCTGAGGTTGATTCTTAATGATTGGGCTCATAACTTGCAGGCTTGGGTCTGGATGCTGCGGACTTGAGGGTAGATTGCATGTCTCCTTTTCTGCAGGGTTGAACGTTGGTCTGAGTAATCTGGTGAGTGTCCCTGTGCATAGTCTTGGGTAACCAAATTTTCAAATCTCTTTTATCTGTCTTTGTGAGCTGTGCCCAACACTGTGCTCAGCACAGTCACCTTCATCAGAAGAGTCACATTGCTTCCCTCAGCAAGGGAAGGCACAATTTGATGGCAGCAATAGGGACACAAAAGCTCCAGTGCCCAGGACCAACCTGTGCTACCAGCCATTTCTAGGGTCACTTGGCAGCAGTCACAGATGCAGCCTCTGCCTTATCTCATCCTGGACTTCACAGACCAGAGACACTGCCATGAAGTAATAAATTATCATAATCTAATTAATGTGACAGTGATATCGCTAGTGACTCCTTCAGCCCAGGATGTTCAACAATTTCAGTAGATATCTAACCTTGCATCACCACATCCTTCTCCTCTCAGACTTTTCTCCTACCATCCACAGCCTCACGGTGCCATGCTGTCAGTGTAACTGTATCTCCTCAGTTAATCATAGACGAGGCTTGAACTCCAGTTGGTGCACTTGAATAATAATTCTTGGTCAGCAAATACATATGGGGCCAAGTTTCAAGTGCTATTCAGGAAGAAAAGACATATCAAGGTCATGCTGCTTAACCCTCATTAACTCCCAGCAATCTCCAGGCTGTTTGTTCTCATAAAACTTAGGTCAAACCCTTTCTAAACAGCTTCGTAAAACACACTCAGCCCCATGGGGAGCAGTCAGCCCTTGGGTGCAGCCCTGACAGTACTGCAGCTGGGCCTCTGGCTGGCCAGGGCAGGGCTGCCTGAGCTAGCACTTGCCCTCTACCTCATCTTCATATACTTGGGCTGAAACAGCTCTAAATTGGATGGTCTATGAGCCTTTCTTTGGAGCTCATATTTTTCTAACCCTTTGCCCTGTGCTTTCTTTATCTCTACTTGCTCACTGGTGATATACATATAAGGGCAATGCTGTCCATAGACTTTAAGCTGCTTTTCCAGGACAAAGAAGGCAGTAATGGATCCAGCAGCATTAATGAAGAGCAGTGAAATGGCACTCAGCCAACCCAGAGCAGTCATTAATGTTAATAGGACTCTCCTGTGTGCCCCTCTCCTCCACGCACAGAGAGCTCACTTCACAGGAAGCATCAGACAGCCCTCCTCAGGGCACTACAGTCAGCTTCAGTCCTTCTGACATATACCCAGTAGATCAAAGGTCAGTGCAAATAGAAAATCTCTATTAGTTACTCCTTAAGCATATATTCACAGCAGTTATTGTCACCTATTTTGGTTCAGTGGTATGAACACAGCAAGACCAGCTAAAATGAGGACCTTCTCTTAAAAAGATAAAAAGAAAAAAAAAAAGAGAGAAAACAAAAATAATTTTAAAATCCGTAATGATAATTGTATGTTTCCTCAAAATGAAATTTTTATTGCATTTATATAATTAAATGAAAAGAAACAATCCCTGGATTCTCTAAGCATTTATATAAGAGAGGTCAGATATTTTGGTCAATAATTCATTCATGTTATTTTTGTCACCCTCTTTTTTCTTCTACTTTAAACAGGGTTAAGGGAAACTCCCTTAATAGTGATTACAGAAATTAAAGTCTGTTATTCTGGTCACAGGCTGAGCTATTGTTTTCTAGGAAATTCTACACATAAAAATACAACATTGCTTAAGTGACAGGGCAACCTCAGTTACTCTTGCTGTTCGTCTGAAATACTGTCAGCTTTCGAACAAAAAAAACCCATAAACCAAAGTCCAAAGTGAGGAAGAAACCAACATACAGGCCACAGCCATTTTGCTGTGGAGATGATGAGACTCAAAGCCCAGTGAAGCTCCCGAGAGGAGCAGAACAAATCTCTGTCATAGAGTAGCCAATGATGTTGATGTGTTTCAGATCTGGAGCCAGGCAAAGGTTTTGCTGCTTGAGCCTATACCAACCATGAACATTAATTCCTGAAGAGCATAAATATTTGTTTTAAACTTATTGATCAGATGTCACCAGAGGCAATAATGTAGATCCCAAAGACTTGTACTGTAGCTCAAATTCAGTCAGTTATACTGGCCTTTTAGGCAAACTGTGGAATTATTGATATTTATTTGTACTTTATAAGGTAAATTATATAACTTTGAAAAAATCACAGTAATTTGGAAAAGTATATTCTTCAGCATAGTCCAAATTTGCCTGACAGACCGCACCTGCAAATTGGATACTTCCCACCTTATAATATTTCTTTGAATATCATCTAAAGGTTTTATACGAGGGAAGAAGGTTATTACCTCCCAACAGAAAAATATACTAGATCTACCAAGACATTTGCAAAGACTCTATATATTAATACTGTAGGTATACTTGGCCTGTGCTTTGTACCAGAGATTATCAGGAAGAAGGTAGTGAGATGAATAAGAATTAGGTTCCCAAAGGATCAGGAAGGACCAAGGAGAGAGGACTCCTGACAGTAAGTGCAAAATGCAAATTGCAGCTAGAAAAGACAAAGTAGAAGAAAAAAAAAGGAAAAGGGACAATTAGATACCAATGTCTGATGGAAGAAAAAGGAAGATGTCTGAGGGGCTTCCAGGTAGCATAACAGAAACACAGAAAAGGTGGTACCAAAACTCAGGAGTGTACAGGAGGGCAGGTATCCAAACAAAGGAGAACAAGAACAGAGGAAAGAAAACAAATTAAGAAGTTGAACAGGCAGATGGAAGTTGAGGGGAAAAAAAAACAAAAAACAAAAAAACCAACCAACCAACCAAAAAAAAACCAAAAAAAAACCCCCAAAAAACAAAACAAACAAACAAACAAAAAACCAAAAAGAAATGTGGGAATCACAGAGGAGAAGAAAGAAGGTAAAAATAATGGAGACAAATGGTCAATTAGTAGAATCATGAATCACAGAAGCTGTAAATCGACGTGTTATCAAATCTGTCAGGTGACTGGACAATCAGTGGTCATCTCAATAAAAGTACTGGCAGGAGATTAGTGTGCCAAAGGAGCCAGGTTCATCTTTGCATGACTCCAGTGAACTTGCTAGATTTGTACTTGGGTTGAAATATGCCCCAGGAGATCAGCTGCTCAGGAGATTTCAGATCAATAAGCAACCGGGTGGATAATTGATATGGCAGTAAATAAATGGGGATTTTATGGTAATAACAATGATCTCTAGATAATTAAATCGTGTATCGCAGTAAATCAACAGCAGCAGATGACTGTAGCAAACCACAATGAATTATCTTAGAATGAAATATAAGAAAATTATATTCCTTTCAAATTCTATTAGTCACAAACAATTAAAATTACCCCAGATAGAAACTGGACACAGATGTTTAAAACAAATTAAATGGCAGAGTAATTAAAAGCAAGTGGATGTAGCGGTTGCCAGGTTATCAAAAATGACAGACAGGACAAATGGTGTAATATGAAACTTGAATAGTTCACAAGAAAGGAGAGGTCAGAAGAGCAAGGCATGTGGCTCAGGACATCACAGCACACACAGTATGGCCCCTACAGGCTCCTGTGCTGAGGGCTCTGGAAACATAACTTTGTTACCCTGTAAAGTGAAAAAAGCAGTCAGATCAGGCCCATTTTTTAACATCATATGTGTGATGGTGGAGACTCCTGACTGCTTCTAAACTGCTTCAAAATACGTATAACCATGACATTTAAAAAATTGCCCTGCTGTTTGTTTTATGTGATCATCTTTCCATACTGCCCAATATTATTGTTGTGTCCTCCAATGAGGCACCAAATGTACTGGGTCCTGGTGTGTGGCATTTCCCAGAAGCAGGCACAAACATCCATGAGGATTGTGAAAAACTCCCACAACTGAAACCTGCACACCTCTCTGAGCAGCCACCACCTGTGCTGGGTGCCAGAGGTACCCAGATGGTGTGCAAAGATAAGTGCTTTTGGTGACTCCCTGGCAGAGGTAACGCAGTATTTGGCACAGTAGGATTTCTAGGGCAGATGATGTGGTTAGCAAGAGCCTGCGATGCCTCTACAGCTCCCCCTGCAATACTGCCATCCAACCCCAGGTGCTGGGTGCCACACAGGGCCACCACTGGCAAACCTAAAATCATTTCTGGGAGGGTGGGGAAAGCACTGGTCTCCTTCTTCCCCTTTTACTGAAAAAAGCTACTGCTAGGGCAGCTTTAACAAACTGTTTTTCCCAGTTAATGTATTTACTAGGAAAATTTTCTGAGGTCTTTGTGCTGTGCTATCTCAGATCAGTGAACAGTGAACACACATGAGTAAATTCTTATGTAAAAGCATGGTTGCCCCCAGTGCAGCTCCCATGGCACTGGCTTTCAGGCTGCAGACTGCCACATGGCAGTACAGGTGGACTCTGAGGGTAGCGGATGCTCTCAGCTCCATGCTGAAGCTGCCTGCACTCATGCTAAGGTGCAGCCAAAGCAACTGTCCTGCAGTGCCCTTTTCTCTAAAACGGAGACAGAGTGTTGTAGAATCATAGAATCATTAAGGTTGGAAAAGACCTCTAAGATCGCCAAATCCAACCATTAACATAGCACCACCATGTGCACCATATCCTCAAAAGACACATCCACTGCGTTAAACTGTATAAGCCTAAGAACAATTCCAGAGGAGTTTTTACCATTATTAAGTATTTTATATCCATCTTTTTCATCATCTGAACCCAGAAATAAGCTCCTACCAGCTGAGGAACCACAGACTACCTCAGTGGCATGTTGCATTTCTTCTCTCATTTGGTGTGCTCCTGTTGCAAATCCTGCAGGTCACCAGTTGCCTCTGCTTTTGTGTTTGCCATGCAAGTTCTCTGCCCCCAGCCATAGGGTATTTTTGGCTGCAGGCAGACAGATATTTATTGTGGTGCAGAGCCGCAGTCCTCCAGAAATTCAGATTGGGACTGAAAAACAGGAAAAAGGGCAGCAAGATGGTGGGTCTGCTCCCATCACAGAGTGTGATCCAACTGTCCTATGGCTCTGCCTCTGAAAGCTGGGTGATACCTCCTGGTTTAGGGAGTTTACACACAGGCTGTCAGTAACAGGACATGTTAATAAATACAATTTTGTAAAGATTTTTCTCCACAGTCCCTGTATTTCAGTCTTTTTCTGCTAACTGTTCATGCCATCCATTCCTGTCTCACTGCAGGTCTCACTGCAGCTCTCACACCTTCATCATCTGCTTCACAGGAAACTTGCTGGGGTCCAAATTCCCCAGTTTAACTGGGTATTGCCTGTGTGGAGCTTTGCTTTGATGGAAGGCAATATATAAGTAACGCTACCTCGAAGAAATAAAGCCAAATAAACTGTTCACAGCAGCAATGAAGGAACTTTTTACTCAACTCTGAAGAAAACTCCAGCAAAGACCTATCAAAGGATGGGTCTGTCTTTGCCATAATAGCAGACTCTATTTCACAAGGACAGCAAAGAAACAAAGCTGACAAGCTAAATATTTCTCTAGTATCTTTAGTAGCTCCAAGCCTGATGGCACATTTTGATTTCAGATCCCTAGAACACATGTGGACTTGCTGCCAACTGATTTTGGCATGATAAAGGGAAAAGAATCATGCAGTTTATATGCTTGCAACTATCAGACCTGCTAGGACAAAAAATGAGAAGTGCTAGTGTGGTAGCACCTTCTAATAGGTTAAGAGTCAAACCTGAAAAGACTATTTTTGAAATTTTTAATATTCAAGTGTGACCTTCAAACTTGCCCAGTGGTAGCTGGATATTTCTCCCACTGAAGTCAATAGAAACAATTTTGTTGGGTAAGGCACTTCTGAAAACCTGCAGTCCCATAGCTGCTTTCCTAATAAGACAAGCAAATTTCAAGTAACTTTTAAAAATTGATCCCATTTAATTTAATAGGAAAGGATGACCCATTTGGAAACAACCTAAAGAATCTGCAGTAGATGAACAATTATACAGGGCTTCTTGTAAAATTTCATAAGCAAGACTGTCATTGTTTTACTTAATTAAATCCTGTCATATTCTTCTATACAGATGTAAAGCATTACAAGAATCTTCAGACTCCACAGCTGAGAATAATTTAATTTCCTCAGATAAAGGTTGGTTTTTCTGGATTTCTTTTGAAAGTTTAAGACTCACAGATATCATTAATGCTTTAAAAAGTCTATCAGTACTCTCAGAAAGGGATTCACACAAATCTAGTGCTGAGTAGAGTCATATGGGTCTCCAAATCATACAATTTTTCCTTCCTTATGTGACAGACAACCCCCTTCAGCTAATATTAATGTGAAAGAAGGGCTGAAATCTCATTTGTTACTGCTTTGCTATTAAATTGATTCCTGTAGCGCCCACTGAATTTGCAAATATTTGAATACTGCATAATGAAGAATCCTTGTAGCTTCAGCTTCACTTGTTCAATTTGTGTTCTGTTTGAAGTACTGATGAGTACAACAAAGAAGGGAATAAAACTAATTATTGATAAATGGGCTCTCATTATCTGGTCTAGTGGAGTCCATTTGGTTGACTGTTTTGGAAATGTCAGATTCAGTTTTTTCATCTGAAGCAATAAAAGGAAGATATCATAAACCTGATATTAGAAGAAAAGTAAAAATACTGAACCACGAACATACAGAAAACTACAGTATTTTCTCGTTTGTTTGTATTACACTTACACCTGGTGTTACGACCCGCCCCAGGAAAAGGGGAGAGGGGGTAACTCATGTTTTTATCAATAATTCCCTTGGGGTGGATTAAAGTGAAACGACACTAAATAATCGGTGTCTAAAAACATACTTGCAAGGTTTATTTTAACAATTTTGAATCAATAGGTAAGTTAACATTTTTGGGTGCTGTCATAACCTTTCTGGGGAGGAGAAAAATGCATAGGGGAGAGAAAGGCAGGATAAGAGCAAGGGAGAGGAAGAGAAAGAAAAGCTGAGAGTGGACAGATGTATATAGTCACCGCCCACTGGATCCAGCGATGCTTGAGAGCGATGGTTTCCAGTGATGCTTGAGAGCGATGGTCTTGATTCGCAGGCGGTGGGGGAGAAGGAGAACCCAAATTCTCAAAGTCACCAGTCAGTTTATATACCCTCAGCATGCTCTTGCACCTCCCTGGCATGAGGAGTTGTTTGCCTTTTAGGGCTTAGAGATGGGCCCGATTGGCCACCTGAGGCATCTTCTTGCCTTTTAGGGCTTAGCCCCTCTGAGGCAACTTCTTGCCTTTTTAGGGCTTAGTCCACCTGAGGCATCTTCTAGGCCTGTACTGTGACTTTTGTGTCTCGCTTGGTTCCCGCCTTTCAAGATTAGCAGAGGGAGGGAGGGGCCTGATTGCTCATCAGACGTATCAATAGTCAAAAGCCTGCAAGCTCAGCTCTTTTCAGGACTTCACACCTTCAGCACTGGAGGGAGGGAGGGGCCCGACTGCTCATCAGAGGTATCATGCAAGTCAAAAGCCTGCAAAAGTCTCCTAGAATGCATAAATCATTAACCATTTCAGTCTCTGACACCTGGCGAATTCAATCAAGGGCAAACTCACATTGTATGCTGTTCCAAAGCAAGAACACCACTTCAAGCTTCAAGTCTGATCTTAGTAGAGAAGATGGTTGAATAAAGGTCATGTAAATCAGATGCAGAAATTTGATCAAGTATGTCTGTAATTCCCCAGCAGACTAACATTGTTGCAATGAATACACTAGAGGTTTTATGAGTTTGAGTTCAAGTGTCTTCCCAGACCACTTCGTTTCCATTTTCGCTTTAATGGACCTGTTTGTTGGGAGTTCCTCCCTACCCCCTCTCCCCCTGCTTCCCATTTCATCTTCTCTTCAGTCTCAAATTATGTCTTTGCTTTTTTCCTCATGTGTTTTTCTGCTTCTGCTTCCTATACCATTACAGCCTTTACACCCATCTTTGCTTTCACACACCAGCGAAACACAAAATATTTCTCTTTGGATATAATTTTTAAGCATGAGTCTTTAGCTTGAATATAGCAACTTCGTAAAGTATACATTCATTAACAGCAAGTAAATTCCTCAGCTGAAACCTGGAGACATGAATGCAGTAGCTGACAGACATAAAGGGTTTAAGATTGAGTCCCAGTAAGTTCTCTACACACACACATACATACAAATAACAGTAATAATAACAATAACAACAACAACAGCTTGGCTTAACGTTTTCTCATATAGGATTTAAAACTCAGTCACTGGATGAATGATGCAGATGTAAAAAGGAAAATCTCAGAGGAAGGATCTCGATAGGACTTATAGCCATGCTTACAGGCTGTGTATTCATGATACACCAGAGGATTTAAACCTTCATAAAAATATTTGTGAGGCTGAGGCCTTATTATGAAAGTTTGTGATTACTGAGATATTTATAGATGTTAAAAATTCAGAGTTCAGCAATTTGATATACTACTTCTGTTTGTAATAAACAAGTATGATTGGTTTTGCAAAGCTACTTAAGTTTTAATGTGGTTTTAAATCCTTAGGAGAACATCAAAATACCAAATGCTATTCCTTGTTGAATTCAAGCTGGTTCTAAATCTCCAGTCACCTGGTGGGACTATTCCAGGGAGAAATTCAAGGCCATCTTTCTTTTATGAAAAATTAAGCTTAAAATGCTCCACTTTCAGAGAATTACTGTGGAAAACTCCCTTACTGATTTACCATTCACATTATTAGGTCCTATTATATGAAAGCTTTTAAGTACAGGCTGGTCTTTTATGGGATTTCAACATATGCTTGAAGCTGATTGTATGGTTATGTGATTTCTCATATAAGGAAGTTTTCCTGTATAGGAATTTACAAAAGGACAAAAGAAATGCAGATGCAACTTTCTGAAAGGAGGTTTTCTTATTTTGTCAATACTATAAATGTATTCTAACTGAACTGTTGAGTAGCAGCCCAGTGCTGCAAAAGTCAAATGTGAGCAAAACAGCTTTATTTCTTAAGGGATCTGCTCATCTTTCTGCAGATAATTTATATAATTTTTATATAAAATTTAGTCACTAAACCAGTGAAAATGTTAAGTACCTGTTTGGTATTTGCAGAAGCCAAGTATGGGCTATCAATACTAGTTGACATTATGCAGTGCTGCTATCCATATTGCTGCAGGCTTAATGCCACCCTCTAGATTTGTATGGACTTATCTGCATTGGCAGCAATTATCTTTGCACAGTTACAACCAGTGGGGAAGATCTTAGAAAACTGAAAAGGGAAAAAGAAGGAGACCATCCTCATCGAATGCAAACTCAAAAGCTAAGAAAAACACTAGAACAAGTTAATAAAAGCTATTTTGAATCCTCTGAAGTGTAATAATTTGAAAAAAAATAGTTACTGTGAATTTTTGAAGACGAGTAGAGTCCATACTGCCCAAGAAGTCACAGTCGTTTTGGCGAAGTAGTTGTTCTATTTGGAAGCTGAGAAGGCAGATGTGACATGTCTGAACTTAGTAAAGCTTTTGACATAACCTGAGTGACAGCCCCTCAAATGAATTGAGTAAATATTATCTAGATGCAACAGCACGTGTTCATGGGCAGTTGAACCACTCTGCTTCTTAAATAGCAATCAATGTACCGCTGTCAAAATGCCGGGACATATCTCTTGGGATTCCAAAAGTGATGTGTTCTCCTTTGGCAAGGCTCTTTTCTTCTTAGTCTGCGTAATATTTTTACATGACACCAGACTGTACTGGGGGAAGAAATGCAATGTTCCTTTTGGAGAAGTACTTCTGACTTTAAAACTGTCTTTACAAACTAGAGACATTTTTTCAAACCAACAAGCTGAAAAGAAAAAATGCTGTATATAGGAAGTGGAAACGTAGAAATACCCAACAGGGAAATACAGCATGACAGGCCTACTTCAGAAAAGAGCATGGCTGTGCTGTTGAAGTATCAAATGAGAATAATTAAGAAATATGAAACTGTCACAAAAGAAACCAGATCTTGTTCTTGCGTGTATTAATTGTCAGTGTCATATGGAAGACAGAAGGCAGCATTATTTTATGTTGCAGCTAAAGGTGTAGTCTTAGTTCTGAAGATCATACTTCAGGCAAGAGGGAGTTGAATCAAAGATATTCTAGGAGAGAACAAGAGCCAAGCCACTACAGGGTGAAGGATGAAATCACAGTAGGTCATGCCCAAGACGCCAAGTTTCAGGGTTTCACAAATTTCTTCCCACCCAAAGCCCACAAAATTTTCTTATGTGGCCCCAGGAGCTGGTGTTAGGCTCCTACCTGCTGGAGAGGCAGATGCTCAGGGCAATGAACAGTGCCACAAATTGGCATGAGAAGACTGAAACACTCTGAACAGTGCAGAAAGTTGCAAAAGACTTCCATTCTCTGGCCCACTTTGGTAAATAGCTGTGGTTCAGCTGGCAAGAAACGCATTTTTGATTAAAAGAGTGGGATCTTTACAGAAAATTACTAATTCTTTTTCTCAGAATTCAAATATATTAGCAGAGATGGATTCCTGGCTTTGTGACAATTATGGGAATATTGAATCTCTGCTATGGGAGATCACAGAGACAGCTAAACTGAACAGCAGAAGGGTAAAGGAAAACGACTGCACGCATAGAAACAGGCCAATTATTACAGAAGAAAATTATCTAGAGAAGCATTGTCTCAGCAGCTTAAATAATCACTTGGGAACAACCAGCTTCGCAGTATGTAAAAGGTAATTCTTCTCAGTCCAAAACGACACAGAGACATTGATTTAAAAAACAGTCACAACTGGAATCAACAGTTTACTTGAATTTGGGGCAGAAAATTACCGGATAAACTATATCAGTGATTGTGATTTTAGTCCTGAACACAAGGAGGCAAAACCAAAAGAAAATAATTGCAACAGAAAGAATACAAAACAGCATTTAACTATATTGTTAAGACTTATTGCTGGGATTGCATAACCACAAAAGTCTAGATTTAGGAAGCATGTATATCCAATTTCTCGGGAAAAAGCATAGGAAAAGCTGAAAAATATTAGAGACCGTTCAGAAAGACTGGAAAACCTAGGCACAGGATTGAAATGTGGTTAAATCAGTTCTAAAATGCAGAGTAGGAAGGGCCACAAAGAAGGAGTGTAAACAGTAGTAAAGCATAAGAGAAATGCAGGAAAGGTAGGAAGGAACTTGTAAACAGACAGAAAGTGATAAAACAATTACAAAATAATTTAATATAGGAGACATAGATAACCTTGGAAAACAGTTAAGAATAATAGATGCAGTGGAGAGGATGGGGCATAGCAAAAATAATAATTTTTTTTTTGCACAAGTCTTTACCTCACATGATGTTGAGAAATGTCTTCCATTAACTCCTTTTCTTAGGAAATGAGGTCAAAGTGTTATTACAGTTTGAGGCATCAATAGAAAAGGTGTCAAAACAAACCTAATCTAGAAAAGAACGTCACCACACCTTATGCTGTATGCTCAATAATTTTTAAACAGGTTTTAATTAAGTAAAATTTGCCAGACAACCATTTTAATCTTCTACATTACTTTATTTGAATCAAATTAAAAGAAGTCATTTGTATATGGGTCTTCTTGGAAACTAATATAACTCTGAAATCCTATAAATGAACTAAAATCTCTATATTCCTTTCCATACTCTATGAAAAAATTAATTTACTGTTTTATTTGCTCTAATTGCAGTGAAATATGTTGTCAGGCTTGCTCAGAAAACATACTTTCCCTGAGAAGCACTTTGAAGAAAAAATGGTATTTTGTGGAATTTTATTGTGTACATCTTCAAGGGTTTGCCCATACAACTTGGTGGAGAGAACTTTTTTGATAGAAAAAAAGTTTTCAACACACTCTTAAAGTCCACCTCTTTACCCCCTGAATAACCTTGTATTCCACTAAAAATCAACTTCTAACTAAAAACAAAAACAAAAACAACCAACCAACCACCACAATTAAACATTTCTGCTATATTTTCTCTTTTCTTATTAATACAAAATAGCTGACACATTTTAAACACATAATATAGTTCTGTGAAGATAGAAAGTTCCATGGGTGTTAGATGAATATTAGCTTATAGAGCTCCTTCACAGCCAAATTAAATGAGTGGAAGTACTCCACTTGATCTTAATTCACCCTGAAACAAGGCTTACTAATAGGTGTTAAAAATATATTCCTTTTTAAACTTTCCATTCCCATGATAGAGCTAAAAGCTTGATTCTGCATTTCCTAATTGAGGACTCTTATGCATAAACTTGAGTACTAAATAAGCTGGGGCTGGGATGTTCTGGAGGGAATTTAGCCACACAAAGTTGCTATAATAGATAGTATGAGTATAAAAGTGTAAAAAAAACCCTCCAAAACAAACTCAAGGATAGAAAGCAGATTGCCCTATAAAGTATCAGTATATATTAAAGTGTACATTCCATAAGTTTTGTTTTCAGAAATTAAGAAAGATAACAGAGTTCCAAAACTTTTTTTTTGTAATTCACTATGTGCTTAAGGATAGACCTCTTTACTATGTGTCATTTCCATGATTCTCAAGGAATTAAACCAACGTAATTCCATTATCATAATTTTGACAATTTTCCTTTATTGTAGGTCCCTGTATGAAGGCTTATTTACACTAGAAAATATATCTGAGTTGTATTATATAAAAGTGATTCCTGTATTAAATCACTGATAAAAAGTACTAAATCATTCTACTAAGTTCGTGTTTATAACATGAAATTGACTGGAATGTAGGAATAATACCAAATTTAGATTTAACAGAAAACTAGCTATAAGGGTAAAAATCCTTTATATGACAGCAGAACTATCAGTGTCCTTAAAAAAAAACTTGGATCTTTATAGATAAATCTCTATATCACTATGCATCAAAGTGCTCTTTCAGTTTTATATCCAAAAATGTATTATCACAATGGAATGAAAATATTTCTGTTTTCTTATCAACCCAAATACTTGAAGAAAATTGTTTTAAACTAAATTAAACACATTTTCAAACTCAAAAGCAGAAGTTTCAGATTAAGACTCTTTTATTTTTAACTTATGAATAGGAATTTAGGCAAATTTAGTCTTCAAATATGAAATGGAAAATCAGAATTTTTCACTTTTAAAATGTAGGAATAAATAGTTCCATACTAAGTCATACAAGCCTTTCTTTATTTATGTCTGTTTGACTTAAAATACACTTTTAGGTGAGTAAACCATTGAAATAAAAAAAATTCACCTAGAATTACCACTACAGTGACGAAAACTTTTACATACACTAGTTTTTAAGTTTCAAGTGCTCTTGAAGCTGATCAAAGACTTCCAGATAATGATTAAGGGGTGACATATAAGAATATTTTCCCAAACCAGGAATTTCAGTGACTTTTTTTCAGCTCAAAAGTCATAACTTCTTTTAAAACAACTGAAGTATAATTTCACTGAACATAGTTTATGCAAATATTTGCATGCAATGTTTTCAAACAAATGGAGTGTAATGACTATAATTAAATTGAATGCACAGTAAATTTGAGGTAAAAACCAATAAGTGACCCTGAAATCTCATCACTATCTCATCTCCTTCTACAATCCAATCAAAAGCAATTATCAATTAATGAAATCACACAGATGCAAATCAGAAATAGGAAAAATTATTAACTGTGCCCCAAAAACCACTGCAAATATATTTCTTTACAATCTCCACAAATTAAATTAGTCAGAAAAATGTGATCTTGTTGTAATTAGTTCTGGTTAGAAATTTTTTGATTAAATATTTGGAGTTCATTTCCCACTTAAAGAAAAAAAAAAGGATAACTTGCTCAACCAACGCTTCCTTTGTCAGAATAGAAATACTTCAATTAAACACTTTTTAAGAAATACCTCTCTACCTCATCAGTGATTTTCTGGCCAATGTAGTAGAAGTGTGTAACTCACAAAATGCAGCCAGGCAGAGCAGGAGCTGCTCTGGTTACCTCTGACCTCCTCCCTGTGAGAGTGCAGGTAAATGTGGAGCAGCAGCAGGTCATCAGGCTGCCAGCTGATCCTCCCTTTGCTGTCTTCAGATAGAACAGGAACATTTCCCAGAGCCTTGAACCTAGTTAGAAGACCCCCATGCCAGTAGTGGGAGATGCAGGTGGCAGTCCTTGGCACCTCTGGTAGCCCTTCTGCCTGATTATGAGGGAGGACCTGGAGAATCCAAGTCAGTTTATGCCAGGGCTGGTTCATGATGGAGCAATGCAGCTGTGTGTTGCTCTTTGAAGTTTGCTCAGTGCATGTGACCCACAGAGTTAAGTCTCTTTATCGCTGTAAGAGGCAGGATTGTAAGAGACTGAGCAATAGGTGATAAAATGTCGTTTGAAATTTAATGCAAATAAAGTGATGCTAAGGAGAAAAATCAGACAGAACATGTAAATGCAGTCTGTCTGTGTTACACCCTGGTCCGCACTTTTACTGGGTGTTACACTTTAATTTTAGACTTCTAGAGATTTTGCCTACACAAACTCTTGCAAAGTCTTTGATTCTTTGGTACCTTGAGCTCATGTCCGAAGAAAAGACTACACACTTTTGTCTAAGAGACTTCTTTTAGTTTGGTGAGAAAATAGACGTTTTAGCAAAAAGTGTTTTACAGAGATAACATGATGCAAACCAAGGAAAAGCATTTCACTATAACAGCCAGCACAAACAACCTAATTCACTAAAAAATTATAACAGATTACTAGGACTAGCAAGCATTGCTATGGAGTAGGGAACCTTTGTTACACCCAGCAAACACAAACTCCATAGAAGTTAAGTGAAATTCCCACAAATTAAGTGAAATACAGAAAATAGGTATTTAAGTTGCCCACAAGAGTAAAGGAAGAGAGGTTAAGAGAAGAAAGAATAAAGAGAGAAACAGAGGAAAGAAAAATATAGTTACCACTGGAAGGTCACATGTTGATTGTGCCTCAGGAGGGCAGAGACCAAGGCAAGATGGACACCTCATGTGTCTGTTTATAGACTCTGGCTATTGTGTCCACTCCCAAAAGCAGCACATATGCATATTTATATACGTGTATATACTATGTATAGGTATATAAGTACTATATAATGTACAATGTGTTCCAGTTAGGGTCAATATTTCTTACCTACTTAATACTGTGTTTCAAAACTTGTGTCTTTTGTAGACAGAATTACATTAAGACAACCAACCAACTGCATGTTCAAAAAAAATTACTTTAGTTGTTATATTTACACATATTTTCAAGGATTTATGACATCTAATAATAAGTTGTTACTGCAACTACAAAAAAAAAAGCCAACAGCAAACCTTCAACATGAAGAAACTTTTAAACATTTTTAAGCTTGGAAATAAAGCATTTTTTGTGTATCATTGCATGCCTTCTGAACCAGAAAGAGGAAACTTAACGCTGACATTTAAAACATAGTCTTCAGATATTCCAGGTATATGCCTGACAAGAATAGGAAAGGAGAACAAAGCTCACAGAGGTCCTGATCTTCATTCTACATCAGTGTCTTGTCTAAATATATACAGATCATGAGTACTTTTTTGTTTCACATTCAAATCCTGCATGACTACTTTTTTTGGAAAAAAGAAACCAAAACCCACCATGTAACTAATAGGTTTTAACTAGTGCCTGTTATATGTACACGAATTATTAGTAGTAGTACAGATTAAAAAAGCAAATCTAAGTTTTAATCAATTTGAAAATATCAACCTTAAAATTAATATTTGAAACCTTGGTGTATGCCACATGAAGACAGTAATATAGATTTAACTTGCATCAAAAGCTAACATTGCACATCACTGGCAGGGGTATATGGCAAATATGTTGTGCTCAAGTCGAGAGCAAGAAAGAAGCTTTGCATGGGAGACAGAAATTGGAGGGCTTATGCTGGCAATGACCCTAAAGTATAGAGCTGTTCCTGCTGGACTAATTTAAAGATACAAGATTACCTCTGCAAAGGCCTCCACACAGGTAACATTTCTGAAAAACAGACATATCATACGTAGATACTCATTGTGTACATCCAGCTTTACACACATTCCTCTGGCCTTGGCTTCACAGCTGTTTACAGCACAAAAGCAGCATGCAGAAAAGGGAGGTTTTAGTGCATGGAGGGCACAACACTAGTTTGTAAAAAATACTTGTGGCAATGCTAATGAAAATATGTCCTTGCTTAAAACATTTGCAAATGCTTTTAGAGACTGGAAAATAGTATTCCAAAGCCATCTACACGAGGAAGGTCCCAGGTGCTGCCAATGTAAATGTCTGCCTCTGTAACATTTTATGACACTGTGCCCTGAAGTGGGCTTTGTGTTTATATAAGACATGAGAGAGGATGCCTTAGGCACCAAAGCGTGAATAAAGTACATCCACATGAGATGTATATAGCTCTCATTTATAGAGACAAAAGCACGAGCCATTTCTAAATTGAGTGCTCGTATATATCAGCTCTCAAGAAAGAGAAAAATCCAGTTGATTAACAAAAGGCCTATTTTATGTCTGAGAAGCAAAGAGAAGGTGCGAGCACATCTCCACAGGCATTTTCAGTGACAGCCTGCTACAGTTAAATGAAGGAAAATGGCAAATTATGTAGATGAGCTTCAGTATCAGCTCCAGGACAAATCTGGTTAATCTATCCTGGCTATGGGATCCTTAGCCCTAAATCAAGGCAATAATGCAAATAGTATTTGAGAGGATTCAACACTTCACCCAGGGTGCAGATAAGCAAAGAGTAAAATTGTTACATTTGTGTTAATCTGGAATAACTCCAGTGGAACTGACAGAGAATCAGCCAAATATTTGATGCCTTATGCATCTAAATTAGGCCTGGGTACTATGTGAGATTGCATTTCTGCACATGGCATTCTGAGAAAAAGGTGATTACTGTTATCATCACCTCTTCAAGATAAAAATAATAAATAGATAGTTGTGTCATGTTATGTGTCCAGAACAAAAAAGCAAATACAGAGGATCAATGAGGCTTTTGTTCAACCATGTGGGGTTTTTGTTTGGTTGGTTGGATTTTGGTTTTTTTTCTGTGCCTTCAAAACCCAACAATTCTTAGTCAGGGAAAAAAACAAAACAGAAAGCCTAGGTGACCGGATGGCGTGGAAAGGTGGGGCAAAGATCTGCAGAGCCCAAACTTTCAGACCTGGGATTGTATTTGTTTTACTGCTGCATGGACCCCTCTTACCCTACACAGGATCACCCAGACCCAGACTGAACCTTTGGAGGGCAGTTGGGAAGAGGTCTTCCTTAAGAAGCTTGTAAGGGACCATCTGCCAACATGCTTAAAAAGGACTCCAAGGAGATGCAAGACTTTGAGAGCCCTGGCACTTGCTTTTAAAACAGGAGCAGAAGTGAGGAACCTCACACCCTCTCTCTACCTGCCCTTAACCCCTTGCCTGAGGTGTTTCCAAGTACAAAATCACAAACTGTGTGAAGTTCTTCTCTTAAGACCTGGGTTTAGCTGAATAACAAATTTAGAATTCTTCTTTTTAGTAAAAAACTGTAAAAGAGACAAAAAAAATTTTCTTTAGACTTAATAAGATGCTTCTCTCAAGTTTTACATGCTCTGCCAACATTAAAAAGCGCTTCATTGTCAGCCAACCTGTGACAAGAGTGCTTTGAGAAGTGTACTCGAATCTAGCTTGAAAAAAGTCCTAGAACATTTACCCATTTTTCAAGGCATGGAATGCTACTGTCACTTACAGGGCTCAGGGGACTGCAAAACATCATTATTTCAGTATTGATACCATCTGACCTGACTACGTGCTGAAATGACAGATTCAAGCATTTCTAAAAACCCTTATTGTAACAGAATATGGAAACTCACTTTTCCTCCAGCCTCACACATGAGTAATTTTTTTCATTTGTTTTTTTACAGCTGGCATTTGATAAATAAAGATATTACAAGAAAGTAAATCAAGCTCTTTTTTTTTTCTCTATTATGCTTTGGTATTACAAATTAAAGAAATAGTAAAAATCCAGCATATGAAAGTGCTTCATGTGAGAAATATTTGCTTAGTTTCTTGAGCTCACACCAATAATACCTAATTAAAGCCTCAACTTTAACACTATTAATAAAAACTATGTTAGACATATAGTTGTCCATCACTCAGACTTGGTCAGACACATCGCTGATCTGGTCTGGTTTGACAGTTCCTTTGTTACTACACTATCTTTTTAAACTGACCGGTAAGAATTTCATGGTATTTGGTTTGCAAGGCAAAAGATATCTCCAGATGAGGAAGCAGCTGCTTCTCCTCTTGGTTCCTTTTCCACATGCTCTGAGCCAACAGCTTCTCCAGAAAGAGAGGTGTTAGATTAACTGACAATCCAGAAGGCAATACATTTCTTGTGAAAGTCGGATGTTTTTACTCAGAGTTTCTGACACATTTTGAATCCTTCTCTGTATGCATCAGTATCTAAGTTCGTTTTTGCCATCTACATGCTGCAAATTGTGACATATTTGAATTGTTCTGTTTCTTGATGCTTTTATTGCGGAGTTCTTATTTAAAAATAAATCTTTCTGAACATACATTTGATTGCAGAATCACAAAAACAATTTGATTGAATGGTTCACAGTTTATTAATCCTTAGAAATATTTACACTCCATTATGATCCAATGTTTAAAAAGGTGATTCTAGAATAACACTTAGAAATTAATACTTCAAGATGGAGAGTTAATTAATTTAAGAAGTAGGATTCCTATTACAGAGCATTTGTACAATTTAATCCAGGCTACTCATCCATCTTTCTCTCTGTTGTTCATTGCTTTCTGTTGATCGAAGAAGCAACCTAGAAGATCATGTTAGATCAAGCTAACTCTTGGATTGTAAGAGTAGAGGAAGAGGAATTGCTCTAAAAGGGCATGCATAACATTAGTCACAAAATAGAGACTCAAAGGAAAAATCCTATATTGTTAAATGTGTAAATCAGTTTTCTCAATAGAGGCCATTGGGCTGAATCCTCAACTGGCTTGTGGGCATCAATGGGATTCTGATGATTTACCTTGCATGTGTTAAATCTGTTTCATCAAGGGGCTTAGACCTGTGACTTAGATTAGTTGTGAAAGTAGCTTAGGGCAAGCTGCTTGAGTCTCTGAAGTTAGGCATATGTTTAGGTACTGCATTGAACTGGGGCCATATGCCAGTTGCCAGACTTGCCCACTATCAAATAGTTTGTCTCCATGTGAAGTAAAGAAGCCTTAAACAAAAATGGAACTGAACAAGACAGGCAGGTTAAGTGATTAAACAATTTATTAAAAAGATTACAGTTGAAACAGTAAGTATGCCATAACTCCTAAAAGAATAAGCAGGGACTTTCTCCAGAGAAGAAGTTGAGATTTATTACTCTTCCCACAAAACAAACAAACAAACAAAAACAACAACAAAAAACCCCACCTAGTGCAGTGAAATAGCTGAAATTGTCTTAACTGAGGATGAGGCAATCAAGATACAACAGGTAAGGAGAAACGAAAACCAATCCCAGCAGAAATCTGGGGACGGACCAGGGAGAAAGGCCGATGGACACCAGTAACTTAAAGGATTTTACAGGCACATTGAAAGCATTTAAGAGAAAGAATTGAAGAGGTAGATGATGAATCTCTGACTGATTCAAATTCGGTCCCTGGCAAGTTGTTGTGTGTTGAGGCATTTCTCTCACTTGCAATTGAAAAAAGAGATGAACCTAAAAATGAGAATGTGCTGCAAAAACATGACTAATTGCTTAGACAGGCTGCAGGCTCAGTGTTTTCAGATAGAGAGAGTGCAGAATATGCCATTGTGTCAACATGGTATTTTAATTTTTCAAAAGAAAAGATGAATATTTAATTATTTCAAAAGCTAGAACTTACAAAAATGTTTACATACATGTTCATAACCCATCACATAAAACTGCAAACAGCCAGAAACTGGCAACCTGCCACTCTGATGACTAAAACAAGAATCAAATTAATAACTGTCCCAGATCATTCAACAATTATATTTTTCTTTTCTTCTATTCATGTTTTTTTTCCCTTTCATGTTTGTTATGGATGTGTAGCTTTAGATCTATTCAACTATCCAAAATCCTTTCCTCTCTAATTCTTCAAAAAACTTGAAAAATTGAACTATACTAAATAAGGGATTCCATACAGGTGCTTCTATTGAATATGGCAAGCTTTGGAAGAAAATTTTTTTCAGAATACATTTGAAGCAAGTTAGCTTGCTTGGGTAAAAAACTTTTTCCCAGTATTTACAACATTATACAGATATTGCATCATAAAATATATTGCATCATAAAATATATTGCAACTGCAGTACAAGTAAGAAATCAGACCATTGAAAATATGACTCAGTACTTTGAATATTCATTGCTTCAGGCTTCTTATAACCCCAAATGCTATCTGCTTAAAAATCTTGGCAGAAAAAAATTCTCTGTGGAAAGTAATGCTAAAACAATAAGAAAGAAGAGTCAAATCCGTATTATGTATTGGCCCACTTTTATTCAACCATCAACCTTTTCACTATCCCATCACTTAGTATAACAAAGCATTCATTATCTCCATATGATTTCATAATTTTTTTCTTGGTTCTCTGAAGCTTAGTGGTTTTCATCTTTCATCAGTGATTTGAAATTTTCCCAGTTTTTGGTTACAATTTTTTCCATGGGTAACTTCCATGGGATCCCTAAACATGAGGCAATGTGATTAATATTTTGTTCTTCAATTGGAAATATTTTTAGAGGCCAGGTGGTGGAAACATATTAATTTCCTGATGTAAATATATTTTAATATATAAATCCAAGACAAAAGAGAAAATTGCAAAAGATGTCTCTGGCTGGTGTCATCACTCACCCTGTTACCACTGAAGTCTTCCTCATTTGTATTAGTGTGTTTTTCAAAACCAACTATTTTCTAGACCAATTTTTGACCTCTGGTGGATTAATATTACTTAATGGTAAAATATTTTACCATCATATTTCTGTGAGTTATTTCAGAGTCATTTAGACTTTCAGAATACCATCCATTACAACCTAAGATTGACTATTTTCATATTTCTAAATGACTTAGGTAAGTTTGAAAAACTAGTTTTGACTAATAATGTAGGAAATTTTGCAGAGCAAAAAGCTGATGAAATATGTCCAGTCTCAAAAGAGAAACATTGAAGTACAAGGGTTTTGTTTTTACTTCACTGTGGTTGTAAAAGAAAATTCTGAATCTTTAATAAGTGTACCACAGTACAAAGTAAACAAAGCAAGTTTGTTTCTTTAATGAAAAAGTCAGGCTGCTTAAGAAGATATTACAGTTATTTATAGCTAATAAAGTTTGGATAACAAGCCATGGACACACATAATGAATTAATCGATCAGTCTTAAGTTAAACGTGTTCTTAAGGTCTGAAACTTCAAAAAAAAAATTAAGAAAGATCTCAAATAAAGAAATACAGCCATTGTCTTTCGCCTTACATTTGGCTACCTAGTGGTTGCATTTACATAACATACAACAAGAATAGTCATTAACTTCTTGCAGTACAAGAGAGACAAGACTGTTCGGCTTATTTCTCACCCTTACAGAAAAGCTTAATAAACTCCAGCTTCTGTCCCTCAGAAGTGTCATTTTTTCATTTTTAAGATGAAGGGTAAAAATAAGGAGACTAAACAACAGCTTCTTAGCCATGTAGCCAAATTAGCATTTTTATATGTAAGCAAAAGCTTTCATATTTGCTTTGCTTTCCCAGAGTTACAGGCTATAACTGTGAGTGTATGTGGAAAATAAATATGGCCAAATTCTGACCTCAGTTACACTTATAGAGTCTCATTAAACATAATAGTCCTTTATGGCTATAAGGGATGGCAGGGTCTATATGGAACTGGAATCTGTCAGAGCTCTGCAGCTGGCGGGGAGTGAAACAGGGAATGTCTTGATGTTAGTTTCCTGTGCTCAGTGAAAAATTTGTTGAATAATTTTATGGAATAACACCTGTCTGGAAAAACAAATCCCTCAGTTCATATGAGCATGTTTAAGCATGTCATTCACTTCACCTCTGCCCCCGGCCCTGAGGAGTGGAGGAAGAGTGTCCTGGGATGACTGCTGGTTCCACCTTGGTACTCAGGCATAGTGGCTATTTGAGGAGAATTTAAAAATTATATTTTCAAAAACAGTTGTTTCCCTTTGTTAGAGAAGTTTACACTGAGAGAACTACATTTCAATAAATAACATAAAGCTATGGATATCCTGTGGGATTTGGGAGTGTTTCTAAATCCGAAGGCCTGGAGAGTCATTTATTTCAGCATGGGAGGAGACATGGATATTCATGTCACCTTCCACCACCCTCTGAGTTGCATAGACAGAACTCCACATATATAAGCCGCAGCAATACTCCAACAGGCCTCTTCCAAATCCTCTAGAAATAAAAGAGTGCAAGACAAAGCAAGGCTGGCCTGCAGATGAGGCACAGATTCCACTGAATTTCTGTCACAAAATATTTGCGCATGATTGGTGTCAGGGGCTCTCAACTGAAAGATTTTGTCATTGCACCTGTAATTAATTTTAGCAGTGCAGATGTTATGGGATACAGTCGTACAGGCAGAAAGCCTTTCCTATCCAGTAATTACGTTCATGTACATTTAGGTGCAGCAGCTTTGCCTAAGGTTTCCTTCATAACTTTATTAACTTACTTGTCTTTGGTGAAGTCTGTGCAGCTGTATCGGTTCTGGTTTCTGGCTGGTAATACTGGATGGCATCTGATCCAACTGGAGTCAATTCTCCCTGTCAGCTTGAAAAATTACAAGAGAGAGTGGAGACTCCCCACTGTCGTTGAAGGAAAAACATGGCATCTGCTCCTGTTTATGCTCCCATTTCTGTTTGGTATTTGTATACCCATTGATTTCTGCAAAATATCAGTTTTGTTTTCTAGTACAATTTGGTACTGATCTCCTATTCCACATTTGACCTCATAATCTTCATGTTTAGCAGACACGGTTATGCATTTGACATCCATGGTGTGATGTGCCATCAGTGCCTAATACAGGTTGGGATGGTACAGATATATCCTTTACAGCTATAGCTTAACTGACCCTTTCAGTTAGGCTAAGGTGTACTAATCTATCCTCTCTCTTCAGGTTATATTAAAACAAAACTAAAAATATCGTGTTCAAATATGAAAATAGCTGACATTTGTTCTGCTCCAAAAAGTATTGATTTTCAAACTGTTGTCTCTCAGAAGCTCAGAGGGCTATATCTCCCTGACATATTTTGAGTACAGCAGCTGACAAATTGTTTGTTTACTCAGGAACTTCTATATTTTTACTTTGTTTTCTGCTACTCTAATACATATACATTTCTTCTCATATTCTGTCACTTGATTTTTATTTATTTTCCTCTTTTCAAAACCAAAATATTCAAACATATTTGACATGTCAACAAGAAGAAAACCAGTTTCTCTTAAACTTGCTTCTATTCCATACTTCTCTATGGACTGTCTTTGTATCTTGGTAGGCCTCTTAATTTCTCTGTTCTTTGCATGTAAATAGGTCTGATATATCTTTCTTCCTTCACTCTGTATCTTGTTTATTTAAAATCTCAAGGTCAATGAGTACATTTTATTAGGGATTTGAACAGTCTGTGGTGCAAGAAGAAATGGTATTGGCTATGACCTCTAGGCAGTCTTATAATACAGAACTTAGTAATAAATAAAATTTATACTAGTTATTATAAACTACTCTAGGTTTTCATTACTGTAAAGCTCAGGAGACCAATACAAAAACTGGAGAGTGCTGAAAAGCAATATGCCAGAGGAAAAAAAAGATGTTCTGGCAAAGCTGGTACAGTCTAGAAAGAGGATCCTCTGAGGGTATGAATTTTTCTATTTTGGTAGGGGAGACACATTTCAGCTGTGCTGTCATTGTTATATTTCCCATTGGAAGCCAAAGACTATTGGAATGATTAAGAAAAAAATATACGTATTTAATGTCTTGAAACAAATTTAAAGAGGATTACTTTTATGTTGTTAAGTCCCTTTGCGTGTCTGTCAGGTTAATGAGGACAGATCATCCAGTGGTTGAATCAGGCTGCTGATACTGATACTTTATTCAGTGAAGTTCAATCACCAAATGAATAGATTTCACACCACTTTTTGTTTCTTTTTGTTTGCATGGGGTTTTTTTGGGGGGAAGACCAGTTTGTGCATGTGTGTGATAAATCACACACTGTGCTGAAAAGCAGCCCACTGAGAGATTGGGCATAGCAAGCGGGAAAAACAGAGAAAAGAGATCTATAGCACAGAGACTGGAAGGCTGTGTAATTGAAAGTAAGCTGAAGAATGAAAAGACGAAAGGCAAATAATGCATATGTGGAATACAACCACTAAAGTCATCTGGAAAGGTGGGGAGAAACAGAAAATCAAGGGATAAGATATAGCTAAACCTTAAGGGTTCAGGTATGCTTAGATATTGGGGATCCTGAGCACCAAATAAGAAGCAGGAGTGGTATGAAGGAAAGTATTCAGGAACTGTTTACCCCTCCAGTTGTCTTACGGCTTGAGATGTCAATATGAAGAGAAGCGTGGCAGACAGACCCGTGTTCCTCTACCCTTCCCCAGAAAATATGGGATGGACTTTGCAGATGCAGCATGGGCTCATGTTTCCCCAGCAAAGCAAAGTGATATAAAGCAATGCAAAGGGGGTAATAAAAATGCTATTTACAGCTATTTAACAAACTGCTCCCCAAATATTTCTCTTATACAGATGTAAATAAAATGCTGACTTATGTTGCACTGAAGAAGGCAATGTGAACAATCTCATCTAATAGCTAACTGTAAGTTGAAACACTCTATATCATAAATTCTGTCTATTTTTACTGCAGTTTTAGGTGTGCTGATGCTGACCACAACATTTTTCAGGGTTCTACTTGTATTAAGGATCCCCCCTGGATTTCACTGAATTATGCGGCTAACACAGCTTTGAGAGCACCATTACGTGAATGCTTGGAGGCATCAGTTAATTTTTGAATGCTGTCATAGGGACAAAATAAACCACAAAATAATCACAGGAATATCCTATTTGATTTTAAGAAGGTATTTTTCCCTTCTGTGATACAATCTGCTTATGTTCCTCTTTTTTGTTAAACATATAGATGACTTATGCCAGGTTGATGCTCATAACATTTCTTTAGTATTCAGTAAAATCTCTGATGCCATACTGCTTCGCTGCTCAGCAGTTTCATGTATTTTTAATAGCCAGGCCTCTCAGTACTAGTACTAAAGAAATTTTTCCCATCAGTACCAGGACACAACCCTGAAAGGTGCTGAGCTGAACTTGAAGAGCTCTGATTATGCTCAGCTCCGGAGGGCACCTGTGGGCTTTACAGCACATTCCTGATGCATTTATCCCTCTAATTTCTGGGTCTTATTCTGCAAAACAGAATTCCTACTGAAGTCAATGTGAGCTATTTACTAACATGCTGAAATCTGATCTATTCACTTAACTGGCGGTAAAGTGTAAGGTATCACACTGAAGTCTGGGAGTTACATGAGCTTAAAACTCATGTAGAATAGGTGGAAGTGTGGGTAGAAGTGTGATTCCTGGGATTGTCAGCAAGAGACAATAATAATTCTTTTTAAATCAGACTTCTGGTATATATGTACTTATTTAAGGTCAGATGTACAATGACGAAGGAAAAGTAAGTTTTGCTACTATGGAAAAACTACTCTAGAATGCTGTATCTTCTTCAATATGTCTGATAAGAATGCCAGTCATTTGCTTCCAGCACTGAATATAGTTAGATTAAGGCATGTCTCTCATTTGGCAATGATGTGTGAAATTGTTCATGATAACCTCTGCAGAGACTTCAGAGAACAGAATTACTGCAACTTAGAGAATTCTACTGAGTTCCCAGGGAAATTTACTACCTTCAAAGAAGTTTTGCTGAGGTATTTTGTCTGATAAAAGATGTATCTCTTGCAGTACACTCCCACCCCCAAATGAACATATTTGCAACTATAATAAGGGAATATAAAAGTTCCTGTACAACCTGTAATCAGTGTCATTTTTTTATGTGACAAAAAACAATGCTGTTTTATAGCTGTTGAGTATCTGACATTTTTCTTTTGTACAAATACTGTAGAGTTTCAACTAACTGTAATAACTCTACAGTTGCTTCCCCTCTTTCATTTCGTTTGGCATCTTTCCTCTTCCTTCTCCCCTGTGGAAAGTAAACACACATATCAACTAACAACTTGTTAGACATGGAACATAGACTTCTGTGTCCCACTTCCAATAGAAGTTCTCTTGTAGCTGTTTACATCCTGAATGTTCCCTTTGTAAGAGCACCTGTATGGGAGTGGCTTTATTTTTGTGTGTGTGTATATGAAAGAATAATAGTAGAACAGTCGAACAGTCAAACATTACTTACATTAAAATAAAAGGCAAAGTAAAAAAAATAAAGAATGTCACAGACTTATAGTAGACAAGGATATTGTTATCAGATGTATTGAAAGTTAATCAAGATTATTGCCCCAGCAAGATCTTAGTGTTAACATCATTTTGTTAACACCTCTGCATCTTTTCATGGATGAATTTTATTTCAAGTAAATGTTTACATAAGACAGTTTCGAAGAGTACCTATTTCCTCCCGCAAACCCCTTTCCTCTTGTCACTATCAGCACCTGTAGCAAAACATGAAGGATGCTTTCAAAATACAATGTAATATTCTAATAAAATGCCAGTATTACTTTCAAATACATCTGAATTCTAAAAATAACTAGGCTGGGTGGTACAAAACCACAAGCCTCAGATCAACAACACTGCCATTATTTTCAGTGCTGCAGCAATTGCCTGTTGATGATCATTTCCCAAAGAGTAAGTTTGAGGTAGATTATTGGATAAGCAACTCTTTAATAAGTTTCTGGAAGTGGAACACAAGCAAACGCCTCTAGGAATACCCATCAACTCTCCCCTCCCCACCTAATACCTCTGATAATGAAAACAAAAAAGATTGCTTCTTAGATGCTCTTCCCATACACACAGACCTCGTGACTCAGTACTTCAGTGTTTCACCATCTTGTGTTTGTTCACCTGTGAAGCAGATTTTGGTGTAGTTTCATGACATCTTACTGTCTTTCATAGGGAATGATCTTGATCTGCATGTGTGGTATCACCCACATCCATGACTTTGTGAAATACTGAAAATTTCCAATAAAAAGTTTAAAGGACAGCAGATATTTCCCTTAATATCAGAATTTCTAAACCATCAGCAGGCTTCTTCAAAAAACTGCAGATCCACTTTGGTGACAAAACTAATTGTGCAAGAATGCTGATGGATGTAAATCAGAGGCGGAAATGGAGATAGATAACTTCATTTCTATATAAATGGAGATAAAACTACTTTCAACATCTTGTCTTCAGTGTACTTCACTCCCTCATCATCCCTGTTAAAGACGGAACAGAACACACACTTGCACCAGAGGCACAAAGCATTTTTAAGGCATCCCCCCAAATATTTGCTGGCTCAGCAACAATGACACTGATTAGTAAGTAACCGGTTAACAATCTGTCATTGTTTCAAAACTCTGTAAGTATAGGATGAAACATCCTCACCAGGCAAAGAACTTTGCTTCTCTTCATTTTCTCCAAATCTACAACAACAAGTCACAGGTTCAGTTATCTAATCCTATGTCCAAGTAGAACTAGAAGCAAAGACCTTACAGTACCAACTAAACTCAAAAAGAAACATTTGAACAGCTGTGTTCAAATCAAAGGGTAATTTGCTCTGTAGTGGACATGAAAAATTCTTAACAGAATGAAGAGCAGTAATGCAATTTGGATTTATTAGGTGATAGATTTAATTTGTTGAAAAATTTTTTGTAGCAACTGTATTTAAAAATATTTACATGAAGAATGTTTCAGAATTACACACAAATAAAATTACTATTTTATCTGGAAAATTAAGGCTGAATAAATACATAGACTTTTTTTTTAATAGGCAAAAAATGTTATATGAAAAATATTTACCTTACTTTATGTACAGAAATAGAAGAGAAAATGGCCTTAAATACAGATATTTATAGATTAACCCAGAGTTAAAAATTCTTTAAGGTTTTTGACAGTTTTTCATAGGTGATGCAATCCATATTTCACCACAACTTCATATCTTGTACTCATTTGATCCTAATCTCTGTCTAGATAGTTTCAGTCTTTACTCATGTTTTCTGTGCTCAGGTTCTGCTTGATTTTTGACAGGGTGAGCAACAAGACAGTGTTCCTGTGGGCTGCTAATTGGGTACACATCAGAAGATACCTGCAAAGATGGTTGTGAGCCAGAGGTAAGAAGCAACGCATCTTGAAGTGATGGTAGATTATCTTTCAAATACAGACAAGAATTGCATATTGAAGGATGTATTGCAAAGGAAAGTTCAACGAGTTAATAGATTTTTGCTTAAATGACATGACTTTCTTTGCTTGAAAATATTATATTGTCACAATTTTCTCATGAAATATTTAATTTTAATGGTTTTAATATAAGCTTGATTTATCAGGGGTTTTGTGTTGCTAAAGTATCTCGAAATGTTCTAATTTCTTGTTGAAGAAAACTTTTTGTTCTGAAATTTGATTTTCACTGGGTGGTTTTGAAATAAGAATGAAAGTAGTGTTTTTATAATATTCAAAGTTTATCATTTAAGCAGATCTATAAATTTTTATTATATACAGGAATATATGAGATTATTAGTTGTATATAATTAAACAGTTATATGTTTCTGCCTTAGTTTAGGTAAAAATAGAACTGGGTTACTTAAAAATCTAATTGGATCGGAAAACAGAAACAATGCCAAGAGGTATAGGTAAATAACTGAAGCACATAATAAGAATTATTTTGTTTCTATGAAGAAAATGTGGATATAATAGTCTTAATGAAGAAAATTGATTCGGATATATTTCATTTAATTGCTTTTAATATTAATGGAATGGTCTGTTTAGAAAGTTTTAAAAGAAAAAAGCCAGTTAAAATAAGATTGTGTAGAAAAAAAAGAAAACTTTCCTTTTTAGAGATTATTAAAAACAGCAACAATTTTATGTTCTTCATGTTTTGCCTAAATCTGTTTTCAAGGAGCTTGAAAATCTAAAATATTGCTCAAAAAATGAAGAATGTTTTCATTTGTTCAGAAATATTGTTCTGTTCAGATTATCATTTTTTGCTGAAATTTTTTCTTTTGAAGATATGAAAGTTGTATGAAGATGATGTAAAAAACCTATCAAAACAGAAAACAGAAAAAAACATTCTCTTAGGTATTTTTAATTGTAACCAAATGCCTATAGAAAAGGTATGTTACTATAGTAAAGAGAACGTTGTTCTACTATGCCCCCCTTTTTTGCACCATCAGAGGGCTTACGCCCCTTAAATTTGTGTTATCTATGACATTTGCACATTGATCAGTCATGCTCAGAAAATTGTTGGGTATATAACTTGGAAAGATAATTTTCTATTGCTTTTGGTTAATCCTAGCATGATAACTTACTTATTATAACTCCATCAGAACAAATACTTCATCTATTATTGATGCCAGTATAATTCCCACTCTTGTACATTTCTTTTTTAGGATTTGAAAGAATATGAACCTAGCATGCAGCATCCCTATTTCTTAGATAATATTAACTAGGGAGCAGTAGTCTGCTAAAATGCTGCAATAATGGTCTGGTTGAAGATACAGGAATAAGGACTGTGGCACTTGGCTTCTGTTGACAATCACAAATCTGAAAAGTAAACTTACTACTACTACCAGATATTTACATTAATCCATCTGAAAGACACTTCATGAGATGTAGTTTTAAATATATTCCTTTATCTATTTTTTACTGGAGTCATTGAAGTAAGCCTGTGATTTCTCTTGGGCACTATTGTATAAAACTTGCCCAGCAAGACAGGCAGATATTAACTATAGTTTTAATAGGGGACAAAAAAATAATAAAAAACTTTTACTAAAAATTTAATCAACCACACAATGTTTTCCATTTTATTTTACTTATCAGATACCTTGTGTTTAAAACTGCATCCAACAATTAATATTTTGTTTAAACCTTCTTGGGGAAATGTTAGACTAACACATCTATACATACAAAATCAAATACTTCAAAACACTGATACATTTGAATAACTTCCTTCATCTCTTTTAAGACTGCATATCATGGAAAGGATGTGTTTCTAAGAAAGATATTGCACTGCTAGAATAACTTTGTGGCAGTAGCAGTGTTGGGTTAATAGTGGGATAATCTTAAAGATCTTTTGCAACCTAAATGATGCTATGATTCTGTATCTTGCTTAGGTCAAATACGCAGTTGCTGATGGTAACAAAAGGGATGCCTAGTGGTACTGTGTATGGTTACATTATTAGAAAAAAATGTAGGAGTTGTTCTCTGCAGGGAAGTAGTTTTACTTTATTCCCTGCATTGTATTACAAGTAGACAAGTATCTCATCATGGAGAATTCTGGTGATTTCATTGCAAACTTAAATCTCCACTGTTGTGCAGAGAAATTGAAAGGATCTTTCTATACACCACAGGACAAATACTTCAATTCATCAGTCAGATTTTGTTCAGTTCCTGCTCAGGCATATCTCCTGTTTAAATTGGTTTTGTTGAATGAGTGACTAGAACTGACTAAAGAATTTAAGATAGTTCTATCACAGAGTGAATCTCAGCTTGCGATGTCATTAAATTAAAGCAACTGATTAAATGACATCATAGATTATGGGATATTGATATCATTCCTGCAAAAGGGATGAAAGTGTGCATGGATATGAGACGATGGTTGTAAAATAAAAGCAGTTCCATGCGACTGAGTTAGATCAAAATACTCTTTTTTTTTTACCAAAGGGAAAGTATTTAATCCAGGGACCAACATAAACCATAAACAACAACATAAAATGCTCTTCTTGCCTGCTACTACTCAGAGAATTTGAACACCCAATGAATCTGTCGCTCCTTTTACATTCTATGCTCAATGTATTGACAGATGAAGGATAAGACTAAACAAATCTAGTTACTAATGAAAAAAGATATTGGATTTTTTACCAAAATGAAAGGGAAAAGAAATACAAAAGTAAGTAAATAAATAAACCCCAACCAAAGCTTTGATCTTCTTTATTTTAGTGATGCTCTGTGACAATTTGCAGCTTGTAATGGGATGTGCTGGAATCTTAACTTCTGTAAGCATCCACTTTGTAGAGGATTCAGAGGATGGAGAGTGAATGGACAAAATGAATTATAAAATAGTTGCCTTGATAGTCTCATATGAACAGACTTATTCCTCAGTGACAGTTGTTCTACTATTCTCTTCCTAACCTATCACTTCAGCAACTATTCAACCCCTAAAACCATTTAAGACAGTGACAATTAAATACAGTGTGAGTTGCTCCTGCAAATATGACTTTAAAAAAAAATCTAGTGGCAGTATTAAAGGCAAGTGGCATGAATACAACTGGCAAACTTGATGTTCAAAAAAGAAAATATGGTGCATTTGCTCAAATTGTTAAAACTGCAACTGGAAAAGTATTTAGAGGAGCACTTTGAGATAGAATTGATACTTTCTTCAGAAGTTTCTAATCAGATCAAAGTTTTCTAAACCAAGTAGGTGGTTTGGGCTTTTTTTGTTAATCAATTGGAGAATGATTGTACTTTCTTTTTAGAGGTGTTTTTCTTATGTTATTACCCTGCTGGGAGGAATGGGTTAAAGGCAAAAGACTGGCAAGGAGGGTTATAAATATGCTCAAGTGACCTTGCAACTGCAAACAATCCTTGATAAAGTGATGTGGTCATCAGGCCAGTGATCCTCTAGCAGGAACTGAGTTTAATAGTGCCTATATTTTGCCCAAGTGCTTCTTCAGTGATACCATCATTCGGGAAATAATGGAAATAAACTCACTCTTTAAGAAGAGTTTGCCTGTCTGAGCTGACTCAAACATACCCCCTGATATAGTTTTATGACTTTATATTTATTTACATAAAGCACTGCCTTAAGTACTATAGATTACAGAAAAATGTTGATATTAATTTTTTTCAACCCAATACTTCCATTTAGTTGAAAAATCTGGAGTTTTTTGCAGGAGGAAGCTATAACATATGACTTTATTTGATGAGAATATACTATGTCAGCTTATACATAATATTCAAATTTGGCCTATCTAAAGCTTGAGATTTGGACTGAGATACTCTATCCAAATCTTCGTTCGCGAAGCCTAGCCATGATGATGATGGACTGAGATGCAACATGTGTACTTTGAAAAAGGTACATTTACTCATTTCTTTGGGTTTAATTGTAAATGTTTTATCTTCTAGTAATCTGAGATATTCAGCCTTTGCTTTAGTGTGCGGAAAAAATGCAAAGTAAACATGTTTGGCTCTGCATAATGCCCAGCTAACCCATACTGACCTAGAAAAGGTAATGCTCAAAGATTAAATATTCATGTTTAGACTAGCCATACGTGTGCTGTAGTAATGCTGGTATGGGATAGACAGCATGAATTTGACTCCAAGAAAATATCTTGAAATTAGAGAGAACTTACCTAAATGTATTTAGTGTCAAACCAAAATAATAATTGTCAGATTTCTCCTGTAAAAGCCCAATATAACTGCTCTGTGCATGTACCGTCAAAATAAAAATGAGAATTAAGCCAAAATTCAGCTAGACAGTATATGGAACATAGTCAGGGACATTAAAATTGGTTCAATCAGGTGTAATAAAGGACAAGAACTGCACAGAATTAAATGACTGGCTAAACAATCAAGTCTGCTTAGCCAGTTTTCATGATGCAAATTGAATAAAAAAAAAATGTCATTCTACATTGGAAAGGGACTAAATCTTAAAAAGGTATGCCACTGGACTAAATCTGTGGCTTACTGATGCATAATCATGAGCTGCAACTGCCAGAATTCTACTAGATTACATTGCAGGAAGGCATGCATAGGCATGTCTGTTTGTAAAAACAATGTTTATTTGCCATATCTACATTATGCAGCATTAAATTAGCAATATTCATGGTGGTTTACTCAGTTGCTCCATTTGAAATACAAAAAAATACAATTTAAACAATTTTTCTCTATTGCTTTTACATCTGCTTGCTATTTCAGATGGAAAAATAAATACCCAAGGAAAGAATACTCTTATCCATAGAGCCCTGTTACGAACATGACTGCTGAAAGAATACCATAATAGTGTTACTGTTGCACCTATTACAACAGAAAAAATCACTTATGCTATGGAAGAATTTCCTTCTCCTGAATATGTTGGAAAATCTACATAAGATTGAAAGGTTTAATGTAGGCTCGTCAGGGATACATTAGTTTTTCTTAAAGTTTTAGATGTTTGTGGAGGAGGAGAAAGGAAAAAAAGGATAAGAAAAAATCCATAAAGCTTTTATTGAAGTGAACAGAAATATTCCCCATTGACTTCAAGCTGGACTATATGCTTCAAGCTCTGCAGGTTGTCTAAGGCAGACTTGGTCTGTGACTCATATTTGACGGCAGACTAGGAAGCAATTCACAACTCACCACTGAACTAAGTAAAGAAGCTATACATTATGCATCTAGGACTCAAAAAGGGAGCAAGAAGCTGCTAGACATCAAAGGGGAAAAATAATCCAGTTATCTAATCATCTAAAAAATGAATTTGTGCCTTGCATGTCAAGCATGTTAGAGAGATGTCACTAAAGTAGCTCAGAAGTGCGTATTTACTTTATTCTTATGTGACATTGCCTGAAATATTATTGAAGTGTGAAATATTAATAAAGTTACCTTCACAAGGTCCATTTCAGACAAGATTGCAAGAGAGGGATAGAAAGCATTATCCTAGTGTTTCTTATCGGGCCTTAAGGAGCAGCTATTGTTCCTTCAGCCCAGCATAATAACCTGTGTGGATTTTTCAAGTTTTTGGCTTGAGAAGAGTTCCCAATGAGTTGTTTGTTAAAACAAGCCTGAAGATAGTCTGGGGCCAGAATCTGTGTGTGTATTCTGCAAAGCCAAAGAAAGAAGACTCCCTGTTCCTCCATACAGAGCCCTAGTGGACTGGATTTCTTTGCAAAAAGTACATCTGTGTGGCTATTGCCTCTGTCTGTGCTAATATTCATGGCTGGAAGACACTTAAGACAGAGACATGAAGTCAGGCTAACCACAAATGCCTGAGGACAGAAGGACCACGGACTTTACCCAGTTTAATGTTCTGGCTCTCCATCCTGGGAGACCCAGAAAACTCTATTTTTTAAGCCTATACTGAGCCAACATAAGAATGTTCAAGAAAAGTGTTTTCGCAGAGCTTAAAGCTTAGCTTTTTTAACCTTAAAGTTCTAAAACATCAAGATATACTTGTGTCATGGTTTGAGATAGTCCCAAAATCCAATTCCCTAGTCTAAGCCCCCTCCCACATCTCAACCTAATGTGAGATGGGTTTTCCAAACAAAACACGCCAGACTCAAAATGGGGGAAAGGGAATATATTACAATGACTGTACAAATAAATATTACAATACATTATACACACGATCACAACTATCTCTACCATGACATATAGTATTTACAATGGATCAGATCTCTTCTCCCCTCCAAATAAAAGTCCAGGAGGGAAAGAAGGACAGATCCCTTCCAGTCCTTAAGCAGCAGCATCTTCTAGGGCAGCAGTCTGTCTTCTTCACATGCATGCAGCAGCTGATAGCTGGATTTCTGCCAGCACTCACGAGGGAGGTATCCAAGCTCCCTCGGCCCCATCGCCTCACAACCGAGGGGTCTTCCGTGGGCTTCGTAACCCCAGACAAGGTCGTTTCATCACATCATATCACGAGACGCAGGGGGTCTTTGTGACGGTCTGGTATCTCCAGGAGATTCAAGCTCCTTGCAGGGCCTCTGTGCCACTGCCTCAGGCTGCCACCTTGGCAGCAGTGTGTGGGGGGAAAAAGCCAAGGTTGCCCCCCCCCCTGCATTCCTCTCTGTCCCAGTCCAGCTTCCCAGGACGCTCTGAGCTTCTCAGCTCCTCTCTCTCTCTGGTGCTGCATGTCCAAAACTGCTCTCCAAAATAGGAGTCCATGTCCCTCTTCTCCAAGAGGGGTCTCAAGGGAGTTTTGGGGGATCTGGTATCAGTTCTTACCCTGTCTCTCTGCTGCTAGCTCTCTTTCTTCGGACAACACTGTGTCTCTCCTGCTGGGCTGTAATGCCTCTGCCGCATCTTATCTCTCCTGGCTCTGTGCCACCGTTTCTCCAGTCAGTGCCGACTGCTGCTCTGCGCCCATGGAGAAAACATCTCCTGGCATAACTACAGGCACCTAACTCAGCTTTATGCTGTTTCAGGTCCCCGCAGGCCCCCGCTGGGGGCTGGGGGCCAAAGCCCCCCCCTGTGGGGCTCTGAGCCCCTTCCTCGTGGCTCTACAACATGGCCACCTCTCCTACAACAAACCAAACCACAACTCATCTCTTCCGGTGCTTGTGGAATGTTGACATTTTTTCAGGAGTGCCCATTAGGCAGAACTTCAAAACTTCCAGGGGTTTCCACCCCTTGGGGTCTACCACTTTTTTTTAGCCTCTGGGGGAAAACAAGATGCAAACCACTACAACTTGGCATCTGGACTCCTGCAGAACGTGTGGAAATGCTAGCCTAATAGTATCCTTCTGCCCATTTTCAGTAGTTTCAAAGCATTTATGGTTTTTCTTTTGGTCTACTTCTTCTCCATGCCCAGTGAAAAGGCATCTAAAACATCTTTACAAAGTCTGTATTCTAGGTGATGTTTACCTCCGCTCCTCAAATATTCCTCAGAAATTACAGTAGGCATGACTATAATTATCTTTCCCTAACTTTCACTGAAGATATTTTTCCGAAGCACCACTTTATATATCATAAATTGGAGGGGCACAGTAGATTTTCAGGTCTTCCAGCCAAAAACATTACCACTCCTGCATGATAACTTTTTGTACATCTAATTATTTCACTTTAGTCCTGAAGAATGTACCTCTCTGGTCTTGAATCGGTGCAGTTTTCTGCAAGTTTTCTGTATGTGATTCTGTATAAATTAATTAAATTCCATGTTTGTGGCTTACAGACAGAGAAAATAAGACTACCAGAGACTGAAGCCAGGAAAAGTCCCATAGGGTAGACATTTGGAAAGATTGCTAAATGGTTTTCTTATCTCCCATAGCTCTAGCTAACCAGACAATTATAAGCAGGCTCCATGGTGTCTTGAAATCAAGAGAAAAAGGTTAGGTGGTAATGAGGATGGAGATATTGCAGACCAATATCAGGCCTATAGAAGTAGTAATGGTGGTGGCAATCAGAAGGCAGCTTGTGGCATCAGAAATAAATGCACTCCATAAACAGAAAACAGCAAGCCAAGGCATCATTTTCTTCTAGGCCTGACAGGGAAGACGCCCAGCCCAAAACTAGCCATTGGCCCACTCAACGTGGGAATTTGATTTTCTACCTCTGAGAGGAACCAACTTCAGGAAAAGAGAGGATACGCTTCAGTAAAAGCACCATTTCACCGAAAGTACTCAAGGGTTGTATAAAAGCAAGAGCCCATCTGAGTCCCTTTGTCAGAATATCTATCAGCACAGGTTCCTTCTGAAGGACTTTGTCCCAGGTGATGACGTGGAAGGTGTCTATAGCAGTGTAGGTGCATGAAGACCTAGGGGGTCTGCATTAATATGTCTCATGTCCTTCAGCAGTCTGTCATCAGATTTTTGTCTCCAAATTCAGGATATCTCTGGGATGAGAACAAACCACATGTTCTGCATAAGGCAGATCCTGTTTTCTCTCTCAATGGGACAATTGTAAGAACTCAGAAGTATGATTTCTGCCAAACGTTTTCCTCCCAGAGGTTCTTCTAGTTTAAATTTGCCTTTTTTTTTTCTCTAGTACATTTTTTAACATTTCCTGCTTCCTGAATTCCAATGCTCTGATCATCCAGTTCTATTTAGTAAGGAGAGCTATTGCCAACAGATGGATCACAAATGCTAATGTGTCTTCTAATGAAACAAATTTCCCAGCAGAATGTTTTATGCTTTCCTCATTCCTTTAGAGTGCAACTCTCAAAATCATCTGTTTGACCATGTTCCCAGGGTGGTATTTGTTATATAATAAAATATAAACAGAAAAAAATATAGCTTTGCTTAGTTTAAAAGTCAGACAGGTTTCACAGGTGTTGCTGAAGAGCCTTCAATTATGTAGAAGTGACACAATAGCATAACAATTACCTTGTATGAATATTCATGAATGGATTAGATATTGTAGTAGTGTTGAGTGAACTTCAAAAGGCCTAGAGTTAAGCTTTGATGCAGAGTAGTATTCCAGTGTTCTGAGGCTTATCTGAAACAGATAACTTGTCTTAATGTATGACATGTTAGGCATGAATATGAGAGGTCTGAAATCAGTGCAAATTTGATCTCTGACACAAAGTGCTAGGTCTAAATTACTGACTAATCAATGAAAAATATGACTGTAAAACATAAACCAAGAAATTCCTGTGAAGCACACTACATCTATTTTCAGTCCTTCACAGTACTGTTCAAAGCCCTGTAAACACACTTCAAGCATAATGAAAAACTTACCCTGATGACAATAGAGCTTTGTGGACCTTCTTTCTCCCATCTCTTCTCAGGAACTTGTTGGTATGTTCCTTCTCAGCCATCTTGAAGAGACAAGGCAATAAGCTATACTGCTTCATCTCTAGACATCATTGGATTGCTTGTCTGGACTTGGTGGAATTGAAGATCTGTTTTACCCAGAAAATAAGTTCATGAAAAATAGCTGGCATAGGATGACTAGGAGAAAAAAAAGTAAAATTTAATCTGTTTGATATAACTTAAAAGAAATGGCAAAGGCCAACTCTTTTGTCTTTGAAGTTACAGCAATAAAGATGTAATAGCCTTTAAATGTCATCATATAAGACTTGCCTGAGAAGTATTTATGAATGTATCCTGAATGTGGTCAGTGCATCTGAATGTCAGTAGTGGCAAGCAGTATGTCATATCTCTCTTCAATACAAGCCACGTTCACGGCAAACAGAAAAGCAGATGTGCTTCTGCTGAAAGCTCTTTAGGTTTCATAACAGGAAGCTCTAGGAGATATCATAGCTCACTAGAACTAAGTCCTTGCTGATGTTTCCTGATTAACAAACCTTGATCTATGCCACACTACCTTTAAACTACTTAATTAATTCAGTAAAATATGGTGACTGAACATTAGCCAAAGGTTTTTAACTTCAGCCTTTTGTATCAGTCATATTTTTTTGATTTTGCCCAGAATTTTTCCAGAAGCTGTTAGATGTTCCTTATCTATCCTGGATAGATTTTATAGTGACACCAACCTCTTCTAGTACTTTTTAAATTTTCTCACTAAAAACAATTCTTTTGTCAGGCAGGATTTGATTCTTCTTCAAAAAGATAAGGAACAAGAAAAAAAAATTATCTCAGGTTTGCAGCTTAGGAAAGGAGGAAGTTCAGAATTATTTATTTCCTACCTTTAAGTAAGTGACTAACATTCTAAAAAATTGTTTAGATCTTCAGTCTCAAAATTACCAGCTTAAATTTCTTCTTTAGTGGCTTCATGTAGGATTAGGCATGAAAGAGGAATTCACAGCTACAAGGAGTACCTTGGGCTTTCCAAATATGTAGTGAAGGAATTGGAAACTGGTTAGGACTTTTTTGCATTGCAAATACTAAAGTACATTCACCCAACAAAAAGAAAAATATTATATTGCTACTCTTGTGAGAATAATATTTTTCAGTCCTTTAATCCATTGAAAAAAAAAAAAAAGAAAACCAAAAATAAACTGAAAGATCAGGCTTTTGTTCATGCACAGACAGGCAAGTAAAGATTTGTGCAAATTGTTGGGGATAGAATCTGAATTTTCTTCCACTACTGCAATGTCACAGTGGCTTCAGCTCTGTTAAAGGAACAGCTCTGAACTGACATAGGGGGAAAGCAAGATGAGGATCTCAGCCACGATGAAGGATGTATTTTCAGCCTGGAGAGCTCCAATATGAACTGACAGCAATTTTCCCAGATGAAAATAGATACAGTCATTGGATTTTCTGTCAAGGCTCCACTATTTCATCTCTTACACATATCATTTTGTTATTCATTGGAAAACTATGAGATGCCCCAAAATGAAAAAATGCCAGCTTCCCAATGACAATTTAATATGCTACACATGATCATAAACAGGAGAAAAATTACCAGGATGTTTTTTGCTGTTTTGATGAGGCACTCGACTGGTAAAAGTTTTCTGAAGTCTGTGTATCACAAGTCCAGTGAGGAACGTGAACTCCATATCCCCTGGTGATCCTGTGCTCCTTGTGGAAATCCTTCACCTAAGGAGAGGCAACATGCATGACTCTGTTATACATCTCAACCTAAAGACATTTCCTTATAGTTTCCAGCCTGCATAACACCCTTTTTACTGAATTTACCCTTCAAATAAGAACCTTGACCTTTTCATGCCCTGTCCTGACTTCACTTTGTAGCTATATATTTCACCTGAATGCTCTATTTTACAATTCCTTGGATACTCCCCAGATCTTCGTTCACGAAGCCCAGCCATGGATACAGCAACACTATGATTCCTACACACTTACAGTATTATGCTTTTTTAGCCATTAGGAATAAGCATTTCTCTGCTATTCCACTTTTTCATACCACTCTCTCTCTAGCTTAGCCACTGTTTCCTACTGTTCTTTATATTTTGCCATATTTCCACACTCTCTCCTGGGCATTGCATGTGTGTCAGAGAGCCTAGCAAATTCCCAGGTTCTCCTGTGGGATGTGAAAGGGCCCCTCACCTCCAGGGCCGAGGGAGAAATTTCACAGCTTGCATTTCTGTGTTCGGTTAACTGAAGTCACTGTGACAGGGCTCAACTGGGAAGCATTTGACTTTTCACAAGATCTTGAAGTCTCACTGCACCCTATCAGATAAGACAGTAGAGGAATGACACCTCCAGACTAGTATTTTTTCTTCCTTACATGGATTCAGTTTGAAGAGGGGTGTGAAAAATATTTGTGATGTGCAGGCCGTTCTAGGCAAGCAGTTGGAAGCAATGAAAGAAAGGGGTAGAGGAAACAGAGATTGTTAATAACTTCAGTTGAGAAAAAAAAGTGGGAGCTAAAACTGAAATAAAAATACTATCTCAGTCAGAAAGTAAGAGAGAAAGTAGTTTGTGTATAATTTTTAAGAGTTGAGGTCCAATGTTTGGTTTATAATCATGTTTGTCATTTGTAAACCATTTTCTTTGGCCTCAGAAATTCCTGGTCTTTTTTTAAGAAACAAAGAATTAAAAGAGGCCTGAGTCAGTGAGCCTAAATTTACTGTAGAGGAGCCTAAAATTTCACTAAAATATCCAGAGAACCAGCCTTGCTATCAGCAGATACACAGACAGTCAGCTGAAATTTGGCATTGAAGAAGCAGAACAGAGGTACAAAGAATCAGAGAATCATTGAGGTTGGAAAAGACCTCTGAGATCAGAGTCCAACAAGTGATTTCATGTGCCCGTAAGAGCAGGCAGCATGTACAGATCCAGATGTGCACACTTATGGAAGAGGAAAAGGCAGCCCTGTGATCATGCTCTTCCTCAAGGAAAGTTGACTCTCATGCATCACATAATCTTTTTGTCTGTCCACTCGTTGCTCTATGCAGTTTCTTGTAACACCTTAATCTCCCAGAGCAAACTCCGGCATATCTCCCTAGCCATAGGCAAAAAGTCTCTCCTTCAGGAGGAGAAAAATGCTGATCCATAACTTAAATACCCTTTGCTGTATTTCAGGGAGGTTAGGAAGGTGGGCTGCTTGCTCTTTGTCCTCCTGCCAAAATATACACTGTTAGGGAAGACAGAGGAGTAGCAAGAGAGTGGTTCCACACTCCAGAAGCCTTATTTTTTTTCCCATCCAAAGTAAAATGGAGACCTTAAAAATCATAGATGCAAAATGAAACTAACTCCAAAATCAAAATACTAGAGCCAGAGAGTAGTCAACAACTTTTTTGAGCTGTGTGATGACTAGGACACAGAACATGAATATGGGTCTCCCACATTGTGTCATTTCTGAGTTATTGGTGGGAATGCACTCCCTGTCTCCTCTCTCTCCAGAAATTCTGTAGGGATCTCAGGAACTCACTTGATGAAACTCTTATTGAAAAAAGTAGTTTTAATGTCACATAAAAAATTCAGAGCACGTAGATTACTGACATCTCACAATCCTTTTAAAAAGTAATGACAGGGATACTTTTGAGTCACTTAAGTGTATTTTAACCCCCAACTCTACAACTAATGCCCTTTAAATACATAGACACAATGCATTTTACACATATAGATGTGTCCGTATATGTACTTTAATGTAAAGCAACAAAAAAATGAATATAAAGTAATAATAAGCTTTCAACCTTGAGGTTAAATATTCATTTCTGCTCAAGAGAGAAAAGAACAATAATGGGTTTTCATATTTGAATATTTGTCTCTGCACTTCTGTATCCTCAGCCTGACACTGCTATGAAACACTTATGCAAGTACATTAAATTTTAATGGTAATTGAACACTATTTTTCCTTGGTTACATGTTTTAAATTAATATGTAATTTTACTGGAGGCTAAGCAAAGATGTCTCTTCATGTCCCTTGGTGCACCCAGACTGAGAGGTAGGGCACACGAAACAGTAGCTAGAACAAATTTTCAGGAATGGAGTCTAGTCTTTTAAGCATAGTCCATTACAAGTGCAATGCAAACTATTTCTTAGAAATAAATACAACCCTTCACACAAAATTAAATCAGGAGAAGAAGATTTGGAGAATATCATGTATGTTTTCTTCATTTAGAAGTTTTTTAAGTTCTCATTTTCAAACACATTACTATGCTTTCACACGTGTAATTCCTCTCTTAGGAAGCCATAAACATCATCATAAACTCTTGAAAGAGAAATGCCTGATTAACCTGCATCAGACACAGATTAGGACAGGGAAGAAGAGGACAACACATGGTTGTGGATGGAGCTTTTACAAGGCTTAGTATCAGGGACTGGAGAAATACCAGGGAAGAAGGGGCTCTTGGGTGCACTTCCACCCAGATGAGGGTACCATACACAAACTCATTAATACTCCATGTTTACTCTGTGTGTTTGCTTGCCATAACGTGGCCATGGCCCCAAGCCTGATAGAGTTCAAGAACTCGGATGATACTCTCAGGCACATGGTGTGACTCTTGGAAATGGTCCTGTGCAGAGCTAAGGGTTGGACTTGATTATCCTTGTGGGTCCCTTCCAACTCAGGATATTCTGTGATTCTGTGAAATATACATATTAAAACATGTCTTATTTTTGTATATATATTGGGCTACAACTTCAGGAAAGATGTCGATACATCCAGGCAGATCACTGGTGGGATTGAAGATGGTAACTAAGGTTAGGGCACAGTTAAGGTTACAGAAACATTTCTAACATTAGCATCTGCTGATTTCCCTAACCTCCTGTAAACTTCGACTATCTCCTTGACCTCCTTTTCTTTTTCTCAGAGCAGAGGGAAAAAGAAATGCATGCGTGAAATATAACAACATTTTATAGGCATAAATCAAAATATTTGCAATAAATGAATCAAGTCCCTTTTCATTAGATCCCTTCTAACCATAACTGATTTTCTTCAGACATTCATATATCTGGAAATATAGCATCTGTATTTATAATACAATGGACATCTGCTTTGACACTGATTAAACATCTTGTTGCTAATTTTTTAGGGCAAATATTGCCTAATAGGGTGGTTCAATTGCATTGTCACTTCTTCTATGGGGATATAGAACCATCTTAATAGATGGACATAGTTCAATCTGTCAGTGACTTGATTACACACAATTTAACAGTTTAACAGCTATGTTATGGTTTACGTAAATTATTTGCAAGATCAATTTATTAACAAGGTAGACCACAAGCTTTACTTAAATTCACAAGTAATGGTTAAGAAAGTTGTTCTGTTATTAATTTCAGCTGTTATTAACTAGTAATGCTTGCTTTTGTAACAATTTGCTAGACTGTAATTATAGAACATATTTGTCCAGCTAGTCTTTAACAGCATCTTCACCAAGAAAACCTGGCAGCAAAAGTCTACCTTTCTTTCAGGTTGGTCTGTGGAAAAGTACCCCTGAAAGGAGAAAAGAGTCAGTTCAGGAAGCTACTTCCAGCTTCCCGAGAAAAAGCACCTCATGATACAAGAGATTATTAAATCCTTGTTCCATTGAAATAAATTATATTTTCATTGACACCAGTGCTGTCAAAATTTCACTAAAAAAACTTCCTCATGCATACAAAACATAAGTTTGCTAGTGAAATGAAAGTGTGTAGGTGTAAAGGAGACCAGACTGATGTTTTTCAGATAGTATTTCTCATAAATATGTGTGGATGCTTTACTCTTCTTTGGCTGGTGTTACAACTCTTGTGACAGATCATGGAGTTCAACATCAGTAATTGCTGCAGATATGAAGATAGCAGCCCACTTTTCACTGTAAGCTTGCTTTTTTCTTTTTCTTTTCATTTAGCCAATTGAGAACAGATAAACAAACCAGCTTTTATACTAAGGTGTCATTTTAAAATTCTAAGAAGCCTTTGCAAGACAGGGGAATGTGTTGCAAATTCCCACCAAGGAAGAAATAGGGAGAGGATGGGGCATTTTTTGGAAATAAGCCCCTGTAACGTTCTGCAGAGGTTTTCCACATGGACAAAGTCAGAGCTGCTCAGCACTTCACTCTCCCTTCCCACACACTCTGCCACTGTAACTGATAGCAGACTTCAGTCAATTGCTTTTCGAACACTGAATATGATGAACTGTTTTCATGTGTTTGATCAGAATTTATTTTTTTTCTGTTGACAAATGAGATATTAGAGAGTAGAGCTAGGATAATCTCCTGGGTAATTTACTCTGTTTGCACTACTAAAATTTGGTATCCATAATATCCTACACAATCCCCTTTAGTTTACCCAGATTACATGCAAGGATACTGATTATGTATCTTCCTTTGTATGATTTTATTGTAATGTATTATTTATAATACTGCTTCAGTATCTGTGGCATGGTATAATCAAAACAGTACAGAAAGCCCTAACAAACACAGCAGGTACTGATGGCGTCTCAGCGCAGCAGGAGAAACACAGGGTGCCCAGATGCTCTGTCAGTTTGATCCCACTCCTGTGGGCATATCTGCATAGAGCTTTGCGGCTTCAGATAGCAGTTTGATCAGTTAGCCCTGACTTTATAGTTTTGTTTGTTTTTTTCCCATCTGCTTAATTTTCACCATGCAAATGTCTCTTTTAATTCTGGATTTAAACAAAGATCACAGCCCAAAAGCAAAACCTACTGATGAACCAAATCATAGGTGCACACAAGTCTGAAGAATATGTAAAGACATCCACTGATAGGCATTTCCCTGGTCAGTGGGTTGGGAATCCCCCATTGGATCCAAAACTGTCTGTCTCCACCGAAGCATTTTGAAGTCCAGCGTGCTTCTCTTCTCACATCTTGGGTGTCAGGCTCTGCCTCAGCCTGGAGCTGGCTCATATTTGGCAAAGGTGCCTCTCCAGAGCTGGGATCCCGTTTCTAACACCAAGTCAAGCGTCATGCTCTCGATAAAGCACCAAGACACAACATGTATGTTGTAGACTTTTGTTTTAGACCTGATTGATTCCTGGGTGATAGGAGCAAAATTCAGGGAATTCTCCTCTTACCAAATTATCTGAATTATAACACTATAACACTACATATAACACTATAACATTTTTCCTCCTATTACCTCTGTGAAAGGAAAACTAAAATTTCTTTAGCTTTTTATACAGCAGTAATAAGTCCTATGAAAGTGAACTGTGATGGACTGCTGACAAGGAGAAAAATCCTTTTAACTTTGGAGACTGTCTGCTCAGGAATCAATATGAGAGATGTGTGGAGGCTTGCTGAACACCTAAGTTATCTGTTTCAAACTCAAGGAACCCTAAGGTAGGCTTAGGGAATGTCTGCAGTAGAGAGTAAAGCAATAGGAACAGAAAGACAAATAGACTTAACAGCAAGTAGAAAAGAGACAAGGAATACAAAATCATATACTTGGATCCAGATATAGGAATAACTTTATAACTGAGGCCAGATTTCAGATTAAGGTCTTCATTCTTCAGAGGAGTTGCATCTAAGAATTTGTGCTTTCAGGCACTGATTTGCATATGCATTGTTTACCGCTCGTGAAGTCAATGTCGATACACTAAAACTGGATAAAAACCTCATAGTCATTATTAAACTTGTCTTGCTTAATATCAGCATAAACTTGTTCCTGATTATCCTACAGAATTCCTCATTGCTTTACAGAATCAACAATCTCAAATGTGAAATTAATTACCTTTTCCCCATAGTTTTTAACAAATTAAATTTATAAGTAATAAGATTAGATGATGATTCCTTGTTTCTGACACCTCCCTCTGGCATTACCTACCTTTTTATAAGTTCTTTCCAGGTTTAACTAGTAGCTATTCTAAACGCTTAAGAGTTTTGAAATGCCTGGGCTCAGCATTTCCTCAATTTATTTGCTCATCCAGACCTCACAAGCTGTATATTTTAAAAGCATTTAAATAATTAAAGTCTGAACTCGAAAGGCTTTTCTTGCTGATTTTTGAAAAGGAGGATAATTTAATGGGAAATCAACTTTAATTGCATTATCTTAAATGGAAAAATGATTTGTCAATGTACATTACCAAATTTTATTTGGCAACAAAAATTCTGTTACTGAAAAGATTGTGTCGACTGATTTAACTAGGCATACTGCAAGAAAGATTAATAACTTCAGAAGCAGATAACGTAATCGTCTTACATTATTGACACAACAGATTTTCATGCTTTGTTGAGATTAAAGTGGCAAATATAAACCCAGAACACTCAACTATCATTATTTTCTGAAGTTTTTGTTGATGGAATTGCAGTGTTATTCTGATACCAACCTACATCAACCTAGCAGGTAATCAGACTTCCCATGTGTTTTCACTGAAGTCTCAACTGAAAATCTAATGCTGTGGGGTATTGTAAAAGCCCATTGCACTTTTTAACTTCATTGTTGTGCTTAGCTAACATCATCATGCTTATGGTAGAATGCAAACTTAGGCTTCTCTAGAGTTCATTTTATGAAATACACTTTTTGATCTACCCTATTGCTGAAAGGAAACATCTGGACAGGTACTATATATCTTAGCAGACATTAACTTCTGAAGAATAATAGCAAGAGAGTTTTCCTGAATATCTGTCATTTCAATGAAGGAGAGCCCATGTATTGTCACCCCATGGTGTAAGTAGATATAAAACCAGAAAAAGGTATGCTTTTGTAAATGCTTATGATAGGGGTTAGAGGGAAACATGAAAAAACAAACAGACAAACAGACAAAACCCTGAAAACAACAACAGAAAACAGATCAAAGCTGTAAGAAAATAAGAGAATATTAATGCAAATTGGTTTAAGCAGACAGGCGCAATCATGTTAGTTGCTCATACATACCCTATACAGGAAATTGCCACAAGCTACTCTCCATTGTTATTCTCTATAAGTGAGATAACTAACTGCAAAAAATCAGCCCAATTACAGTGATGTCATTGAATACACTCTGACTTGTTTCAGCCAAGAGCATGGCTCTTTTTACAACTCTTACTAGTTCACATTGGTTTGAAGTATTTTATTGTCTTTAAAGAAATTATCCAGCCTAGGTACATGGAATATCATAGAATGGAATCATAGAATCACAGAATGTTTAGAGTTAGAAGAGACCTTAAAGATCATCTATTTCCAAATCCCCTGCCATGGGCAGGGTACTTTTCACAAGACCAGGTTCCTCAAAGCCTCATCCAGCCTGGTTTTGAATACTTCCATGAAAGCATGAGTTCACCACTTCTCTGGGCAACCTGTTCCAGTGCCTCACCACCCTTACAGTAAATTTATAATCTAAATCTACCTTCCTTCAGAGTAAGGTCATTTCCACTTGTCCTATTACTACATGCCCTTGTAAAAAGTGCCTCTCCAGCTTTCTTGTAGGCCCCCTTTAGATACTGGAAGATGTTATAAAATCTCCCAAAAACTTTGTTTTCTCCAGGCTAAAGAGCCCCAACTCTCTCAGCTTGTGCTGAGAGGTGCTCTAGACTTCTGATTAACTAAGTGGTTCTCCTCTGGATTTGTTTCAACAGGTCAACGTCTTTCTTGTATATCTTTTACACTAGTGTAATCTTCAAAGTAACCAAATATTTAGAGTATAACCGGCAAATATAGTTTTATAAAGAATGCATATTCCCACTTAGGAAATTAAATTTCAGTCTTAATGAAGCCATGATGGATTTTACACTAACATAGGAGAAGCAGAAATGTTACCAATTTAATAGGGATCATCATGTTGATCAAACACCTCTTTTTTTTTTTTCCCATTTAATTTTCAAAAGTACTAAAAACTGAAGAGGAATATTATGAAGATAAAGGTCAAGAAATATGTGAGCTTGAATTGCAAGCTGTCCCAAAAGAGTACTTTTGTGTCATGATAGGATTGCAGTTATAGAAAAAACACTGTCTTTCCTCACTAAAGTTCCTGAACTTCTACTTTAGCAGTAAATCAAGTCTGCTGCCAGAGAGTCTGTTTTTAACTGCATATAAATGATTCACTTAAGTGCTTATCCAAGATAATTTTTTTAAGCTTGAAAATTGCCTGAAACTTATGTTATGAAGTGTTTTTGTCATCATAGATAGTTAGAAATTTTGTAGCTATAAAATATACTGGCAGACTTGATTCTGCATGAACACTTTATATGAAATCACATCTGGCACAAGTCAGATCTCAATCACATGACATTCATGTCCTGTCAATGATAATAGTAGGATAGGTGGTCTTGCCTGTGCTGTTGAAAAATTGAAAATATAAACATGATGTGAGGGGATTTATACCATAATTACAGTGCTAACATGCAGTTGTGGAAGTACTTTTATCAAAATCCAATTGAGTTGGTTTTATTTAATCAAAATTTTTTCTCTCTGAAATGGAAAACCTCAGGAGAGTCAAGAGCTCTGATTAATTTTCCCTTTCAAAAGCATTTCAAGCAAAAATTTTGGAAAAAGCTGACTGACAAAATTCAAATGTGATACATTTTGCTATGTCTAAGAGAATAATGCAGGAAGTTGACCTGCTAACATTGCATAAGTGTTAATGCCTGAAAAGTGGCATGAAACTTTTCTAGGCATCTACATGTAGCTATTCATGTAGAGTCAACTGTACTCTGCCTGTAACACATAGGCCCTAAATTCAAGCCAAGATTTGATGTGTTCTGAAGGTCAGGTAGCACTCTGTCTAAATAACAGAATCATCATAGAATGCTTTGGTTTGGAAGGGACCTTAAAGATCACTTAGTTCCAAACCACCTTCTACTAGATCAGGTTGCTCCGAACCACATCCAACCTGGTCTTGGATACTTGCAGGGAGGGGGCATACACAACTTCTCTGGGCAACCTGTTCCACTGTCTCGTCATCCTCACAGTAAAGAATTTCTTCCTGATATCTAATCTAAATTTAACCTTCTTCAGCTTAAAGCCATTCCTCCTTGTCCTATCACTACATGCCCTTGTAAAAAGTAATTCTCCAGCTCTCTTTTAGGCCTCTTCAGGTACTGGAAGGTGCTATGAGGTTTTCCCAAAGCCTTCTCTTCTCCAGACTAAACAACCCCACCTCTCTCAGCCTGTCTTCATAGGAGAGGATCTCACACTGGGTCCAATGTTATGCCTGTTTATTCACAAACTAAGACACAGTGGTGATTTCATTTTCTCTCATGTGCTTGCAAGCTAAGGACTGATACTAGATGGCTGGCTGCTCAGCACAATCTTCTTGGATTCCCTTTCAGGGCAGCCCTGCTCTATCTGCTAAGTGCATTGGGAATCCAAGTGATCCGCTCAGGCAGCCCAGACTGGCCCACTGAGACCAGGCATCTATATTTTAGACTTTGTTACGTCTAAACAGAGAGCCACTGATATATGTCTGTGTCTGAAATATTTGTTGTTGACATTACAAAATTGAATGAAGAGTTAGAATGAACTTATCTTTTTAAACTGATGTCATAGAATCATAGAATCAACTGGATTGGAAAAGACCTTCGAGATCATTAAGTCCAACCCTTGATCCAATACCTCTGTGGTTACTAGACCATGGCACTAAGTGCCACATCCAGTCTCATCTTAAAAACCTCCAGGGACGGTGAATCCACCACTTCCTTGGGCAGCCCATTGCAGTGTCTGATTACTCACACCGTAAACAATTTCTTCCTAATATCCAATCTAAACCTCCCTTGGCACAGCTTAAGACCATGCCTTCTTGTCCTACTGCTGGTTGCCTGGGAGAAGAGACTGACGCCCACCTGGCAACAACCTCCTTTCAGGAAGTTGTAGAGCATGTCTTATTTGCTAGTACAGCTCAGAACAGAAACTCCGGAGGTAGATTTATAATCCAAGGTACTTTCACTGTTTCCCTCACATTTGTATACATGCTAGGAAGAATAAGACTTTATTGCAAACATACACCTGAGTAACAGCCTAATAACTCCCATTTAAGCCTAGTGATGCTCAGATGCATGCTCTAAGTGCCCATTTCCAAGTGGGTTTTGTGCACTTGTTTATGAAGGGGCAAAATTTTAGTTCACCATATTACACTGGATGTGTCACAAAAAATAGCACAGTTCCCTGAAAACGGAAGTTGCTAAACAGCTCAAAATATGAAACTCATGAAAAAAAAAGATCAAACTTAATAATTCACTCCAGATATTCTGGTTCCTTGGCCTGGGGCAGTGTTTCAAACTTCTATTTGGATTCAGGCACATACTCAATAATAACTCAATGTTTTTCCTAAAGGTTTGAGCAGCTAACCCAGGGCAAGAACTTACGCTGCCTGATAAAAAACTCATTAAAGAAAATTTAGAGTTGTCATTATTATTATTTCTTTCAGTCAAAGAACAGCACTATGACTTTATTGACGCTTATTACCACTGATTAGGTGCATCTAATCAGCAAATCAAGTCCTCCACTGGTTCATTTAAACATAGTAGCTTTGATTCAGCCTGTGTTTCTATCCTTGAGCCCTGAAACAATTTCATTTGCAGTATAAATTGCAAATGTCCAACACTTTAGGCAATACAGAGCATATAGAAAAAGACAATCTGAAAAAGGACACAGTATCTGTGTAGTTTAATCCACAGCTCCTGGTTCATTTGGTAAACTATATCATTTGCATCTTCAATACATAGTTTTCCACTGCCTTCAGAATCCAGATGGCAGCGAGGAAGACTGGAATTTGCTAAATGCAGAATTTTCAGCTGTCATGTTTTCTGGAAATATTTCTGTGTTGTGGAAATTCCCATTTCAGGAACTCATAAAACACTTCTACTCTCTTCCTGCATCTCCCTGGGAAGTGCAAGTAAAAAATCCAGGTGAACTGATATGAATTTCTCTTTCCTTTCCCTACCAAACTCATTGTTATGTTATACCAATTTTTTGATTCTGTTAGTGGAATAAAACAATAATTTCATGTAGGTTTACAAAATAAGCAACAAAAGGCAGAATTATCCTTATATCAAAATTATAATAATAATCACGACTTTTCTTTCTGTCTCTGACTTCATTTGCCATGTGCAAGAGTATTTGATGTAGCAATGCAAAGGATAAAACCATCTAATGAAGAAAAGACCTTGCATGCACTTCTTTCAGCTTCCTCACTGGATTTGAAGTAGTTAGGGATTCTGCAGACAGACATGATGGACTTGAGAAGTTCATACTGACAGTTCACGCTACCAGCCATGTTTGGTTCTCAACGATGGCCCGTTGAAACCCACTGAGGCTCACAAAGCACTGTTTACTTCAGAAGTAAATAGTGATCTCACAGCAGCAGTGGAGGTTACAAAGCACTTGAAATAACTCTGCTGCTGAGCGGTGACAGGAGAACGGATGATGAACATTATCTTGACAACTCTGCCAATACTTAAGCCAAAATCTTGTTGACAGTGCCTCTTTACAAGACTCTTCCTGAGTTGTGAGGAACAAGTCCTGTTGTCATTTACACCTCTGTAGCTTCCCTGAGGCCAGCAACCTGAAACTGCATTTACTTAATATTTAATCTCAACCTCACAGCAGTGGCAGGGGTTATACTCTCCTTGGTTGCAAATGAGCTGGTCTGCTGAGGAGTGATAGAAGGACTGTGGAGTAGCACCTTGCCACTGCCCTATGTAAGGCTAAATAAGAGTCGACAGCTTTTCCCCTCGAAGACTTCTTTTGTTTTCAGGCCAAATTCTGTCCTCATGTGTATCTCTTCACCCAGTGAAGGCAAATAGAGCAGAATTCAGTCCTTAATATGCATAGCAAGTGACTCAAAAAGGAGTTGTCAACTTTGTTTTACCAGATGGATTTTAAATTGTTCAGCCAACAGAGTCATCAGCTGGCTCAGCTAAGAAGAAAAGGTGATGAGCTCTTGAGTGCTAATGAAGCAAAATAGTCATTCAGAGCACGTCGGGAAATGTCAGCAAGTTAGGCTGGTGCTGTTTGGGATGAACCATGGGCCTCAGGCAGCACATTTTCCAACAGGAGATAGAAGCAATAAGTATTAAATTGCTACAACAGAATTATAAGGTCGTTAAGACACACAGTTATCATTAAAGTAGTCCTCTTGTCTTTTGCCTTTAGAAAAATCATAAGAAAAGGTGTGTAAGGAAGATCCCTAATCAGTGTTAGGGGCTCAGTTTTATCCCTTGTGGTTCAAAACACTTCAACTGAAATCATCTGTAACCTTGCATCAGTAGAAATGTAGAGATAAAAGGAGGAGTTTACATTTTTAAGGTAAGTAGCACATATTTAACTTAACTGTTCTCAACAGATTCCTTTATCTACTAATGTAATAGTCACTCCCCTGAGTTTTGTGAATAATTTCTTCAGAATGTATCCAGCAGATTTAAAGTGGCTGCATTTAATTTTAATGTTACCACAGGACCCACCATCTTTCTGTAGCAATATATATCTGAACAAATGCTAGGGAGAACATCCACTTTTCAAATAAAATTATATAAGTAAGTACAGCCTGAAAGACTAAGCATATATGCTCTTGTCAATACAAGAATAAGATTAGACCAAAATTTTATATATGTATATCAGATCTTGGCCTTATCTATTTTCTCAAATTTGTATACTTCAGTAATAGGTTTAATACTCAAAGTTAATCACTTCACTTTTAACTATCAAGCAGTAGTTGATTAAACATCATATAAGGCATGGTATACCTAAGCTAGGGTGTTTGAGAAATTAAATTTAATTTTTTTAATTAAATTAAATTTTTCTTCAATTTTTTCCTGCATTGATTGCACTAAAGAAAAAAAAAGAGAAAATGTCAATACAAAAATAGAAAGACATATTTTGACAAAGAAATAAGTGTCAAAGTATTCCAATTTTAAATTCTAATGTCAGAAACCCTTGTCCTAATGATTCTATTGGTTTTGAGTTTGGCTTTTTTTTTTAATGTAGATTTTTAACAAAGTCAAAGATCAGATTATTTCTAAATGTGGAAACTAACTGAAAATGTAAAATTATTTTGTAACACCTATTCTATGAACTGTCCTGATTAATAGTGAAGCACAAAGTCACATCAATAATTCTTTAAAGAACTATCTCTAAATACTGCAAAAGTGTAAAGCCTCTTTAGCAAGGCAGACTTTCCAAAACATTTCTGAAAGACATTATCTGAGATGCTATTCATACCAAATCTCAGCAGGACTCAGGGAATCTCTGGAAACACTGAACAGAAGAGTATGCACAGGACATTTTTCTTAGAAAGGAACAGCCTCTACTCCTTCAGATAAGTGATGGGGTTTTTTTCTGTTGCTTAGTGTCTTGTCTGGCTGCCCCTTGAAGGTGTGGTTTGACAGTAGCTTACAAAGTTTGCTTTAGCCTGTGTTTTCTGAGTAGCCCAGGAACTCCACAGCTTCAGGTATGACAAAATTTCCTGTCTCTAATCACAATGGGACTGACAGAGGAAAAAGCCTTAGAAAGCTGAGCAGTAGAAGAAAGAGAGCAATGGAGGTTGTAGGGAGAGATGTGGATAAAGACAGGTATATGACCTAAATTGGGATATTTGGATTATTTTGTTAGGGATGAGAGAAGATCTAAAAGAGACTTGTAGGAAAAATAAAGGGGACAGGAATGATTTAAGGTGAAGTCTGCTGCTTGACAAATGGCCACCAAAGGCCCATGAATACATTTAGGCTGGAAACTAGACTCAGACCCTTTCTGAATACTGGAGCAGTCCTGCCTGGACTCAGCTGCCTTGAACAGCTTTTCCATGTTCATGGAGGATAAGAGAATAACTATCCAATTTTAAGATAACATTTGAGCAGATTGCAAAAGAAATTATTTAGTTTGGTTGCAGGTAACTGCAAGATGGTACAGGGTAGAGGACCTGGTAGAGGACCTGGTAGAGGGTCCCTTTGGATGCAAGTTCCTAATGAGATGCCCACCATGTCTGTATATTTTATACGCACATACACATCAGCTTGAGATTTTAAGAGACATTCAGCTTTATTTATTCACTATATTGCTTCATGGCCATATGTATTTTCTGTTGATGGGGATTATCAAAATAGTGTATCTCTCTTTCTATGACATATCTAAATTGCTCATTCTGGCCTTTATCTATTCTCTTGTTAATGAGACTGAAGCCCTCCATAGCTTTTTCTCTTGACCTCTGCTAATGTTGTTAACATACATGTGTTTTGGCTTGCTGAGTACAGTGCAACTCACTAGTGTCTATTTGTCCCTGTACCTGAAAAGAGGTTTTAATTTTAAATGAGTAGTCCATCCCATCTAAAAGCAATTAATGAATCACATTCCTGATGCATTTCATTCCTTCTTCACATTACCATGCTACCCAAAATATGCTTGCAATTTGTTGTACATAACTCACAACAGGATGTACCCTCAGCTGCTGAAAATACTGTATGTATACTTGTAACTAAAGTGCAGTTACTTATTCTTTGTCATTTCCGTATGGTCTGTTTTGCTCCCCCAGAAGAGGCTGGAAAGTTTTTCTGTGCTGCACAACCCAGCACAATTGTCCTTTTCATAAAGTGCTACACTAATGTAAGAGTGATCAGTGTGACCCAGTGGCTGGTCCCATTTGTACTGCAGAGCAGTTCCTCCAAATTAATTCTGAATTCTTACTAAAACTAGGAACAAAATCTGTTTTTTTTACTGTACGTTGGGATGGTCCCATGCCTTACTTTCTCTTTGGCACAAGTAGCTTAATTTAAAAACATGCACTGTAACAGCAATCAGTCCCATTCCCTCAGAGGGGATTACAGACTAATCTTCCTGCAAATGTTCACTGAAATTCTACCCTTCTCTCTCTGGGGACAAAATTATGGCATGATTAATGCAAGAGGGAATTTTGCCATAGTGTTTAGTGGAGCAGGGTTTCTGACTTCATTTTACCCTACTCGCAGTAATGCTGTAAAGTCTCATGAATAACATATATAGATTACACTGAGCTATGGGGACAACTGGCACATTCTGCCTGTTTTGGTGCGTGGGTTTTATACTGGAAACATCTACAAGCAGACATATTCTGTAAGGAAGAATAAGAGAAAAATTCAAAGCTCTATGGATAGCAAAATTTACAGAGACCATTAGGATTTCCTGTTGGTTGGTGCTATTGTGAGTGCACCAATGTTTAAGGTAATAGGAGAGACTTCCCACAGATGTAGCTTTGTGCCTTTCCTCATAGAGCTTTTCACAAACTACTGTGCAATTTCGAGATCTCAGTCCTATGTCAAATTTGGTTAACTCTGGCTAGTAGCTTAAAAAGTTGTTCTTTTGGGGTTTTTTTTTGTGGCCGTCCTACTTTGAAGTTCACACACAGAGAAAAAATTACCACGTATGACCCTTAGGAAATCAAGTTACAGAACTCTTGAAAAAAATTAATTTTAATTCTAATTTATCTAGTTAAAAGTCTAGAACTTTAGAAAAACATTCAGACAATAAAAGTAAACTATTTACTATAGTGATTAAAAAAGAAATAATACTTTGAAATGCATAGTAGGAAAGCCAAGATGAATTTATTTCACTACAGGTTTGAAAATAGCCAATGTTGTAAACTCTGGTAGATTTAACACAGTATTTATAATTCTTGCAGACTTGTGCAAATAGACAAGGAAAAAGAGAGATCAAAGTCTATTATAGGCCTAGGTCATAATCAATTAAAATTCTCTTTGCCTCTGTAAATTTAATTCAGCCAATCAACTGCCCTGTCCCCAAGGGAATTAACAACTCTACTGAAATACAAAGTATCTTCTAGTCAGACAGGTCCAGATTCTTTTCTCAGTCATACAGCAACTCCATTTTTGGGGGCATAAGAAATCACTGGGGAAGTAGATTTCTTCTGATGAAACAGAATAGAATGTGATCCTCAACTTACTTTGGAAAAAAATGAATTAGGAAAGTATTTGTTTTGCTGCTGGTTTTCTGTTTTTCCCTTTTTACCTTAACATTGTGTTTTCTGGATAAAATCAATAACAAGGCTGCATTGCTCAGAGGTATAATCCCTCTGAGGCTTCTGAGATATGCAGAGATTGGGCATATTAACTGCCTCACACCTTTATGTCCTCATGTTTTCCTGACAAAAAAGGAGCTGGAAAGAAGATATAGATAATAAACTCAACATCTTCTCCATGCCAAATTCCACGCTTGTTTAAGAAGCAGATAGGAAATTGCCCTTGGACAGAAGAAATACCATGATTGGATCTTCTGGAGCAGAACTTGAGATGAGTACAGAAGCAAGTATTTCAATAAGCACAGCCAATTAGCAACCACAGGACAATTTGAGCTAAATTTCACATCTCAACTGTGACCTGTGTGCCAGCACACTAACAGGCAGCATATTTCTTCCTCATTGGAACACTGCCAACAAGTCCTGAGGTACCGGAAGCTTTAGAGCTAACCCCAAATGTTAATTCCCATGACCTTGATACACATGCTGGATTCTAGGCTCACATATAGAATTAAGTCTGATAGTAGCACTTCAGACAATCACTGAAGATGGACAAAATGTTTTGAATTAAGAAAATTGGGTTTATTTAATAATGAAACTCCTTCCATATGAAAATATTCTGTGGAAAAATATCAAATACCAGTCTTTCCTTATTCCCTGCACCCTCATTTGCTCAGGAAAGCTAATTTATTTTTCAAGAAACTTCCTAATGACATTTGAAAAATGTTGTAAATGGCTCAAGAAGCTTCATAAGACCAGAAACACCCCACAGATACCTCCCGTATGCCACTTTTGCCAAGCTCGACAAGCTTGCTTTCACAGCTGTAGGGCTCCCTATACCATATCATCCCCTGCAGCTTTAGAAAGGTTATGAGTCGAGACAATGACAAATGGGTCCTTTGTTTTATTTCAGTCATTCTTGCAGTTCTCAGGTTTGACAAAAATGAAGAGTAAGTGCAAACAGTGATGAGACCTAATGCCAGTGCCTCTTTAAAAGACAAGCTGCTTCCACAAAATCCACAACACATCCAGTTTAGTAGCATAGGGAGTTATTTGTTTCTTATAAATTCTTTTTTATTTTTTGCATTTGTTAGTAACTCTCTCTATATATTACCACTTTCTTGCTCATCAGCTGTAGATTTTTTTAAAAAATTGCCGAAAAGAAATGTCCCTCTGTTCCTAAGTGGATACAGAATCTCAGAGGATGAGACAGAGCAAAGACAGCAAGAGTGAAATGAACAAAATATACACAGAGTGACACGGAAAAATGCCTTCCAATGTGTCACTGGGTCTGATTCTTTTAAATAGGGAATGACCCCACTGCTTAAAGAACCTATGCCCAGAGGTGCCTCAGGCTTTCATAATGCAGACACCAGTACGGGAGGATATACTGCATAATAATAATCTGAAAAATAACTGAGTACTGACTATTTAAGTATATAAGATGCTGTATCCTGTTGCTTGGATTCTGCATGATAAAATGCAATATCGGAGAAATTTGTTTTTTCGTGATGTATGCTTAAGAGTAAAGGAGGGAGAAGAAAGGTAGATAAAGCATTTAAAGCAAGAGTCGTATTTCTAATCCGTAAATATCTTCCAGTCTGGGGAAATAATTCTTGGTATTAGACCAAACTAACACATAAGTAAAGAAATATGATCTTTGCTCAAAGAATAAATCATAGGCCATCAAATATAATTTTTGTTACCAGATGGGAAGAGAGGTTTTTTGTTTGTTTATTTGCTGTTCTTTCTTAAATACAAGAACATTTTAAACTAAGGGAATATTTTAAAGCAGTATCCCTTTCCTCTGGGAAAAACACATACATTGCTTAGCAACCTTTTATGATTCAAGGACCAAAATATCTTAACATATAAAATACTACCATGAAAAATGGTCAGCATGAGAAAAGAGCCAGCAGCCAAGTGTCTGAATGACTTGAATGATTCATTAGATTAAGATCTATTAACAGGCTTTCTCTTTTGAAATCTAACTGTAAAATGAGTAATGAAGCAGAGCAATGATAGGCAAACGATCATATAGGCAAATAGATAATGATAGTTGTCTCTGAAAAGAGGAGGAATCAGCAGTACTATGCTCAGGAGCTTTATGTACATTAGATCAGAAGAAATTGCTGTGTAGCTATTATGTGATGGGAGTGCTAACTTCAGCTGAAACTGCCCTGGAAAGAATTACTGACAGAGGGGGAGTACAAGCAAGCTTGCTCTCCTTTGCTCTCACTTTCACCTGTTAGGACTAGAGCCATATCAAGGTTCAGCTGCCCAGGGCCAGGCTCATATGTGATCAGCTTCACTGGCTGTTGAAAACAAAGCTTTTCCATTTTCATTAACAGACAGCATCCAGAGGAACAAAGAAGGTGGAAAAAGGCAAGGAAAATTAAACTGTGGATTTCTTGCCTGCCGGGTGGATACCAAGGAACCAGACAGGTATGGAGAGGGAAGAAACCTTGTTTCTTTTCCCAGCTGTGAGGTATTCAGGACTAAGCCTAGACTTAACACTTGCAGAGATGGACAGTTTTTCAACAGGACAAACCAAGTACTTGCACATGTGCAAACATAACTTTCTATATATTTTTAAATATACTTCCATTTGCATTAATTTGGGTTATTTTGCTCTGTACAAAGGACATTCATGTTTTTGACTTCCTGGAAGCCATTGACCACAGCCCTGGAATCTGAATGTTAAAGATGTGAGTGAAGACTCAGATCTTAGCACCAACTAGTACCAGACCAAGGACAGCCTAACCACAAAACAAACACCACAAAAATGCTCTCAGAGGCTACTGTGAGAAGCTTGCTACAGAAGTAGATCTGGCATTTAAAGGATCTTATTTTTCTTCTAGAAATTGCTGTCTGCAGAGCTAAGCTGGCTGCCTAGTCTTATGTCCTGGGCTTCCATGAGTTTTCTGAAGGTACTTGCTCACCTACTCCCTACTCTTCTTAAAAAGGCGGGAGGAATCCTAAAGCAATACACAGGGTTGTCTCACAAAATACGATTGAATTTTTAAATTGATTCTCTTCACAGGATAAAATAATGAAGGAAAGATACACCTGTAAAACATTCAGACATTAGGATAGCACTTTGGTTGTTTCTTTTCATAAGGGAAAAATTATCCTTAGAACACATTGATTTATAATGAGCTCTATGATCATGGGGCAGTTGGAAGTACCCCTTAGTGACATTTCTGTCTAACAGAACTGGACACTTCCTTGAGAAATTGCTAGATTCATTATAATCTGTATGGTTGCCTAAGGATGGCAATGATGTTTCCAGATTTGTGTTTGGGGCTGGAGGATGTTAATCATGGGATAGAGATAAGCAGTACAGTACAAAGAATGAAAGCACAGTTAGGGTTTTAATTTACTTTCTGAGTATCCTCCACTGAAATCATTTCTCCACCCATGTGGCTAACCTCCGTAGGAGGTCACTTCAGGGAGCAAAAGCAAGCCCAAGGATTAAAGCAATCATCTTCTGTATTTTCCTTTGAATACTGTAGAAAAGGTAGAATCTGGGGTTGAATTATGAAGCCTGTTTAAGACTAGATACGGCAGAGGAGATACAAGAGGATTTTGAGTTTGGTGGGGTTATTTAATTAATTTTTAATGTCTGTAACTAGAGATTTGCTGATGTTAATGAGAGCTAAATCTTCTTGCCATAGGATGAGCTTCCAGAGAAGTATCAAGTTTAAGGAAAGAGGTAGGGTAGTTCACTCCTCATCGCTGATAGTGAGCCTACATTTTAGGTTCCGAAGTGCAGATCCTATTTTTATATATTCACATCATGCACACTTTTAGTTGTATAACATTACTTGAAGTGTGTACATTGGCACATTATTCTTAATATGTCAGGGTGCAGTTTCTTAGCTCATGAGGTAAATACTTTAAAATCTTATAATAAGATACTCTTGCAGTCCTTCATATCTTCTTTTACATCTTCATCCACATTAAGCTTTCATTAAAAAGAATTCTAAAGGACAAACACAGAAAAAAAAAAAGGCAAAAAAAAATCTGACTTATTTGGTGCATATGAACTTAATGTTTTCAAAAAATACTGTGTATTAGACACAATTAGCATTGCATATTGAAAAATTCTCTAAATTACCTTGTACTAGAAATTCAAACAGCTTAGCCAATGTGTAGAGAAATTAGCAAGACTATTTCTCTTGATTTTGATGTATTTTCTAGTAGGTGTCAGTTTAAAAGCAGACCTACCTTTTTTTCCCCTGGTATTTTTCTTAAATTCATTTTTGGCCTTCAACAGCAAGTGCCCAGACTTGTGAAATCAGAAGTGGCACTGTTCCTGAACTAACAGGAGTATATTAACAAAACAAAGACAATTTATAACTTTTGGATTAACGTTTGATGCAAACTTAGATCAAAGATAATTTTGCTATACTTTGAAGTACATTGAATACACCTTGAAAAATATAGTATACTTTGAAATAGAGAGATTACTCATACTTATTGTTCTTACTTCTACTAGTGTAAAACACTGACTAACTCAAAAAAATCCTCACAGCTTTTCTTTTGTGAGAGTGATGAGACTGAGTCTAATCAAGTGTCTTAGTCCAACAGAAGAACCTAGAGTAGGTGTGAAAGGGAGATCACTGGGCAGCAAGTTCTTTAGGGCTCAAATGTGCAAAGATTGCGTTGTGAGGTGGTCTCTTAAAGACTGTGCCAGTATTCCTCTTTCCAACAGAAATTACAGAGTTGGGAGGCCCTATTGTGTAATATAAAGACACTCATTAAATATCTAACAATAGGTGAAGAAGGAGATAGAACAGAGACATCACCCAACGGCTTCTTTGCAGAGACAGAACCAGGTCAAGATGATGACATGATGACCCTGATTTACTCTGTAAAAACTCTTCATCAGTCAAATGGTTTTGAAAATTATCCACCTAATTTTCTGCATATATTTTCACATTAATAAGACACACATACACAAGACACTATGGAGGTATAACTGCATGAAGCTGGAGGATTGTCACCTTAGTAAAAAAAATAAGCACTAAACTGCACATTTTCATAAGGGAGGTTCTAAGTGGCAGAGTTGGCAGAGCTGAGTGTGTCAGAGTGCCAGAGTACCTAATTCGTAGGGGAACTGTAGGAATCGCTTAAGAAATGTTCCTTTGAATATGTGTATATACATATATAATAGCAGTATACTGAGGAAATGCTCCCATATTTACTTTTTTAATTTCATTTTTCTGTTCTGCAAAGAATATTATATATAGAGTAAGAAGATAGAACTAACAGACCCATTGGCTTCCTCAAAAAGACTTACCTGTCACAATTGCTTCTCAGAAGAGTGAACTCTCAATTCTCGTCTTAACTGTCATTTTCCTCTAGTGAAAATAGTGACTTTCCTGTCTACCTCCACAAGAGAAATCTTATATAATAAAAAAATAATGCAATAAAATCTGCTCTGAAAAGCAGGAGTGCTAGAAAATACCTGACTCTGTGTTTAGTCATGTAGGACAAAGCCACTATGCCTCAATTATCATAAATGCTTTTATATGTTTGTAAACATATGAAGCATGTGAATTGCAACATTCAAATATTGTTTTCCATTCCACAAAGAAAATGCCACCAGTTGGTTTTGCACTATTTCACACATGCATGACTTCTTAAGGCCTTTTGCTTTTACATAAGTCATTTACAAATACAGCTGCTGAAAGTTGCCTGATGTTCTTTCTAAGAGCTACATGCTCTTAGCAAGAAAATAGGTGCATGGTATAGATAGTTGCATCTGAAATGTTCAGCAAATTTATTTTATTTCCCCTTTTTTCCTTCTTTTTTCTTTTTTTCCTTTTTCTTTTTTTTTTTTTTTTTAAGAAAACTGGCTCAGGAAACAGCAGACTGAGCTAAACAAAAGCAAAACAAATTTAAAAATCTTTATTTCCTCCATCTTGTTTATTTACCAATTGTCCTTCAGACTGCTAATGCCTCATGGTTTTAACAAAATTCTTCTCTGAGGCCTTGAACTTTCTCCCTTTGAAGTCTAGTGGAAAGACTTCTTGTTTAGTGATGAGTTAATTAGTTTTTGTAAGAGGTGCATCGATGCAACCACAATTCCCCTGCATAACTCATATTACTAGTTATAACCACAAAGCATCAAAAAAGAATTTCTACTACAAAATACTGGCTTGGATTTGTCAAGGATCACACCTTGAATGATAAGAACTCCTTTATTATCTATTTACCAAATTTGAATACAATATTTTGAAGAAATCATAATGTACTATAGAGTAGCACAAAAAAACCCAAAACAAACAAAACAACCCCCCAAAAAAACCAAAAACCAAACCAACCAACCAACCAAACAAAAGAAAACCCCACAATATCTTTCTAAAGCCAGCACAAATCAAAAGGTAAATGTCTGACACGGTCAAGTTTGGCAAATAAGTTATAAGATAACTTTGAAGATAAGTGTAACTGACAGGCAGTATGAAGAAAACTTAAATTACCAAGTATTGTAGCAAGTCAACAAAGAGCACACCTTCTCAGGCTATCAGTCTATAAAGTATTGCAACCTGTGCTAAAACATAATTAAAACCTCACAAAGCTAAGGGAAAGCACGAAAGAGCCAATTATTTCTCACACATTATGAACACCTGAGTAGTAAATTATCTTTACCTTGTTTCTGATGTTTTTTGTACCTTGATGGGATTAAGATTCAATGCCTGGAAATTGTAATATTTTAGCAAAAATAATATTATAACAAAAATGCTCCTCCCTGGATTTCATAATGAGACATTGAGGACATAAGGAAATTTGTAAACATGCTGTATTGATGCAGGAGGGGAATTTTCTGTTTTTAAAGTATAGATGTTTACTGACATAAAACCATAAAAGAAATGTGTGAATACTTGTGAACGGCTTTAAGAAACAATATCTGATAGGCAGTTTTAAGAGTTAGGGAACAGAGACACATTCACAAGTGTTCACAGATCACCTTTATTCCATCTTCAATGTAACTACCTTCATTTTTGTAATTTCAGTCTCGATGAGGCATGCCTTGTGTACTTAACTGGGGTCAAACCATGGTATTACATACGGACCATTTCCAACAGGAATCTTTACACTGGCATTCCCTTCATAAATCTGGCCCTGACTAAACACAACTACTCCCTTCATTCAAACACTCTAAACCAACCAATTTTCACCTCCCTCCTCAGACTGCTCAACTATCAAAAAGGGTTTAAAAATAAATATTCACATGGCTTTCATGATAAAGGATCAAATCAGATGATTAGCTGGTCTAAAGAATGCACTCAACTATGATGACTGGTAACTCTACCATGAAAAGCAACTAATAAATATTAAATTAGTTCCATCTAAAAACTCAGGGCTCAATATTATGTACTGTACTTGCTGGACCTTTAACAAAGTGGAAAAGGCTGCAGGTTAACTTTTACTGTGTACATAAAATGAAAATTTTTTTTGGCCTATGTACTGCTTTTCTAACAGCCATATGGCAAATCAAGTTATGCTGATGCACTCACTAACTAACGTTTAACTTCTGATAAAAAAACACTCTCCCCTATAGACAAGAAAACAAGGACACAGAAAGAAAACATGAATGACTTACCTCTGATTACTAGGATGTTAATTACTGGGTATCCTAAACTGGGGTTTTTAACAGTAGCTTTAATCATATGATCAAATGGCTTTGAAAACTGAGATTAGCTCAGTTGGTTAGAGCACGGTGCTAATAATGTCAAGGTCATAGGTTCAATTTCTGTAGAGGCCATTCACTTAAGAGTTGGACTGAGTCCCTTCCAACTCAGAACACTCTGTGATTGTGAAAGTGTGTCTTGAAGTCTGTCAAATTACACAACCACAGCATGAAGTGAAAAGTTTTACAGCTACATGAAAATTTAGAAATGAGGACAGGCATCAGTAGAGACTGAAAGACAAATGAAAAAAGGATCAAAATTTTAAACTCTTACTGTGCCATCTTAGCTGAATACACAGCTGTGTATTCAGCTCAATTTAAATTGCCTAGAAGTGCTTTCCATGTACAAAAGGATCTTTTTTCAAATTTTAATAATATATGATTATATTAATTAGTAACGCTCCATGTTGCAAAACTGAGATGTAAGCACACGAAGAACCACTACTAAGGCAAAAAAGTTCTTTCCTACTACTTGAAAGAGAAATTTTCTGTCACTGGGAATTATACATTTGTCCAAAGGACCAAATTAGACTTGATTTTCCTTCAAATCTTACTGCTTTTGATAGTAAGTCTCTTCACACACTGTGAATTCCTTGGCATTTACAAGCCCTAGACTTTGAGAAGGTGAGGTGCCATTGACCACATTTAGACTGGATGATCACTGCAAGTCCCTTACAACTGAAAAACTGAAACTATTCTGTTCTATTCTGTTCTATTGAGCTCTTCCAGTATTCACTTGGAAAGCTTTGCCTGAACCTGCTCATGGTGGAGAGGCAGCTGTACTGTCCCTTAGAATACATTCATTTTAGCAACAGCTTAAGCTGTATAATAGCCAATTGACAGCCCAGGGAAGAGAACTACCATAGGGAGTAGGTTGTATGTGTGACATTCATCAGTCCCAGGAGGGCTTATTCCCCACTGATACCCTGCAAACAGAACAGAATCTGAGTGCAAGCTCTGCAGAGGTCACTGAATGATGGCAAATGTCACTTCACAGAATTGAGATATATTTTTCTGGTCCATTAAACAGTACAATTCTCTGTACTCATTTTCATTAGCGAATCCTGACAAATTTGTGCATTAGACAGAAATGTTTATAAAGTGAAAGGCCTAAGGAGGGAAGGTGAAAGAGTTGTTTCAGTAGCTGTTCTGGGAACAAAGCTTTGAGATAACAGCCCATCAATAGAATCACAGAAAATGTCTTTTTTGAGCCTCCTGTTTCTCAGAAGAAGACAGTAAATATGCTCAACACCATTTTAATCAAGAAGAAACAGGTTTTTATTTTCCCTTCAGCAATTAATCACATTCTATCTGAAGAGAAATTTACAAAAAAAAAAAAAAAGCTAAAAAGCTCCTCACTGCCCTGGAGCACTCATGCTAAAGGGAGCAAACACAGTTTTCAGAATCATAAGCTTCTTTGTTCAGGCTTGTTTTGGCTTAGTGAAATCTGGAGAAACATGTTTTTTCCCCTAGATATAAAATACTTCCTTTACACTTCCTGATTTCATTATAATGTCATCCTTATCACCATCTGAGCAAAATAGAAGGATTAGAAAATAACAAAGACCATTTCTTTGGAAAAAAATCTACAGACAATAAAGATGGGAGTAAACTCTGTAAGTGATTCTAAATTCCTCTGCTATCTGAAGTGGCAAATCAAGGTTTTTCTGCAGGTGAAACCTTTTTATATTGAAAGTGACATATTGCCGTTCTAGCCCATTCAGATCCCAGAGTTAGCCTTCAGGAAAATTCTGTATTTAACTATTACACCTCTTAATATTTTATTTTCTCCTTATCTTTATAGAGATCTCTATTGAGAGTCCCCATTAAAACTATAATTTTCTCTCAAAATATTTTCTTATCCAGCTGCAGAAGTCTGAGTTCCTCTGCACTTCTCAGTAAGGAACCTGCTGCGTGTGTTTATCCTATGGGATTGCTCCAGTGTTAGATTTGTTTGTTTGAAGAATGGTAACATGGAAGTCAGAGTGGTGAATCTAGGGCTTTAAAGAAGGAGATATTATCAAGAACTGAGATGGGAAATCTAACATGATGAAAACCCCTCTGCTGCAGCAGCACTGAGCAGGAGTTGCCAGAAAAGAATAAAAAGGCTTTCTACTTTTAAAAGTCCAAGCTGAGAAGTTACTCGATAATTAAGACTAGTGAAAAGTCTATGCTAAGCAAAATTTAGCATAGAGGATTAAGTTCAATGCTTATTTATGTTCCTGAGGTAAAATAAACAGTGATTAATAGGAGATGTGATTTACATACCAGGGTATAAATACATTGGACATTAAACAGTAAAGCCATGTAGTTCACACTGCTCAGAGCATTCATGGGTTACTCAAAGCAAGTATATTTAATGCATGACAGACATGATTTATCACTCCACTATTTTTGCATTTCTGTCCCTGTATCATAGCAAAATTGCTCAAAGTAGAAAACTAGAGCAACGTGGTGGCGAGTCAGTACTTAGGGGAATTAGATAGTGAGACAGAATAGAAAAAAATTTAAATAGTGTAAGAGTTGAATAGCTAAGAGAAATACTCTGAATAAAATGTATAATGAAGTGAATCAGTGGAGATAAGGCTATGCAGCTGCATACACCTAGTTAATGCATCCTATGGAATATTCCCCACCATTTGAATCAGTTAGCCATGTTGGAAAGACAGCTTTGAATTAGAATAAAGACTATGGGGTTTAAAATACACTTGAGAACAACCCTAAAGCTTTACCCTGAAGAATAAGATTGTGGCTCTGCTCTCCTGTTCCAGCATGATGTTGGTATAACTGCAGAGGGGGGAATAGCCAGTGCTGGAACACTGATGTAATCCCATGAACTTCAGCCATAAACTTGCTAAATGCTTTTTAATTGTTCCTAATGAATGCTGCAATGGTTTAGCATTTAATTTACATTTATGGAAATATTAAAAAGGATAATTCATACCAGATTCAGGTCATAGGGAAGGATTACAATATCATTTTTAAATGCTAAATCTATTTAAGTGTTTTAGCCTTAAGGCAAAGCTCATGATATTCACATCTACAAAAGCTTCAACTTCCATACAAAATATGAGTTTCTGCATTTGTAAATGTATCAGGATGGCCTCTGAAAACAAGATTTCATGTTCATGTATACCACTGGCCAAGCTTGTCATGCTTTATACTCTTATAAGGAAGTGGTCACAAAGACTTTCACTCCTTCTCCCCTTCCCTATAGTTATAAAACTCATCCATGTGGTGTCACACCCTTAAGGAGAAGGGAGTCACACTGTTTTCAAACTGGAGTTTATGCTGGTTTTATATTCAAAAGTACACTTTGACTGGAAATGCCAAAAGATAATAACTTCTCTGATTATGGATGTAAAACATTTACTACATTTTCCATAAAGCACTCATTAAACACTCCTAGACCAGGGTAATTTATTTATTGACATCAGATTGTCTACAAGTTGCCAAATTGGAGGAGTTTAAGTTATTAAAGGTTAAATCTTACACAAGTATCTGAATAAAATTTTAAGTATGTAGCTTTAGAGTTGAGGGCTGTTTTTTGGGGGGGCTTTTTAAAATTAATGAAAAGAGTTTATGCACAGAATCTGTTTCTTTGAAACAAATACAAAAATCACTTTATTACACAAAGACAAAATGCCCGTCACATACTTTGAAAGGCATCCACTTGGAGACTCATCTTGACTCTCTTTATGTTAAAAAATTTACATTTTCTGTTTAGTGCCTATCACTCTCTTTTTTCTTTTGAAGGATGCTTGACAAGATGACAGCATTATTTTCAGAATACTGTTTCAGAATAATAAAAAATATGATGCTTGTATTTCTTACAGATAAATTCTCTTCTCCAGACAATTTACCTAATTCCCAGAACTTCCCAGGTGTCATGGCATACTGTATCTAATGTCATATCTAGCTGTATCTAATCTGTAATCTTATAAAATAGCACAGAGCCTGTTTGTTTTCCACACTTAAAATAGTCAGCTTCCAGTAAAAAACTAATGAGCTAGGCATTCCTCTGCTCTGCCCCAAACATGGGCATTTCTTGCAGTGTTAAGAAGGTCTGTGATGAATATTGAGGATATGGTCTGTTCTTATCTGGTGAAAGGTGTCCCTGCCCATGGCAGGTGGGTTGGAACCAGATGATCTTTAAGGTCCCTTCCAGCCTAATCCATTCTATGATTCTATGATTTAGAAACATCCTTTCTACAATGCTCACTCCTACAGTTAATACTTAAGTAATTCGATAACCATAAGGACTTATTAAACCCTTTTAGTAATGTGGTTTAGCATTTTTCAGTAAAATAGACATTTACATTTGAAACACCAGGCTAGATATGCATACTCCGTTCCTGTCTTTCCTGGAATTTTCTCTACAAGTAGACTCTCTGCTTCTTCTCTATATAGTGTGAATAGCACAATGAGTTCTGATGGCTGCTTCACCTTCTGCACTAGGCCAGTCCACCAGCAGCTGACCTCAGCTGGGGGAAAGTCTGTTTACTTGGAAATCCTAGAATCAACTAAAAACAGTGGATAGAGGAACCAATTATAACCATGTGCCTCTGTGTAAACAGCAGACTTGGTGTTCAGAAGTTGCCTTCTGTATTGGAAAAACCATGAGTGGTCATGCACAGATTATGCAACAAAACTGCTGGGAAGAGTGCAAAAATAAGTGAATTCTGATGAGGATAATCTTATTCATAACAACCAAATATAATATAAGTAATCTCAAAGGGAAAGGAGGGAAAGGGATCTCCTAGGTCAGCCTTTCAGTAGCTGATCTCAATAAGGTTTGTGCAATTCTCCTTGCCCAGGAATGGTTTCTGTGGAAATCTCAGCCTTTACCTGGAGTTTATAACCTACTCTACTCTCTATTTTTTTTTCCTCTTTCAACACACTTTCTGAAGTCTAAATATCCTTTTTTGCTTTTGTGTATCTATGTCTTTTAAACCAATGCAATTATATGATCCTTTGAACAGATTTTCCTTGCTGTCAGTTGGAAAAATGAAAGTCCCCAGTAAGAAATAATTCAGTAATGTCTTCCTCATCACAACAGGCTACAAGGAAAATACAGGCTTACCAGAATCACTAAACAGTCAACTAAATAATAGGTAAAAAAATACACAGTCTGTATCTGTGTGTGTGTCTGTATAGAATATATTATATTCTGTATAATAGAATCAATACTACCTGAAGAAAAAGCCTTCCTTGTTGGGAAAACAATGACTGTTCACACACAGATCAGAAAACACAGAAAGAAGCACAGAAGAAAATTACTTCCAGTTAAGATAATTATATTGATATATATATAGTGTCTAATTTGCTTAGTCTAAAAATAAGAGGGCAAGAAAAAAGAGAGAGTTCTTTTTCCTGTTTAATTGCCTAATTAAGTCCCTGAAAGTATACTAGAAATAGAGATTGGACTGTCTAATTTATTTAAATTTAAGGCTCTATGTTTTATGAAGAGAATATTTAGTGTTTACTGCTTGTGCCTCCTTCAGGACAACCACTGTGAAGAAAAGATTTTGCCTATACTGAGGTATGCCTTTTCTGAATCTAAGGTCCATTGGTATCCCTCAGTTCCAAGGACTTGTTGGGATGGTGATCAGGCATTTGCAAATTAGAATGAGAAACTTCAACTGATGTGCACAAATAAAATGTATTGAAGCTCCTATTGCATAAAAGACAGAAAAGAAAAAGGAAAAGAAAAAGGAAAAGAAAAAGGAAAAAAAAAAGAAAAAGAAAAATAAAAGGAACAGAAAAGAAAAAGGCAAAAAAAGAAAAAGGAAAAGAAAAAGGAAAAGAAAAAGAAAAAGAAAAAGAAAAAGAAAAAGAAAAAGAAAAGAAAAGAAAAAGAAAAAGAAAAAGAAAAAGAAAAAGAAAAAGAAAAAGAAAAAGAAAAAAGAAGAAGAAAAAGACAAAAAAGGAAAAAAAAAAAAGAAAAAGAAAAGAAAAAAGGAAAAGCTATATGTTAAAATTATGTAAATTAAATTAATAAATACTTAATAGATCAATACCATCCTAAAATAGATCATAGGCTTCAGTGTTATTATGACAAGAATTCTGATCAATTTAATCACCTGACCTATGACAGTAATAAGCTTCAGGTTTAGAAATTAATTTGCAACAAAACCTATTAGAAACTTTTTTTTCCCTAGTTTTCCTCACAGGTTTTTGGCTCAGTCACACAGGGAGTCAGAAATGAGATTTGGAAGGAATAACTCAGACAAGGTGCTGACCCACAGCAGAGGAAGGGAATCAGGAAGCACTGAGGATACTTTCATTCATCAGCAGAGGTGATTGGAATGTTTTTCTTCCAAGGAAGATTTTGAAAAAGACTGAAATTATTTTTAAGGGACAATCTGCAGATTCACTGGTACTACCATTAGGTCCTTCAGCTTAATATGAACTGCTCGCTTGGAGTATTCTTGCTATTAAAAACAACTTTACAGACACTTTACAGAGGAGGATAATATCCCTAAAGAAGAGTACTCAGGCTAAGACAAAGACAGGTGAAAAACTTCCCAAGAGTCATCTAAAGTATTAACATCAGACTATGGAATATGACCTAGGTCTCCTGAGTCTCAGCAAAGTGCTTCACCAACCAGGTTATAGAACATCCCATAAGATTACCTCTACTAAAAGGACAGATTCTGAGACAAGAGAAAAAAAAGAAATTGGACACATGATTTTCCTAGAAGGAGTGAACTTTGGAATCTAAATAACAAAATTATTTGGTTTAATTCATAATTTTGCAGAACATTTCCACTGCAATGCATCATGCGAGCTGGAAAACGTGTTGGTAGAATCTCACTTCTGGCAACATATCTTTATAGAAATTAAATTCATAACACATATGTTGGCATAGCTATTCTACTGGCAGAATCTGATATCCAATTTCTAGAATTGATTGGTAGCTTACTAATCGGTTGAATTCCACTTCCTGAGTCTTGCTTTTCTTTTTTTTTTGTTCTCCCATCTTACCTGAACTGTAATCAAATATAGCATTTTTTAGAATTTCCCTGTGAGGAGTTTCACAGCTGAAATATTTGATTTTGTCATCTGAACAAAATGAACTATAGTTTACCTGACATTAAGAACAGGTGAATTAACTTGTGATGTTCCATACAGTAATGGATTCTTCCCCAGGAGAAAGATTAACTGAAGTGGAGAATGGGACAACTTTCATTGCAGATTTAACAATCTCTTGAGTGCAATAAAAACCAAGAGTGGGTTAATATACTCTGATTTATAAGCACCTGTTACTAAATTAAAGAAATTAAAAGAAAATAAATTAATGCCATGGATGAATGGGTAACAGAAATAGAGGACTGGTTTGACCAACACGAAAGACATTATGAGCTGACTACTGAAATGCTGAAATTCACTGAAAGGAGAGAATAAGCATTTGAATGAGCATTTTCACTGTGTCAAAACTGTGAGGCAAATTAAATACCACATCAGTAAGTGGCTGAAAAGAGTGAGAGAACACGCAAGGAACTCTTCAAGTAGTATTCCAGAGAAGCTTACTTTAGCTGTGGATCCTGTGGATGTGCAGCAGAGGGAGCCAGCAGGGGAGTAATATTCGACTTTGTTCATGCCCTTTTGCCTCAGTCCAAAAAGAGGCTGCTTAGAGATGTGTAACTTAGGGAAATGAAAACAGCTTGTGATAATTAACTTTCAGCTTTCCGTATCTCAGCTGCTTCTTGCCAAAAGTATCTGGGCAGGAAAGAAGAGAGGGGTGAAGGCTCTTGGGGACCTTGAAAGTTTCAGGGGCCAAGCGATTCCCAGGCCAAGCACAATGGGCCAAACAACCCCACCAGCTGCTGCTCGATGTGGGGCACTAAGTGCTTTGCAGTCACAGGCATCCTTCAGTGGAGCAGTCTGCACTCACATGTGCAGACCAGCCTGCAGCTGGTCGAACCAGTCCACTGAACAGTGAAGAACACAAGAGAAGCCCTCCCTTAAACAGGAATCCCTCCCTAAGTGAGCCATACCTGAGAGCAGGATACTGCTTCCTGTCAGTGATTGAAAGGCATTGATGACTCTCTCGTTGGTAATGACAAGCACTGTGAGCTTTGTGAAGAGATTCTATACCTTTGGAGGAGGAAGCATTTATTTTACAGGTGCAGTTTTCCAATGAAATTGTGCATTTAGTACAGCTGATGCAAGAAAATTATATAATCAACTGAGAATAAGTGACCTCCATGTAATATTTATTTGCATATGAAAAATTTAAAAAAACTGGTATCCAAAAATATTTTCAGATAAATCAAGCAGAGAAATTACCAATAAAGATAATCAATAAGAAGTTTTTGTTCCAAGAGGGACATCTACCACGAGCTGTCTCTAGAGTCTTTTGCTTTATGTGTTCATGTCATGGCTGGGCTTCGCGAACGAAGATTTGGGAAGGGCTCTACCCACGTTTGTTGCAAGCGTGTTGGTGGCTAAAAAGGCCAATACGAGATAGGCACGTCCGGTTGCAAAAGGCACAGCAGAAAGACTCCTTAGATGGTATATTCTGCAAGGCACAATTCTTTCTGCGTTGTCTTTTCTCCTCAAGGGTGATCCTGCGTGCGTTCTCAAAAGCATCAGCAGTGTTATAGATGGTGTGTCTCCAGACCTCCCGATTGGAGGCCAGAGTAGACCAGTTATGGTGGTCAATACTGACCAGTTATGGTGGTCAATATGTGTTCATGTAGAGCAGCAGAAATTGAAGTGACAATTCATAGCAGTATGCCAAATCCAAACTATTATCCATTATTTACATTCTGTATGTAAAGTGGATAAGTCACTACTTAAGGTATTACACTGCTAAATTTTCAATATGTCAACTATGTGTTTGCATGGAACTGTTTCATCTGATAGCAGATGGGCAAATTCATCACCTTTTTCTTTGGCATTTGCCTTTTTTTGCAATTATAGAAGAAGCTGAGAGGTCACAGAGGTTAATTTCACTTACTCACTGAAATTTAACCTTCACATGTTTCCCATCTACCTGTGCTCCCTCCTTTCCCAACACAGAATGTCATTAACAGCCACCCTTGAGAGCTAATTTTTCATATCATTTTTTTTCCTGTCTAGGTCAGTGAACATCATTCCTTCCATTCACGGATGCTTTGTATGGGACTAGTCACTTCAGGCTTTTTGTCACTAACTTCATCCCCTTCCTAAGCTTCAAAATTTCTCACACAGTCTAATTGGGCTGACAGTGTGCTCTCAGGCACTTTTGCAACCAGAGCGCACTTGCAGTCTCATCTGTTCTGCAGGACTCTGAAGAGTTGAATAACAGCTATTGGAATAAAAATTCTGAAGTCTAATGAGATTTCTTTTTATTTTTTTTCAGGGAAGACATTTCTCAAGACTAAAATTCATTCAAAACATGACAGGTTTTTAGCTTAAAGCTGCTGGGTTTTGCCTCATGCTAGTTTCCTCTGGCAAGTCATTGCAACACTGACAAAAACACTGTGTCTGCATCTGCACTGTGTTGTCCATAGGTGGATCTGATCAACAAAGCCAAAGACCTTGCTGTTTTCAGCAGAGTAGCAACCCTATAAGCTGAATAGCTAATAGAGGGATGAATTTTCTGGATACTGCTTACCTTTTTCAAAGTAACAAATTAATGCATGCACCTGAAAGATTTTCTAGCTTTCTGACTAACTGGGCATGGGGGAGCCTCAGCCTGCTTGATGGGGCTTGAAATGCCCTAAAAAGCAATTGGTTGGGTTTCTTTGTCACAGTTTCTTTTCATTTGCATAGATACTTGGAACATTACTCCTTTGTAGTGTTTGAATGTCACCATCTTTTCTTGAAACATTTTTCTCATGTCATGAAAGCTGTAGGTTCTCTTTGCTTTACACACCTCCTGAGTGCTGGACAGGCACCTGGAGGACTCTTCTGACCCCACCATGAATTGTTTTCTTAAAGGACCTGGACATAGGATTCCATACAGCAGGGCAGATAGCTATCCTGGTAACCATGAGACATCAAAGCAGAGAGGCACGCACTGTGTTGCCACCTATCAAATATGTGACTTCATTGCTGACCCATCTTCTGGATAGCTTAAATTAAGTGTGCAATGGTTGCAAAGAGCAGTGATGATGGAATGCTTTATGGGATGGTGAAGTAAGGTTTGATGAGACCTTACCTGTTACTGCAGGTGCCTGCGGTACTAGCGTTGTTCCTCGATGGTAGTGTTTCTGCTCCCTTCACTACTCCATCCCACACTCCCCTCCACAGGCTCTGTTGGACGCTGTGGAACTTTCTTCAGCTCAGCCAGAGGCTTCAGTCTTCCCTCCCTTCCCACATCCTCCTGCTTGCTACAGAAAAAGAACTGCTTCAAGCTGGTTTACATTACCACTCACTTCAATGAAAATCACACATCTTTTGTTGGTCATTGTCTTCACATTTCTTTGCTTGCCATCTTAGCAGTCCGTGTTTTGTGGGATGAAAATGGAGCTAATATATATTTTCAATTTTATTCTACTTTTTCCACCAAAACATTTGAAGTCTTAATATATGTTAATAAAGTTTTTAAATTACTTTCACTATAGCACTATAGTTTTGCTCTACCACAATGCCCATCTTTTCAGTCTTTATATTCTCTCAGTAAATTAGCCACAGCTGTGTTTGGGGTGAAAATAGTAATTAATGAGATTACCAACTGAAAAGGTCCAAAGTTTCCCTCTGTGGAGCTCTGCTCAAAGAAATCTAAGTTTTAGCTCACATTTAGTTGGTTACAAAATAGCTGGTCCCAATTAGTAATTTATCTTTCTAACATTATTCTCTTATGACACTACTTTCCCCCAGTTGTAAATGTTTTAACATTGGCAATAAACACAGCATGTACAAGTGATGTTACCTATGTGTCTAGTGCAGCCAAAAAGGATTTAAAGCGCACAAAGAAAGCAGAGTTCTGTGCTTTCCAGGTAGTCCTTTATCTGCAATGAATAAATAAAAGTTTGAACAACAAGATTTTCTTTCATATTTTCTCTTTCTGTCACAGAAGGATGTAACTTACCATCCAGACACCCAGCTGCACGGTTTAATAAGAGCGTATTCAATTTTAGCATTAAAAGCTTTGTAACTTTCATCACAAGATATGAAGCTGCAATTTTTGTTCCCTATCTGATTTAAGTGGAAATAAAAAGTTCAGTTTCTTTCCACTGAGAATGATCAAGTCTCCCTATATCACAGTGCTAATTAGAGCTGGATGAATTCATCCAACTAAACAAACATTTGAAATGCATTTAAAAGCCTAGTGCCAATTTTTTTTATTTGTTTTTGAAATACTGAGACTCTTCACCTTTCTAGATAACTGCTCATGGAATAGCCTTCAATCTTTTAAAGTATTTGGTTATTCATTTCTCTATTGCAAAATTCATAAGTGTATGGGATAGAGAAATTTGGCAACAAATACCTATTTTGCCTATTTTGGATATTCTTTTTCTTTCTTTTTTTCTTTTTTTTTTTTTTAAGAAAAATATTGAAAAAATTGTTTTTAAAATCATGAATCATTCAGTAGATTAAACTCTAATTTTGCACTGAATGGAATTTTAATGTCACTGTTAACAATGTAATTATTTACTCTTAATTTTAATTAATGTATTTTAAATATATATGTGCATAAAATGTTTCCAGGTCACAAATCAAAGGGAGACTTCTTCTCCTACTGGAAAAGAAACACAAAATATATACTGTGGCAAGCACAAATGTGTCCTAGAATTTCATTCTGGTATGATTCTGTGTAAAGCTTTCACTTGCATGATCTTGCATTTCTTTCTAGTCTGCTTTTGTTAAGGGTAGAAATTTGTTCTATAAACATATTACAGGAAGATGGGAGAGTAATGAGAGAGAAGTATTAACTAAGCAACCTTGACATCGTATGTTATCTTGTCCTTGAAAGACTGTGGGAAGTGAGAAGAATAATAGCAGGTATTTCGAATCTAGCTACCAATGCACCAGCATGCATCCTTCTACTGTCCTAGTGCAGTGATAACTGCTCTCATTGTGTGGCCAGTGCCCCTTCTGCCTTTTCTTCCTGAGGACTGTGTCCCAACAGCCTGGAAATCACGTGTTTTGGTCCACAGAGAAAGTGAAGAATTCACATACAAAAGAAGCAGTCAAAGAGGGAAACACTCAAAATGCCTTTTTGTTCACTTAAAAAGAAGGAAAAAAAAACCAAAGCAGCTAGTTGAATAGGCCTCTATCTCTTTTTTTGTTACTGGCAACAGTAATCTCAAATTCAGGCAGAAGATGAATTCCCAAGAGAGCAGGATACAAGCCTTTCTGGCTTTCATTCCCTAGCCCCACAGCATGGGGGGAAGTGGAGCTGACTTCACAGACTGGAAATGTTGGTATTTGGATGATATAAATTCAATCCAGCTTTGGCAAAGCTGACTTAATATTCCACTGGACGCAGCCTCTGCTGCAGGGCTGTGAACCCCTCAGGAGATGGATGAAGTGCCCAGAGTTTTTGGCTCAAAGGTCCATGGGAAAGCACCTGGAAATTCAGAAACCCTGTTTTCCCCTTCATTCTTTCTTCCTCTGATGCCCTAGCTCCCAGCATCTTGTTCCCACAGAGTGGTCTTGGCAGCCTCGTGGACCCCATATCCCAGAAGGCAGCACAAACAAGCCGTCTCACAGCAGCAGAGGTCCCATAACTGACTGTCCAAGGGGGAAGGGAAGAGACTCAACAGAAAAGAGAAAAGACCTAAAATCTTTTTTATCAGAAGATCCATCAAAACCGATATAGTTTGGCATGGTTTTTGACAAGTTGGCTCTTCAAAATTAAAATCTCTTAGGTGATATTTTTTTTCCTCAATCTGTTCTAATTTGCAGCACTGTGTTTTTGAAGGATAAGTCAGTTGGAAAATCTCAAAAACATAGGTTCCCAAAGATAATATTGTGGACCCATCCTCTTTGCAACTTCAGTGCAACCGAGTGAACTTAGTCAGTCAGGTCTTCTCTGAGCATCACAACATTATACAAATAAGGGCAAGTAGAAAACTGTCATCACTGTGGATGTGCTTGATGGATAGTCTGGGAAAGAAAAAGGGTACTTTTTAAAGGTTTTCTCTATATTCAGCATTGTCCTTACTTGATCATTTGTGAAAAGAGCAAACCACTGTTGACATTCATCCACAGAGAAAAGTTTAAATTTTATACACTACTGCACTCATTATAGCTCAGGCAAAGTTCATGCTCTCAAGGCCACCCTTCTTTGTAATTCAGTCAACAAAATTTATTTTTTGTCTTGCTCTTCTGTCTTTGTTTTTTTTTTTTTTTCTGAATAGAGCTCAAAATTAGTGTAGTGAATGCAGCTACAGGAATGAATTAAGATAGCAATTTGCTCTTTCTTTTGCTCAACAAAAAAGATACAAAGATGGGAAAGATTAAATAGAAAAGCTAAAGTGGATGAATCTGTCAAAATAATAATAAAAAATAGATATTTGCAACACTAGATCTTTTCCCTTACCATAAGCCTTAAGTTACAACCCTTAACACCTTAAGCAACAGTAACATTGTTTTATCATTTATGGGTCTACTGCTTATAAAATAGTAGATTATATTTTTAAAAGCAACCAGTAACTGTAATATTTGGACTCTGATTTTCAAAAAACATCACACTGAGACTTCAAAAATTTTGGCATTTCGGAAGACATTGTCTATGGTAAAACATTTTTTTTTCTGTTGTATTTTTCTTCTCAAGTGTATTCTTCTTATTTTTGCTAGTGCTTATGTTTTTTTATGACTGCCAGAAGAATAATATTATGAAAGTTCATCATGTCATAAATAAAGGTGATTTAGGAGAGAAAATTAACGCATAAAACTGGCAAAGCTTGCTTAACTTTGTAATAGCTAACAAATGCAAAATCAGTGTAAAAGCAAATGAAAACCACACAAGATACTACAGTAAGCTGCAAAATGAAATCCAGTAAAGTATTCTTTAAAACTAGATTTCGTGAAAATTACCTTAATAAAGCAGATTGATTGGACTGAGAAATAGCATCCTAGCCAAAATAAGAGCAATCATGATAAAACTTTGGAGAACTTGCTGCAAAAAATGTCCTGCCTTGTCAATGTGATAGTCAAAATTCACCAGTACCTATCTTTTTTCATCTCCACAGCTTTTGTGACCCTGCTTCCTGTGAACCTTTGATATATTAATTGATGTTTCTTACCAAAGGCAGTTTAAAAGGATTCTAAAGTTTCATCATCTTGCACTTTACATCTGCACAGATGTTGTCCACCTGATCAAGTACATCTCAAGCTGACTTTTTAATCAAAGGGCACTGAGCTGGAGTTTGCTATCTGGACCAGCAGACACACCTGTACCTTGGGAGAGATTCTCTCAGGAGCATCCCTGAGACTTCTTTAACTCATGATCCCGAATATGTGGAGTAGTGGTCGTAGGGGCCAGTAACAGGCAGTGCAGTAAATCAGCACATCTTCCAGCATATAATTTCATGTTGTGGGTTTTCAGAGGGATGAATAGGAAGTCAGTTATTTTTCAACACTGAATACTTCAATTTTTCCCTAGCAGAAGGCTTCCTGGGAAGCGCTTTTTGGCGTGAACTGATGGGCCTCTTCACTACTCATCATGACTGTCCCAGGTGAAAACAGAAACCCCCTGTGAATTTCAAGCCTCCTTAGCAAAGAGAGGTTTCAAGCTATTTACGTTAAAAAGACTACCCGGAAATGACAGCTACATAAGTTGAGTGAAAAAGCAAATAAATGGAGTCTTGATTGCTCACAATGAAAATAATTTGTACTTTGAAGTAGATCAGCACTAACTGCAGAAAGCAAAGAATGAGGTAGATAATATGTCTCTAAAGGGAAAGCAAAAGGGGAAAAATATATATTTAACAATATAGGATTAAACCTATCACAATATAAAAAGAGAAAGATTCAATAGAATAAATAGAAATAGGTTTAATTACATCTTTTCTCCTCACAGAAATAAAAGACTGAAGGCATTAACAAAATTATATTAGGAGTGAAAGATTTTTATTTATTTGAACAAACATTGTACTAGTCTTTTGTAGAACCAAATAAAAACAGAGATATTGTGGACATATAACTTTGCCTCCTTGGTTAAGGCTTCAACAAACTTCTTTATTTTAGATAATCTTTAATATCTGAATATACACAAAATTCTTTTAGAGGCAAAACTTCACTAAAAATCTCTTCTTAAAAACAGCGTTTTTGGGGTTATCAGTTGTTAAAGTTATGCTGGTTGTGGCACATTCATAGTCTCACTGTAGTGATGTTTACAACTGGACCTTGACCGATTTTAGAATACTCCAACATTGTAACACCAGTAGTAACTGGGGAAAAAAAAAAAAAGTGTTTTTCTTGTGAGGATTTTCCCAAACAAAGACTTTGATTAGAGATTTCTAACTTCAGTAAAATTATCCTGTAATGTTTTCTGAACTGAAAAACATACAAAAATATTATTTTCTTCTTTTTTTACTGAGTTCTTAATTTTGATGGTTTGAAAACAGTAACTGATGGAATTTCTCTCACTGAACATTCTTATGAGATTTCATTATTACTTCTTTTCAATTTTAAGAACAGAACTACTGGATCCTTTTGAAGTTTCTTCCTCCAAGGTGAAGATAGAAAAAAATATAAAAGAATGAAGCTTTCCTACTCTAAGAAAAGGGAGATCCAAATTTCATTCCATGCTGTCAATTTGTTAAGAGCAGAATAATATAAAAGAGAACATAGATGATCTCTGAAAAATAATAAAGGTTTTGTTAGTATTTTTTACATGATTTCTACTTTCAAAATTCTTCAAAACATCAGACCAAAACAGTCCTTATAGACAGGCAACATTTTGTGAACAGTAAAAGTAAAAATAAGCTTGAATGCTCTTCAGTAATTTGACAAGCTAAAATACTGAAGCTTAAAAAGATTTCTTTCTCAACATATAAAGCTTAATTTGAATGGGATAAGATTCAAAGCCAATTTTCAGAACCAAAATTCAAAACATTTTCTGTTTTGATTGTTTTTCTGTTTTTGTATTTACGCACATAATACTCTGTGCGTAAGACAGGGTTTACAGCTTCAGAAACAGTCCCTGAAGCCCCAAGGAACTGTCAGCCCTTGGAAACCCAGCTGGAATGGGGAGCAAAGTCTCCTTTTTTAATGCCTCGTGCTGCTGCTCTCACCTCCACTTCTTTGTACCAAGCACTGACTGTAGCATTTGGTTTGGTCTCTTTGTTCCAGAGGTTAGATCAGGAACAGAAGGAAAGAAGGCATTCCTGCTTCTTTGCTTTTACAAATGTAAAATAAAGGTTGAATTTCAGTGGCCATTGGCTTGTGAGAGCTTGGAGCAGAGCAAGGCTACTCCAGCACAGCAGCCATTGACCCCAACTATATCATCAACCTCCCTTTTTTTGCTCCATCTTCTGAAGGCTGGTCAGTGTCTGAAAACTGTGGGGAAAAAATAGACTGATTCAACTGAGTCCTTTAGCTTCAAGTAAGAATAGACCCTTTTTGACATTTGCTTGATGTTCCATTTTTGGGACCTCTATATCATCTTTGAGGTGCACTTTGAGGTATTGCCTTCAATCCTGCATGCCCTGATCTAAACATTAAAGACACAGGCAATGGCATCTATTACAGGAGCTGATTGACACTTTCCAGTTCCTATGACTGTTTTCTGTTGCTCAAAATTTCAAAAAAATTACAATTTTAGGCTGAATTTTCAATCTCTGGTATCTGTCTTAGGCTGTGTATTGGTTATATTTTCTTTTTTAAGTATTTCAGCCAAAATAAAGTTTCTGCTTATTAGAAAATATTTAAGGAAAAAAGCCCCATCATTCTGCCCATAATGAATGAAAAAACAAAAACAACAAAATAAACAAAAAACCAATTCAAAACAACAACAACAAAACAAATGCAAACCAAAATGAAACTGGAGGGAGTGGCTGATAGACCTGCAGGCTGTGCTGCGGGACCTTGATAGGCTGGAGAGTTGGGCAGAGAGAAACCTCATGAGGTTCAACAAGGGCAAGTGTAGGGCCCTGTACCTGGGAAGGAATAACCCCAAGTACCAGTACAGGATGGGGATTGACCTAGTAGAGAGCAGTTCTGCTGAGAAGGACCTGGGAGCTTTGGTGGGTCACAAGTTGACTATGAGCCAGTAGTGTTCTCTTGAGGCAAGGAGGGCCAATGCTATCCTGGGGTGCATGGGGAAAAGAGTGGCCAGCAGGTCAAGGGAGGTGATCCTGCCCCTCTATTTGACCATCCTGAGGCCACATGTGGAGTACTGACATGTCCACTTGTGGACTCTTCAATACAAGAAAGACAAGGAGCTACTGGAAAGGGTCTAGCAGAGAGCCAGAAAGATGGTTAGGGGTCTGGAGCATCTCTCTTGTGAGGAGAGATTGAGAGAGCTGGGGAGGGAGGGAAGGTGAACCAGGAGTGTGGTCTCTGTAAGAAACCACCTCTCCTGGACAAATGCTCATCATTCTCAGATGGCAGCCCCTGCAGATTAAAAAGCTCCCAGCTCGGGCAGAGCAGTAGGAGCAGCAGCACCTTCCTACACAAATTCTGGCAGGACCTGAGAGTGTCTGCCTTGGTCTGTGGGGGATTCAGCTCCATGTGGCACAGACAAGCCTTTTAGCATGTGGCCTGTGCCTGCTGAGCACCACTGCCGTGAGGAAGGCATGCTTTGGGGAGTGGACTCCTCCTGAAAGTAGAGGTATGGTTTTATTAGGAATGCAACACTGGAATAATATACGGTTGGCCTGAGCGTGGCCCAGAATACATAAATATAAACTAAAGAGATAAAAATTTGGGGTTGCAAAGGCAAATTCTCAAAATTTAGAAGCAGTCCTAGTGAAGGCAGCTTGTATATCCTTAACACAGCTCCTTTACATATACCAGTTCTTTGATGTAAGCAGTATTACATTCCAGCCTAAGCAATGTGGCAAAATCCATTCCATTCTCCAGGAGCTTTGGCAAGATTACCAACCCCAGGATCAATAAGAAAAGGATAATGCTGAAGTACAGTGAATTCTCCACTTGAACACAAAGACAATTTATCCTTTTGCAGTGGATTTGACTGGCAGGTTGAAAAATCCTACTGCGAATGCCTTAGAAGAGCAGTAAGTGACAGAGAGGGAAGATCCTAAAGCCCTAGCTTCCCCAGAAAGTAACAGAAGGATTTAGTTTCACTTCCTTTCTCCTCAGCCATGAACAGTAGGGCACTCTGACTCCATGGTACTAATTAAAGATCTGAACCTCAGCTGTATTTTCAGGCTTTGGGTATTCCTTCAGCACATGGATCAGTCATTGCTGAGTAGCCGAGGTTGCTTCTTCTTTTCACCATACTCTTTGTTGGAATTTTTTTTTTTTGGCTCTTTGATCCAAATATTCAACTGTTGTAAATTGATACTGCTCCTTAGGGACTTAGTTTTAAAAAAACGAAAGAAAAATGCTATTGAAGAGCACTGCTTTGTGAGTCTGAAAAAAGATGAATAAAAATGTCTGCTGCTTGCAGTACACAAGTAGTTGGGTTGAAGGGACCCTATATGAGACAACTAATATCATTAGAAAAGTGGAAAGACAACCCTGGCAGAAAGGCTTACTGCAACTGGATTAGAAATGGGCATTGAAAGAACAACTAATGTGTTCTTTTGCTGCTCTTCAATTATGATTGAACAAGAACAACTCTGGCATTTTATACTGTGCTTGCTGATTAAACTTGCTTTACTCATAGCAAGAATTATATGATCAGATAAAGCTCCTGTCAGTTAGTGCAGAAGAGAATGCAGCATGGATAGGTTAATCTCAGTACCTATGGCAACTTAAATTGAAATCCCTTCTCCTTGTCATGGTGCAACCACAGTCATTACCGGTACTGTAATATATTTCTCTCTGTTACACATGAAAACACACTGTGAATTAAAAAAAAAAAAAAAAAAAAAAAGAAAGAAAAAAAAAAAAAAAAAGAAAGAAAAAAAAGATTTTTATGGTGTAATTTCTGTTTAAATTTTTTGTTATTTATGTTATTTGAAGGTGCAGTCACTGATATATTTTTCTTCCGGTTAAGTTTATCATTTGCTATATATGTTCTACATATGCTTAGGCAGTCTGGACTAGCAGTGTCAGATGTACAAATACACTTACAAATCCAGAGAGAATTGGTTAGCCAGCATATTAAATTTTAGGAGAGTAAAAAGTCTACTTTCTGTGACCTAGGGTGTTGCAGATTTACCAGATTCCCATGCAGAAAAGTTTTAGGAAATTTGCATTCCATGGGAAATGCACAGCCCAAATGGGTGTCCTTAGATTTGGCTTATCAATTTAAAGATATGTGAGTTTCAGACTTTCTTTGTCCTCACATTTCAATGTTTGTAGATTTGTCCTGTCAGACTCTCCATATGCCTGTTCTTTAGCTGGGTTTTGATTTTTGGGTTTGGATTTGTTTTTGTTTGGGAAGGGAGAGTTTGGTTGGTTGGTTGGTTGGTTGGTTGGTTGGTTGGGGTCTTTTTGTTGTTTTGTTTAAAAGAAAGTTTCTGTCTCCTCTTGAGGTCTTGACCTAAAACAGGACCCATAGAGTTGTCTGACAATGTCCCCATCTGGGGTCCTCCCTTTCCTCTTTGCACTCCAAGCCTCTTTTTATTAGTGTTTCTCCCAGAGCCATCCAGTCAGCTCTTTCAGCAGCACAGTTACATGACTACCCAGCAAAGAGCTTTTGGAGAAAGAAAGCTTCATCTGATCCATCCCAGTGATGGGAAAAAGAAGAACATTGTCAGTAGCTCTACTAAGGTCCAAATACTGAGCAAGGATTTCAAAAAGAGAATTAATGGGGGCAAGGTGCAGGAAGGATATGTGTGTCTGTCTGTGCCTGTGTGTGCGTGTATGTGTATGGAGGGAATATGACATTAACAGGACTAATGTTCTCCAGGGGTGGAGTGCTTCAGACTAAGCACTTCTATGCAATGCATTTTTCTCATCTTAGGTCACAAGCAAGAGCCTGATACACCTTGGGCTAGAGGAAACTAACAGGTATTATATATTGCTTTTTATTTCAAAAAAAAAAAGCAAACTTTGCTAACATCATCTGAATTTTGTTTTCCTTTTCCTATAGTGTCTCAGTCAAGGGAATTTAAACTAGCCAAAAAGAACAATTACATACAAATAATGCTGACAGAGTTGCAAACACACAGTACATCTCTATTGTCAGGGTACAAGTGGAGAATTTTTCCTCGCTTAGAAATGCTCTAGAAAAAGATTAAACCAAAGCAGTGCTGAGGCCCTTTCTATAATCACTGTCAAATGTTGTATCAATTGCACTGTTAAAAACAATGCTTTAATAGATATTATTTATTCATTTATGCTAAAAATCATGTCTAAAATACCAATTTTCCTAGGCACAGGAGGTAAAATCCAAGATTTCCAGTTGCTTCTATGTGTCTTCTACAGTTGCTCTTCATCTTCCTTGCTCTCCCTTCAGTTTTGTGACGTTTCCCTTTCTTGGTCCAGATACAACATGGAAGGAGAGTGTTGCCCTTCCTTGCAGTGCCGTAGCTGGGGGGGGCACAGAAGACCTGGAGAGCTAGGTCTGAGCCTTGCAAATGTCTTCACATCCTGAGCAGGTGTGATCACAATTCTATTAATATTGTGTGAACTTGTCCTTTTGAAAAAAGACCAAAAATCAAACTCTGTGCTGAAGAACACAATTTACAGATGTTGGGTTGGTCTTGTGCTTTGGGTCATAGCATCCTCTTACTATGTCACACATTTCCACTTTGAACTCCTTACTAGAAGTAGCGTCTTCTTCACAATGGACTGATCCAAACTGAAGTACATGTTCATTTAATTCATAAATTCCCTTCTGTCCTGTGCACAATGAATAAACACATTGTCAAATCTTCCTAATAAAGAATCTTACATTAGGAGCCAATAATAAAGCACATCTGGGAAGATTTAGCCACCATATGCCTTGGCATAATTTAAATAAATGTCAAAGAACTGTGCGCATTCTGGAATTTAATGGAAACTGTGCTTTCATTAAATAAAATTGGTGCTTCCTAGTTATCCTATTTTATTAGTAAAGTCCCCTCTAGGCATGAAGTTTATTTTATAAAAGACCTATTTAAATAGATTGTGCTTATATTGTTAGTTAACTAATTCTTACATATAAAATGAAGACTATCATTCATATGCAGTGCTTGAAACATTATTACAGAAGCATTCAGAAAAGAAAATTTCATTTTGTTTCTAGTAGTATTTCCAAAAACAAATCCAAGTATAAAATCACCAAAGAAAACCTTTAACGCACTTTTATCTCTGCTTTATTTAGGAAGATTAACTCCTACACATTCCATTTTATTGCACCATAGTTACACACAGGAAAATGTATCAACTATTTTAACTTTAGTTATCATGAAATTTGTTCTCTAAGGAGCAGGTAACAGCCTTAAAATATCATGTTTTAAAAGTATCTTCACTTTCTGCTCTTATCCCAGAAATAATAATATCATATCAAACCTATTTTTCAAGTATCTATTAGAATCAGAAGTCAAGTGAGTCATTCTTTCAACATAATGGGAAGATACAGATACTTTTTCTCAGTGAAACTGTAATTATTTTCATATACAACCCTATTGCTAGTAGTTGAAGAAAAATTATTTAAAATGTGATGGAAGTATTAGACAGATTAATTAAACACAGCAATACTTTAGAATCATAGAATTATAAAATAGTTTTGTTTGAAAGGAACCTGAAAGATCACCTAGTTCCAATACCCCTGCCATAGGCAGGGACACCTTCCACTAGACCACCAAAGCCCCATTTAGCCTGGGTTTGCACACCTCCAGGAGCGAGGCATCCACAACTTCTCTGGGCAAACTGTTCCAGTATCTCACTGTCCCCACAGTAAAGAATTTATTTCTAATACCTAATCTAAACCTACTGTAGAGGTAGATATCCTTTTTCCAGAAAATTTTACTATGAGGAGACAGAGTTATTTGCTTAGGAAAAGCTTTCCTAGCAAAAGAGAGACATCCTTCTCAAGACAGTTTTGATGTTTTCTCCCCCTATATTCCAGAGAATGCTCTCTCTCTGATATGTGAGGAGAGAGAATGAGATAATGCTCATAGACATGCTACAGGGCCTCCTTGGCTCAGAGGGGGCCAGGAGTGGCCAGCAAAGATAAAAAGCCCTGAAGAGAATTGATGTGTGTCTTTCCCCAGGTCCAGCACTTTTGCATCTGGTGCAGTTTTCCTTTGTAAGATTTTAGCGTTCTCAGCTTAGGAATATACTTTCTTGGATTCTTTCCACTGCTTTGGCATTTTTGTGGGTACCTGAACAATCTTACTTCATACCTACTCTCTTCTGGTTTAAAGCCATTCCCCCTTGTCCTACCACTACATGTTCTTGTAAAAAGCTCCTCTCCAGCTCTCTTTCAAGCTCCCTTTAAGTACCAGAAGGCTACTATAAAATTTCCCCAGAGCCTTCTCTTCTCCAGGCTGAACAACCCCAACTCTCTCAGCCTGTCTTCATAGAGTAGGTATTCCAGACCTCTGATCATTTTCATGGTGCTCCTTTGGACTCACTCCAGCAGATCCATGTCCTTCTTATGTTGGGGACCCAAGAACTGAACATGTTACTGCAGATGGGGACTTGCAAGAGCAGAGTAGAGGGGGAGAACCCCTTCCTTGACCTGCCGGCCACACTTCTTTTGATGCAGCAGAGGATACACTTGGGTTTCTGGGCTGCAAGCACACATTGTCTGGTGATATTGAGCTTCTTGTCCACCAAAATCCTCAAGTTCTTCTCCACAGGGCTGTTCTAACCCATTTTCCTCCAAACTTGTATTTGTGCTTGGGATTGCCCAAACAAAGATGCAGGGACCTTGCGCTTGGGAACATCATGAGTTTCTCACAGGCCCACATATCAAGCCTGTCAAGAGCCCTGGAACTGTTAAAAAACCATGTGTTTGTTACACTTGAGGACATGGTTTAGTGATGAACATGGTTGTGGTTCTGGGTTGATGGTTGGACTTGAGGATCTTAAAAGTCTTTTCCAACCTTAATGATTCTATGATTTTATGTCATGCAGGACAGTGTCAGATGCTTTGCAGAAGTCCAAATAGAGTTATTACAGCAGAGTCAGTCAGTCAGAACAAGGTACTCTAGATGATGAAGATTTTCTTCTAATTATATAGTATTCGTGACGCAAAAAAATAGATGACATTGCTCATGACTCGTGCACAGTAATTTCAGTTTACAGATAGATCAGTATTATGCGTCAAGTGATGGCTTCTCGGCAGACTCAGTGGACCCCCTGAGAGGTACCAGTGAAGATCATATCAATTTCAAAGTTCTTCTAAAGATTAGTAATTGATTAGTAATTCAGAGGTAGGATTATACTTGCACCTGAAAATGATGACAGCACTATAGCTGCTAACAGTCATAAAGGCAGAAACAACAAAACCATACTCCCCAATCATTAAATTGATACCTTAGCTGAGTTTACTACTCCAAGTGACCTAATAAATAACTGCATGACATAGGCTCTATTAGCTCTGCATTGGTTTCTCAATGCTTTTAATGGATGGAAAAAATACTATAATAAATTTGAATTATACCAAACACTCTCAGTAATTTTTTCATGGAGCTATAGGGCATAGCGCATGTGAATCCACACCCTCCAGGATCTGTTCCTCCTCCTCTTTTATAGAAGACTTTTCTTCTTTATAGAAATAAAAAGCACAAAACTTCATTGACATGCTTTTGATTATGAGTTTTAGATATCTGTAGTCTATTAGAAAAAGTGAACTGATAGCAATCATCTTCGTGCATTACAGGTAGTATGCCAACCATGGCACATCGACTCTCCCTTCCAGTGTTTCTCATTCTATTTGGGAATTAGGGGAGAAGAGGAGTTAGGTGCCATCTAGGAACTGATACATTATTAGATATGCATGCAAGATAGGTTAGTGTTTTTTAGATCATCAGTTTTAGACAAAGTTGTGGTGAAGAACATCATTGTGATACTCTAGGAGTAGAAGGCAGATGTATTAAAAATGCCTTCCTCGTATACTTACTCTTACAAGTGACACTAAAACATCAAAAAGAAAAAATAGAAAGCGTGCCTATATCATATAGCACTGTGCAATGGAAAATACTCTAATGTTGGTTTTGTACTGCTCATGAGATACAGGCTTCTCCCCTGTGCTTTGAGACAGTGAGCCTTCCCTCACCCCAAGGAGCAGCGTCCACAGAGGTGTAGCAGGTAGAAAGAGGGAAGTACCTTTGACATTTGCTATTTGGATGTGGCCTGCCTCCACCCTGCAACTTCAGCAGGTGAGCTGGCATGCCTGCATCCCCACCACATCATCAAGGGCAGTTTCAAGAGTTTAACAGTTTGAACGCAGCTAGGTCCCACACCTGGACTTTTGTCTGGGCTAAACATACTGTGAAAGTGAATCGAGGACTGCAGTTTTGCACAACAGCTATGGTATGATCCCGGGTAGCATTTATGCCGTGTTTCTGCTGCCCACAAATGTATACAGGCTCCCCAGGGGCAAAGTTAGAGCTTTGTGAGACTTGTTACAGGGGGCACAAGAGCCTCTAATAGCAGACCTGGCTGTGAATCCCTGCCTTGCTTCCTTGTCCTCAGACTAAGGGGGTTACCTTCTCTTTTCTTGCCTAATTTTCTTCTGTCCTAAAGAAGTGCTGTGCAAGAGAATTCACTGGCAGCATCACGCAGCAGTTTCTTTCACCTCCAAAGCACTTTGCAAACATTAGTGTAATTGAACTTTTGCATAAATTGGGATAAAATAGTATTTTATCAGTGTTGTCTGAACATAACCAAGACCTCCTCTTTTTGATAAACTGCTACTGAGTATTTCTGAGATTTTCTGCTCACAAAGCTTTTTCTAGCTTGCAAATATAAAGATAGCTTTCGAGGACTTACTCAAAATATTAAAAACTTAACTATTAATTGCAGCTTGCATTTTATTTTAAGGAGCTTGTTCCTGGCTGCGTGATTTTCATAGCTCTGATATTTATTCTATTTATTTACTTATATTCAAGGCTTTATTCTTTGGATAGAGCAGATGGCATTGCAAATTATTTTTGAATGTTTTGTTTTGAGAAGGTATGTCCTAATTGTCAGTTAAAAGCATACAATCTAACCGAAAGATTCTGTGACTGCTGAGCTACCAAATTCACTTTGGCATATACTACCTATGTCAAAAAATGAACTGTTATGTCCACTGTCCGGGTGAATACATATGTAAGCTTCAAAGACTCAGTGGGAGCACACTTGCTAATCTTTAAGAGCTCCACGTGAAACACAATAGCATCTATTTCCACCTTTATGAACTCCCATTAAAAGGGATGCTTTACACACGCAGTGCAGAAATATATGTAATTAAAAAAAATAATTAATGGCACATATTACCATAAAGAGGATTTTAAAAGCAGTTGATATCCATAAAATGTGTTTTGAGATTCCTCTGTTATTTCTCTATCAAGGAGATACATTGTCCTATTTCCTATATCAATGAGAATCATAGTTTCTATGGCATTGCTATTAGTGTTCGTATTACTGTAGAATTTAAAGACTGAGGTTTCAGGCTACAAAGCTTCATCATGTGAAAATACATAATAAAGTAAAGCTCCCTGTCCTAAATAATTTGCCATATGGGTAAAACCAGGCAGATGTACCAAAGAGATAGAAGCATTATGAGACAGCAATTTTTTTGCACAATACCGTAAACAATGGTCATCACATATGCCACGCTTTCAAAGAGTTATTAACTCTAGAAATATATGTGATTAATAGGTTTCAGAGTAATATCATATTTTTCCATTAATTTGATATTTCATATCCTCAGTAAATTCATATTTATAAATTAACTTAATATTTAGTTCTCTATTTCAGTCTTCCTGGGTTTGGGGAAATGAACTGCTAAGGAATTTTACTGTGAAGTAACCGTATGCATTTCCAATACTGATTTAATTTCTGATATTGAACTTCTTTCTTCTTCAGATGGGAAATGACTGTGTGTGACCTACAGGGAAATTTCAGTATATCTAAACACAAACATTCCAAATAGGAATATAAAAGAAATAAAAGGATGAAAAATAAAAGCTGCTGAAACCAGTGCCTAAAATTCACCACTACTTCTGAACCTAAGCAAATGATCTACATACCTAAATGATGTTGCTTATTATGGCAAGACGTTATATTACAGCTGGATCATTTTTCCTGTTCTCTAGTTTTAACTTTTTTATTTTATTTTATTTAATAGACACAGGCAAAATCAAGGTTGGTGAGCTGGTTTCATATGCTATCAATAGTTTTATGTGGTCTTTCTAAAAGTGATATAAAGAAACAGTGCACAACCCCTGATTGATACTCTGAAGTGTATTATTGCTTAGGTTGAACTTTTTGTTATGCAAATTGCATGCTACTGCATTTCAAGCTGAGAAGTAATCATGGACAGTAAAATGAAGAGGAAAGGAATAAAGAGATGGGCAGCAAAGGACTCTTACTTATTTGACTAAAGGCTGAAAATGTACAAAGGCAGGTAGGAGCAAGGATAGGACAAGCATGAAATTTCAGATCAACACAGGCTGAAATCAAGAAAAAGTGAAAGTAAAACAAGTAAAAACATTAATCAACTCTATGTTCAAAGAACACATAAAAGAGTTTGCCTTTTTTTCCTCTTTTTTTCCTGTCAGACAAGTCTTCCTTGTTGTAGCATAATGAGACAGTGATGGGAAACTTTTTCACCTTTTCTTCATTAATTGTTTCAACTGATTTTGACCCATTTGCCCTTCTTCACTACAATGTCATCTAAGACAATAACTTGGTAATTGCTGACTTTCTTGGTTGCCTAAGAATACAATGCTACCTTAATTTGAATACAATGTCCATTTCTACTCAGAAATAAAGACGAATATTGATAAATTTATTATTCTAATTGTTATATTTACATAGAATGTAGTAATCTTCAGCCTCTAAAAAAAGCCACTTTTATAGCATTTCACTGACTTTCATTGTCACAGATCTCCTCAACCCATGTGTCTGAGAAACTTAAAATCCACTGTGAAAACCTAAGTCTTTCTGGCCTTTTGTAGGATATTCAGGGGAACATTGAATACTACACTGATCCACATGTGAGATGTGCAGGAAGAAAATTACAGAAAGAAGCAAAACAGGAATCTTTCAGCTTAAGGCCTGACAGCCATTTTCCTAAGCTGCCCCTGTTAGAAAGCTTACCTTGTCAGTATTTACAGTGCAATAATGATTACCTAATTCCTGACAGTGCAGGCAGAATCTGTCAAGCTATTAATTTGTGAACACTCCAGGCACTACAGCTCTTATAGCAGAAAGTCTATGGAGAAAACTCAGTTCCCTCAGTGCTAAAAATTAATATAAACTGTTTTCCACCTGTATTTTCAATTCTGTTTTTTTTGTAAGCATAACAACTATGTAGATATCCTTTGTAAAGGAAACACCATCAGGCCTGCATAATTGATCTGAAATTACTAGTTCTCACTTTTCTGTTCAATACTCACTTCAAATCCCATTGCTCCCGCATGTTCTAGCTGGCATAGAAGAATGCAGTAGGGCAAATAGACACTCTTCTTTCATTGTAAAACCCTCACTGTTTCTCCAAGAGGTTTCTAGCCACCCCAAATGGAGTTGGACCCTTGTCAGTGTGGAATCCACCTATTAGTTCACTGTACTAATCACTACCTTCTTGTTAACATAATCTTACCGTTGCCAACTGCACTCAGAAGGCAATCTAACAGGTAAGCTGCCTAGAAAATTTGATTTAGCTACTAGATTTAATACAATCAATAGATGTTCAATACATCAATAGATGTTCCATGTGAACATCTATTGAAATGAACTTCAGTGTCCTGGGTCATTAATGGAGAAAGACTAGAAGACCTAAAAGTCATTTCTGCCCTTAAAAACCTCTGAATTTATGGTATCACTGAGAGGATGATGTGTTAACTCTTAGCAGCCAATCTGGACAAAATAAAATACCATCTCACTAGTTCTTGCTTCTTCTACAGCCTTTTGCACCTTGAAAAAATTCAGAAAGCAGAATGTACCTCATTGTCTAGATCTCTTCTGTAATGTGTAGTTCTCTCAAACCCTCCACATCCCCACCTTACCCTGCAGTATCTTATTACTAGTTTCCTGAAAAATTTGGCCTTGTTGCTGAACTTCTGACACAAACTTATACTTTTGCATAAAACCAAGTCTCTTCAGATATCTAGAATTTTTAGACATTTTTGAATTGGATGTCTTCTGCACCCTCTGTTCGCTGTGTTTGCTTTACCTTCTTTCACCTTCCACTGGAAGACCATACCTTGCACCAAAATTACTTCCCTAAGTAAATATCAACTTCACTACAGTCCAGCAGGAAAATTAAATTCAATTTCACCTTGTTTTTCCAGTGCTATGAGGCACAGCAACTAAGTGAACATCTGTTGTCCACGTACAAGCAACACAACTCTACAAGAAAAGGTCTATTAAATTCTAAGTAGATTTGGTCCTGAAAAAAAAACAAACAAAAAAGTCCTACCAGTTTTATACTCCATCCTGCAGTGTGTCAGCTGTGCAGGACTTATTGCCACAGTGCAGTTTCTTTAAGAGGCTTAGCAGTCAGTGTGAGCATAACACGATTGAAATCAGAAAAGCTGTGCTCAGCTGCATCAACTGAGGATCTATATATAAAATAGAATATTAAAATTCACAAAAATTCTCTGTTATTGAGTATGCTGCTCTGCAGTTTTGTTGAAAATACCGTAGAGAGATGGGAAAATATGTAAATGAGAAGTTGCTAATACTGCAGCTTTAGGTTAAAGTGCATAGAACTAAAAATAGAAACATTCTGTCATAAATGCTCTACTAGTTAAAAAAAAAAAAGAAAGAGAAAGCCTTTCTTCATTGACAGTGAAATATTTCTAATAGGCTTCTACTGTCCTGAGTAAGTTAATATGTAAAAATGTACAGGCAATATTTTGACATAACTATTAATGTAAAGTTTAAAATGTACATTAGACAGACAGCATGTTTCTAATTTTGTTTCTATACAGAGCATCATCTGAGGATAGACTACATTTTATGCAAACTTTTCTTATAATGGCATAAAATCTCTGCCATTTGAAAAAAAGACAAAACAAACAAGAGGAAACCTCTCATTAGCAATGAAGCATTCCTGATAGGTTTCCACTATCCTGCCTAAAGTTAGTATGAATCTTTTATAGACCTACATCCAAATTGGCTGTATTATTGTGTATGAGTTCTTCTTCTAATATTATTGTTGTTATTTTAAATCACGGATCATTTTGTAAACCATGACTCAAGCAAACACTCATATAAACTTTTTTAAATTGGTGATTTAGAATCATTCTGATACACTTTCTCTCATTGTGGAATTTGAAGGAAGGTTTATAATATTGGTAATATTTCTAGGTACATTTTAATAGAATTCTTCTGGTTTTGTTTTTATGTCACATCCCTCATTGGAATGTCAGAGTTCTTCTCAGCTGCATGTAGAGCAATATAATGAGCATCAGTACCACGCTATCTATATCCACACTCTCTTCAAAGGGTGAACAGTGTCCATTGAAGCATCTTATCTTGGTTTCTTTTCGAACACTGATTCTTTCTGACATATTTGAAGCGTTATGCAGTGCAAACATATATTCAGCCTTACAGCATAGGAAGCTGCTGGGTGAGACATCTAAGGGCTTTATCATCCAAAGTGGTCCCCCTGTAGAAAGCACCTGTAAAAGGACTGAAGTAATAAATGGGCTATTTTCTTTCATACATGGCATATCTGAGTCTCTAGACCATACCAAAAAGCATTAGTTATTTATTTTAAATAAAAAAAGCTTATTTCCTTCCTGTTTCTCTTTATAATTATTTTTAAGGTTGATGTAACAATCCCAGATTATGTATTCTGTCTTACATTTATAATCATGTTTTGCAACTCAATTCATATACTCTGGAGATATCAAAATTGAAACATCCTGGAGTATCTTTAGGGAAATAGTAAATATTAAGTTTATTTCAGGATCAAGCTGTATAGCACTAAATTAAAGCTTTTTTTTAAGTTAAAATTTCTTTCTTTGAGGAACAATTAACTTACATTTTCCACCTTCATTCCCTGTCTGGCATGTCAACTGTCACATATTTCTGAAATCTTTTCGTTGTTATTGCAGTTTGAAGTTTTCCTTTTTTCTAACACTCTGCTTGATTCTGTTAGACTCGTGGCTTCTGAGAAAGCCTTGTTACCATGTGGAAGCTCATTAGGCCCAAGGCATAAGTATATAATGTAGTACTTAGTGTACGTGTGAAAATTCAGCAGAATCCAAATTACACTTTTCATCTGCTTAGTTTGTCTCACATATTCCTCGCAGCTCTGATAGTCCTTAGTCTTTATTCTGATTTTTTGATGGGCTTGGACCTTCTACCCTTTCATTCTTTATTCCCTTTCACTAGCATTTTTTAATTTTTTTTTCTCGAAAGAAATTAGTAGTGTTGATCAATGACTGGGTTGCTTTGAATAATTCTGCTACATGCATGTAACCAGATGAGGGATTTCACTAACATGCCAACTTGAGTCGATTTTATAAAAAAGTAAGAAATTTTAGATATATACTGAGAGAAGCTGGCAAATCTAAGAGCTCCCTAAACAGAAGGAAATCCTATTTTCTATGTCTTGTTGTGCACCAACAAAAGAACTAAAGCTGATGATTTTGAAAGACTTAGGATCCAAAGGAGTAACAAACAGAAAAAAACTAATAGGAACTTCTTTGTAGTTATCTCGAATGGGTGACAGAATTTTGAGCTTTGATCCTCAAATACACACAAAATGAAGCCTGCCTTTAAGAAGAGATGAACTGGAGTTTGTCTGCCTGTGGTTTGTTCATGGCCAGGATTTTTTTTCCAGTGGACAGCTAGAAACTTTTTGACTTTGTGTGGAGATAGGTAGATGCTCATAGCCTCACCATCAGAAACACTGTTCCTGCTTCATTTAAATTTGTTCATAGAGGTAAAATAATGTTTCTCTGCACCACAAATTTCTTTAGCTTACATGTGATCAGAAAGATGGTTTTATCAAAAAGCTATTTTGAACATAGTAAGTAAAATTTATACTCACTGTAGTTTTCCTGAGTTTTCTCCCTTAAGTTTTATTTGCTTATGTCTCCATAACAGATTTCTTTAGAATGGTTCAAAACCCTGCTTAAAAACATGAGTATCAAACCAGCAAAGGAAGGAAATGAAAGATGGTTATTTTCACTCTATGCATTAAGAAAAAAGCCTAATGGTTACTTAACACACTGGGACATTTGTAACAAATTGGTTTTGCTTCTAAGACACCATATGCACAAACCTATACAGTGTCTGCATTTCCAGAAGATAGAGGTAGATCTTGGAAGATTATCTGAGGAACAAACAAGAAAGAAAAGAACATCAATGTACAGATATTACTTTAAGATTTGGGTTTTTTAGAAGGAACATGCATTTTAAGAATCACAGACCCCATTCATTCACTTTGCCCTCAGGGATCAGCAGTGGGGCTGGTCTGCTCCCTGGAGAGAGCACTGAGGTGGGATCCCAGCTGATTGAGACAGGTCTCCATGTGTTCACCCAGCAGGTGACACCTACTCCCATTTTTATGACCTCTGGCCCATCCAGAGATGGGTGAGCTGTCTTAGTGTCCTTGACTGTGCTGGGCTGGAGGGACCCCCTCTCCTCTGGGATATCTTTGGGTGTCACTAAGGGGCTCACTGGAGAGCTGGTATGCATTACTCCTTCAGGAATGTTTCAGTCACTCTTCCAAGATCTTGCTTGCAAACAGCAATTCCAGGAACTCTTTTTAATGAGAATTTCACTCCTGAGTGAAGCAAGTATTGCAAGGAATTTGAGCATAGGTTTATAGCACTTCTGCTGCAGTCCAACAGTGAACATTTGTAGATGCATTAGCAATGCACATTTTAGCAAACCTTGCCTGGGGGTTCTCAATGGAATTCAAGCACATAAAAATGAGGTTAATCTAAACTCCTATTTATTTCAATTTCGGGGCACATAACTCCATAAAATAGGAAAGTCAAAATAAAAAAAAAAAAGAAAGGAAAAGAACCCCAAAAAACTAATTACTGCTTCTAATGGGGGGGGAGGGGGAAATCTGAGAATGGTTTAATCTGAACTTGGAAGGATTTATATAATTGTGAAGGAGCAGAGTTGTACTTGTCTTCAGACCTAGCAGGACTAAGCTTCATACCATTAATAACAGAAATACAGCTTTAGCTCATTTTTGGGGGTTTTATTTAAAATGAAAATGCACTACAACAAAGAGCAGAGGCCAAACAGCTTTGGCTATTAATTCAGTTTTAGTAGGGCTTGCTATGTACTGTAGCATTATTCTCTGCACACATTGATGTTCCTATTTTCTCTCCACTCCTTTCCTTAGTGTGAAAGCTGTCTCTTCTCACTAATTAAATTTCATTACCTCCCACTGAAGTGAAGAGACTGAGGGATTGCTGGCTGACTGTCTTTGACACACTTAATCAATCCCTAGAGAACAAATAATGACCCTATTTTTGTTTCTTTTTTAACTTGTAACCTTTTTTTCCCATCCTGAGACACAATTTCCCCAGTCACTTGAATTTATGTCCATCTTCAGTTTCAGGACCCTAATTATAAGTAATTCTGTGGTCATGCAACTAATCAATAAGAGGATAGTTATTTGTCTCATCTTTGGCATAAATATTAAACTTGCGATGTCATTTTGCCCTTAAAAACTCACTTTAGTATAATTCATGTAAAACAGTGGAATCTTGCTATGTGGAAACACTGTTTTTACCCAGTCTTATCTACAAAGTTATTTACATAGAAGTTGGACTTCAGTTACAGGGTTTCCATTAATTGTACCTCATTTTTTTTAGTTTTAAGGACAAATCCATGTGCAGTGAAGCTCCACTGATTTAAGAGAAGTGATATCACACATGAATTCTACTATAGTTCTCAATTTGGGACAAACAGAACTGGCTGCTAAGGACACTTGTTATCAGGTGGTAAATCTGACCTGTTCAGACAGAACAAATGAAAGAAATAAGTAAACCTCAAAGGAAAAGCAGCCTCTACCTCTTTTATATGTGTGCATGTAATGTAGGGTACAAATGTATCATTTTTTTTTCCATATAAGTAAAGCACAAATTCTACCTTCAGACAAGGAATGGTAAGACTAAATTTATTCTTAACTAAGTAGCATTTCAGTATACTATGTAAACTGTGGAAGTCTTCACTTACTGAATCAGGATGACAGCTTTACTTGTACTTTAAAGCATCAATACACAGAACATTTACATACATGCCAGTATAGGTATGGGTCATTTTTAGCCCCTGAGGTAATTTCTTTCTGTCCCCTATTGACTTGCAAAATGAAGCCTTTGAAAATTTTCAATTTTCCATCTGACTGTCGTCCTCGTGGTGAAACTTTGCGAGATTCAATTACATTTATGTCAGCACTTACCATAAGCAAGCATGTACCAACCCACTTTCATAAACCACCCAAAATATCTAAGTCTCTAGACTATACAATTTGTCATGATAGTACTGAGGGAATGGTCTATATGTCTTTCTTGAAATATAAAGCTACTACTGTAACACTCTTTTCACACTTCTCTCATCATTTAGAGCAGCTTTCCCTCTCTGGTCCACTTTTTTTGCTGGAGATATATATATACTTAGTATACAAGCTATCAGTTCTGTTGCTGTGGAAATCAGCATGTTAAAACTGATGGACTTTTTGTTTTAATAATTGTTTAATGGATTAACTAACTACCTGCTTGTTTATGGAAGCCTCAGTTTTACAGATCTCTCCATGGTTTAGTGAGGAAAATATCAGCATGTTTTTATTTCTGGATCTGTCTAAATCCTCTTCATACAATGACAGGTGCTATCCACACAGTATGAACTACTCTCCAATTAACTGTAAGACAACTATGTAACCTAATAATTAGAAGTGGGTTTAGAATAATTAGAATTTAGAGGGTTTCAGAAGACAGAAACACTCACTTTCAAGACTATGTAAATTTCCAAATATAAGTAGCAAAATCTAAGATCTTTCATACATCACAAAGGGGTATATGAAAAAAGTTAGGAGTTGGGTTTTTTTTTTTATAAACTAATATGAAGACCTTAATGAAGTGAACTGCAAAATGTTGGTCCTGATATTTGGAATAACAGCTTGCTTATATTATGGGAAGAGTTAGAAGAAATCATGTGAATACATTCTTTCAGTTAAAAAGGTATGGTGATGCTCCTGATAGGTTTTCAGCATAGCAACATGGATATCATATTTTTCTGAACAGTGAAACCAGATTCATGTTCCATCTGTAACCAGTTCTGGCACCAAAACTATGGCAAGTATCAAGTCCATAACAAATATCTTACTTTCAATATGCTTTTAGGAAGAAAAATTGTTTCAAATTCTTTTGAAAGTCCAATTAATTATAACTTAAAGGCAAAAATGTGGTACGCCCCTCCACTCCTCTGCTTAATTCCGTGGCGAAACTCTGATGAACTTCAGTAGGACTGAGGTTTTCCTTTAGTTGTTTGTTCATTATTACGCACTAATATTTATACCCTTACTGTGCTAAATCATTATTTCTTTCAGACCAGCTACAATACTTGCCATTTAATACTCCTATGAAATTGTTATCAATATTCATTACATATAGATTTGAAAGAAAAGTATCTGTTTTATACACTGACGAAATTATACCAGTTAGTCAAGTAATTCTAAGTAAAATTGGACTTTTTATGTCTCCTTGCTGTTGTCAGTCATATTGATAGGTGGAAAGAAAGATCCATTCTTTCCTTGGCTAAGGCTGCATAGGAGCAGTTCATGGCAGCTGTGATCAAAATTGCTGTTTGATGATGCTTGAAAGATTATTATATTTTATTTTAAAGTGTCATTCTATTCTAGCATCATCAGGCTGTTTTTCACTTTCATGAGATTTCTGGAACAGGAAGAAAATATAGTAACATCTAATATACAACACATTTTGACTCATATGTCCAAGGAGATGCACCAAATCATATGAAAAATTAAAAACAAACAAAACCCCCAAAATTAAATCCATAACAATACCAATTTAGTTTAGCATTCATATTTGAAGGAATAACAGAATGTAGAGTTTCTGGGGTCTGTTCTATTTTTACTGGAATGGTGCTATAAAATAACTGATGTAAATCCCTTTGAGTTTGTCACTGACTACAGGCAAAGGGTAAAACCCTGTGGCAAAACATAAACACTGAGCACAGCTCCATGGTCCCAGTTCAGATGAAAAATCCATGGAATTCATAAGAGTTGTTTGCTTGGGGAGGAACTGAAAAAGCACTACCCTGCCTTATGATAGCTCCTGGTTGCAAACTCTAATTATTTATACATCTGCAGAAGAGAAAGGAAACATATTACCTAGCTGACAGTTATGGGTATCTTACTGCTACTTTCTGCTTTATGCTTATTATTCAGTGCGTTACAGTTTCATGTATATAGATTTCAATCCTCTTGGAAACCAAGGAAGGGACTTACTTGACCTAACTTCAAAATTCTAACTGCAGAGGTCAACATCAGAGCTGGTTGCCTAGACTCAAATTTTGGCAAAAAAGTAGGCAATTTTGAGATATGAATCATCTCAACTTCAGGCAGATACCTGAATTAGATAAAATAAATTACACATAAAATGCTTTTTTCTTATCAGTCATCATAAAAATAGCCTAGACCACTGTTTCAGATACAGACTAAAGCATTATAGATTGGTCAGTTAAATCTCCTCCTCAAGGGGAATCAAAACCTTTTATTACAATACCAATCACAACTCAAAACTGAAACCCCTCAGAAAAAGGAGGAAAGAAAAAACTATATAGCCTTTTGGACAGTAAACATTTTGTTTGCTAACACATCTTACTGCGTTTCCCAAGCTAGAGAGAGCAAGGCAAGGATTGATCCAGAAAAACTATAGTGTTAGATTTTGTAAGTCCCCTATGTGGCAGCAGCAAGTACTAGAAGTGTCAGAGCTAATTATAGCTGTTTTACTTTGTTTTACTAGGGACTTGAACATGGCACTGAACTCCTGGGGCTGCTGTGCAAGCACTTGCCTAGAGAGCAGCTGCGTCGCAGCATGTGCATAGCAGGTGGGCTTAGAATCCCTCTGCTCTGGATAGTGAACAGCTAATGGCATATGTGCAGGTCAGGGTGAGCTGTGGTGAGCAGCAGTGTAAGGACTTGGTTTTGATTCTGGTTTTATCTCATCAAATAGATTTTTCCCACTCTTCTTCCCACTGTAGCATGTCATTTCTTTCAGCTATCCCCACACACTCACTGCTCTTGGCATGTGCAGACATTTGAAATGTTTTTTCTTTCTGTTTCTCTCCTTTCCAGTTAGGAAAAACACAAATGTAAGCCTTAAATTACTTAAAACACAATCTTTAGCTATACAAAATGATACTCGTGATAATAATGTAATCACATGAGGTTATCTCAGGCCTGCCAGGTCATATCACATTATGTCAACAGTGATGTAATATCTTTGAGTTATACTATAATCCAGAATGATTTGATAAAACATGGTGCACATTATGTCAACATTTTATTAGAAAGGAAAGAATTTAAAATCAAACTATTATCAAGTGACTGGTTCACATCAACTCGTACCATGCATGTACTCAATGCTGTATATAAACTTTTTGTGATTTTCCTCCCTGTTGTCTTAAAACGTGACTGCTACTTGCCCATAGATTGCCTGTCTACAATTTTTTGCCAAAAAGCATCTGAAAATGTTGAAATACAGCTCTCAAATTGCCACCGGGCAAGTAATATCTATTTATAGTTCCTTATAGTCTGATCTTCTTTGTAGGCTTTGTTTCTTATTGAAGGAGAACAGCTTAATTCCTTTTGAAGAGACTGGGAATCTACTCCTTTAGCCCAACTCACATTTCTGCCTCTCAATTAATCCTAAAAAGACTAAGAAATGGTAAATTCAATCTGGATTCATTCAGTGCAAGAACTTGAGTCTTTGTTCCCTGTAGTTCTGGCATCCAGTTATTCAGACTGTTCTTTTACCCTGTCTAAAATTATAATTTGAACTGATAATTTGTAAAAGGCTAAAACCATACCACCAGCCAGTTGTTGGCCTGAAGAGTTTATAGTCTTTTTTTTGTACTACAAATGTGTCATAAAAAAAAAAAAAAAAAGAAAAAAAAAAGAAATGTAACTTTCAGAAATCATGGTAACAGCACAAAGTTTCCCTAGGTAGATGTTCAAGTAGCACAAGCCATTGTAACCATCATAATTGCTGCAATGGCTTTGTCAGAAGTCAGCAGAGGCACCCGTCCCTGTTAACAGCTTGGACACTGCAGGATTGCAGCAGCCACCCCCTGCTATAATGACCAGCCTTTCGCATTCTCACATTATGCAATCTCAGCTGCACATAAAGGCAGATGAGCAGAAGACTGAAGTGCTAAGGAGCATATGTTACATACTGTCAAAGATATCCTAGGATTCAGGCCTAGATTCCTATTATCTATGATTTTGAAACTCTTCTAAAATAGAAGAGCTGGGCACTTAACTCTCTCTGGCTTCTGTGGAAATCCATCCACTAGTTGCCCTAGTTTCAGTTTAGCAGTACGCTATAACATCTTCTTACATTGAAAGTTATTTTTCAGCTGAAATAAAGTTAATATCATCAAATCCACAGACTTTGACATCTAAATGGAACAAGGAGTAAACACACTATGCTTTAATCCTTACTGGAGCCCTAGAGCCAACAACCACTTCTGTGAGCACAGAGGAGCTCAGTGTCCCTGGTGGCCATACCCTGAGGGCTTTTCTGTTCCTTGTCAAAGAATTAGACTCAGAAGCACTTCAAAATCCCAGGACAATGCAATGTATGGTGCCAGACAGCTGACTGTCACAGGGGCTTGATTTGAGGTAGATACTTCAGGTTTCAGGTAGAGATAAGTATTTCAAGTTTATTATGGATAGATAAGTAAATAAAGACAAAAATCAGTCCATAAATAAAGCAGCTTCTGTGTCTCTTCCCAACCATGGCTCCACTCCATGATAAAACAAAGCTTGTGAAAGAAACTATCTTTTCTGAAGAATGGGATATTTTTGCTAAGTTTAATATAGGTTAGTATGAAAGATATTGTTCTATCTGTGACTATCTAAAGCAAGGAAGGTTTTAATGTTAAAAGGACTCAATATTTTTATTATAATAAATGTGGAAAACACACACAATGTGCCAAGCACATAAGTTCTTCTATGAGTCAATATCAATACATGGAAAGAAACTTGTTTGGTTTTTTTTTCTTCCAGTCATATCAATTGTCTTATAGGAGATAATACACCGGTTTCCAAACTGTGATGTGCTTAAAACTAATTTGGAAAGCCCATGTACACATATGGGTACAACATTTTAAACATTTTTGAATTAAAAACATTTTAAACATTTTAAAATTCAAGGAGAAAACTTTCCTAGGATTTTGCTGCAGGATATCTGTCAACAGTTGTGCTGGCTGTCGTCAGCCTCTGCTATGGTAGTTATTTAATACAACTCTTTTATCTACTGAAATGAACAGCTTTGACACAGCTACCAGCCCATGCTTTATGACTTGTGTGAGACCCATTCAGTGACCATTTGGAAATATTTACTGGAGGTATCCCTAGCAACGAGCTAGCTGTAGAAATGAGCTAGCTTTTCTGGAAATTTGGAGCATCAGCTTTATGCTGGCATGACTAGGTTTTGTGGTTATGTAATGACTGCACACATTTCTGAAGCTTATTGGGTTGAGAATCAAGCAGCTAAGTAATTTAGGACTACAGAACAGCAGAAAGGGAGTTTAAAGAACCTAAATGTGAACCTAGATCACAAGTAGGTCTGGGGTATTACACCCTTTGCAGCTTCTGCCTCCAGCAGAAAGGCCCATGACCAGTAGGAAGCAACATAAGGGAAAGTGAATATCTGCAACAATGTTTTACGTATTTCACATATTTCTGGCAAGTCTTTCCAAAGACTATGTTATTGCTCTACTGTGGAGATAAGATGTTACAATATACTATAAAAAATAAGGATTTTTTTGGTGATGGGATGAAGATTATGGCAAAATATTTTCTCATCAAGCTCCAGGAACAGGGAACAAATGGTAAAGACTCTTCCAGTGTCATTATAAATGTCTAACAAAAAAACTTGTAAAATAAATGCTGAAGTGCTCTATAAAACACACTATAGTATGAACAATGATAGTTACAGTAAAATAACATGGTGCAACAAAAAAGGTGAAGTTTCATAGCAAATTTTCTAACAGTGTATAACAAAGGGTTTTTTGTTCCCTTCAAAACTTCAGCCGAAGACATTTTTTTCCTTACTATGTTCTTTTCAAAGATTACACCTTTTGTAGTCTCTACACCTGACATCTGATCTTTTTTTGTGTATGGTATTGATTTCAAAGTTAATGTTCAAGAGGGAATTCCTTTGATTTGTGATTATAAAAGTCCATTTTGGATGTGTTCTGCATGTTCTATTGTATGTTTAGAGCAGTAACAGTGGCAATTATTAAAAAAAATCCAATGAAACTGTATATTCCCTAAAATGTTGTCTAGAGGGTTAATGCCCAGGGTTACAATTGATTCATGTGATCAGTCTAATGAGAAAGGATAGAAAGGATCTGTCTAATTTCTGTTTGTTTTAACTTTTAAATCATATTTGTGCCAAGAGTGTCCTTATTAAGAAACTTTCTATGTGACTTGCACTCTCTTCTCATGTACATGCTTACAGTTTGCCAGTTTGGGTACTAATCTTCCAAGTTTCAGGATTAATTATTCTTCGTAAAACCTAATATCTGGGGGGCAAAAAGTGTTGCTGATATGCCAGACTAAGTTTACTTCTTTAAGTGTAGAAAAGAGAATAAACAAGTTTAATTGCCTTAAATTTCTAAGCCTGGAATAGAAAACATAAACTGTTTTCAAAGTCAGTGGTATTCTACATGGCCAGAAGAATCTAACACCAGGAAACCTATCTGCTGTTCTTAGTTTTGAGATTAACCCCACTACAATTAAATAGAAGAAGTTCTACTTATAGACATTTAAAGTTGTTTTATTAACACATTTTAGCAAACAACTACTTGAATATTGATAAAAATATTGTGGTTGCCTATGTTCAACAGTATTTTTTTGAATTTTCATATGTATGATATAAACTACAAGAAACAGTGGTGCCTGTTATTACAAATGACAATATAATGAGAGAAATCCTAGCTGATTTACTCTGCAATTTGAACTGGATTGGGCTTCAGTCCTGTAAGACACATAGTTACATTTATAAAACTAAGTTGTTTCACTGAATGTGCATATCAGAGTAAGGCCACATTGTAAAATCTACTCATTGAGATGATGAAATTCTTTTTGTCACAAACCTTCCAACTGCATTTCTTGAAAATGAGTGGTTAAAAAAAATAATTTTGTTAAGTTGTTGTTTGACTGACACAGTATTTCTGTAATGATGGAACCATGAGAAAATATTAGTACCTAATAGAAAGCAAATTAAAAGTCTTAATGAAAATTTTGGTTGATAAATTCACGTACAAAGGGTGAACTCAATAAAATCTATTAATAAATGACATTATCATCCCAACAGGCATGCCATAGTATTTTTAACTTTACGCTGGAAGCATAGACAACATGCATACTTTCTAATAATATCATAAAATTGCTAAACAATGTTGTTTGTTTGTGTTTAGCACAAATTAACACTTGCACAAATGACAATATTTGTTTGTGAAAGATTTTGAGTTTAGCTTACATTTTCCAGTCAGATGAAGAAATCTCAGGGATTATGTTTCAGCAAATAAATTGTTTGTAAACATAGTTTGAGAAAGGCTCTTATAGTTTGCTCTTTCCACCCAATAGCATGTTGCATGACTGTGAAATCTTTGAGCTCCATATACTCACTAATAGATAAAGGAAATAGAGGGTGACTTTGTAGTCTGACAAGAAAAGAGGGAGTTTGTTTCATGTTTGTTTTTGTTCTAACCTTCATTAAGCTTAAAATTAATCAGACATTTGTTTCAGACATAGGGTGCTTTGTGAAAACCCAGTTCAGAATATTTGAATTTCAATGACTGGAAAAAACACGATGGTCTAACTTTTGCATGTATAGTTATTGCCAATATATCTGTGCCATTCAATTTTTATTACTGTGTAGCTTTAGCCTGTAGGAGATTATCCAGTCAGCTAAATCCCTGCAAAAATATTTATTTTATCCAAATCTTCTTTACATTTGCAAATCCGGACTATACAAAATTTTGTATATGGCATCTCTGCAATGTTTAGGAGACAAAAATCTCTGTATACAAGTCCACCATCTCATAGACTCACAGCTGTTCTTCACTGCAGGTTGGCAGCATGGCAGGTGCCCTGTTGTTTGTAAAGAACTATCGAGAGCTGGTCCCCTCATAGAGAAGAATTTGTCCCAGAAGCACCAGGGAGAAACTGGGAAGGGAAGTGTCTATCGGAAATGCCCTTGGCAGGGAAATACTCTCTCATTTATTTACTAATTTTATCTCAGTCACATAAATGCTGCTGATGTTATTGTAGCCAAGTGCTGTTGCAGATGAAACTTTCAGAACTCCTTCACCACCCACTCGGGCACCTAGAGTCTGTGTTAAAGACCGTGGCATGGATCTAGATCTTCTGGACATAGACAGCTTCTGGATACGAAGGCTATCTAAAAGCCCATTGGTATGTTGTTTTTTAAAGCAAAAATTAAAATTGCTATGAGAAAGAGAAATTAAAATTACTGGTGGAAAGTGATTTATACAACATGATTGAGCTTCAGTGAGCTGATGAGATTCAAGACCTTTTGCGCTACATAAGAATAGGCTAATTTCTGTAATGCTGGGATGAAAAATCAAGCTGTTATTCTCAAAAGCATTTTTTTTATTTCCCTTGGTTTCTTTCATTTTTCCTTTAATCGGAGTTGAGAAGGATAAAAATTAAACAAATGTCAAACTCTATATCAAACTGTTACAGTTAATAGTCATGGCAGGAAACTTTGTAATAATAATATTTTAAATCAAACTTATTGGCAGAAAACAAGCAATCAGTGTGATTTGAGAACTTTCTACAAGAAAGGTTTTCCAATGGAATAATGCTCTTACAAACATTAAATCATTTCAAAAGGAAAAATTTTAATTTTGTAAGAAAAAAAAGGCATGATTATCCTTTAGAAAAATGGAAATGTCTGCATTCAACTACATATGTAAGCATTCCAATATCTGGGCTATCCATTGGCCTCTGTGGAGTTAGACATACCCCTCACAAAGATACACTCAACACACTTCCTGAATAAGGAAATACCCTATAAAGTTCTATGAAAACCTCAGCCTTTGAGCATCTTCAAAAGATTTCTCTATTTCTAGTCAGTAAACATTTTAATAATAGGCAATAATCCTGCCTTTAGCACAAGTTGCACTGCATAAATTAGTATGTCAACAAATATTACAGTGTGAGTGTATTTTGAGTTTTGTCATCTGAAGTAAGTAGCAAATGTGAACTTGGCATTTGCCATATGGTTAATTCAATTACAATCAATAATGAAATAATGAGTGAAAGTATGAAGAGGAAGAAACCTCTGAGCATCTTGTCTGATAGAAGTCTGAATACAAATGACATCATCCATGTTCTTAGTTAAGTTGCAACATCTGCAGCCTCAATAAAGAGAATGTAAATTGGCTGGGTAAAGATCAACATAAAAAGAACTTTTTTTAAAATAGAAAGCAAAATAAACTGATCTCATTGCATTTCTCAGTAGAAATGCAACGTGGTGGAGAAACAATACCTGCACTGAGTTTAGATCAATTTTAGCAAAGCATTTGATATAGAATCTTATCAAATATTCTATGAAAGATTTATTGAAGTTGTTTCAGATATAAATGCCCAAGAAAAAATAAAACTGCGACTTACATGCCTGCACATTATGTGCTTTGTACTTTAATAGAAAATTTGTTGCTCATGTATTGCCAACAGATTTTTGAATGCAAGATCTACTTAGAGTGGTGCCTGCTCTGTCCTCAATAATGTCTTTGAAATAAATCCTTGTCACACTCCATAAGGTATTCTAGATCAAATACATGCAGCTGCTAAGTTGATGGTGGCAGTTTTATTGTTGTTTATAATGTCTGCTCTGGTTTCCTGCTTTGAATTAAGCACCATCATCTTTCCTCTCTTAAATTCCTACCTTTTCTGTCAACAGTGTTCAAGAAAGTACGTTGACCACAAGGCTAGCAAGTTGATTATGAATTGGTCCAGGGACCAAACACTGAACAGTAATGAACACCAGCCTGAGCTGTCTGTGAATGCTCCATACTGTTTATAAAGATGTTTAACAGAACTGACTGCCTCTTGCAGCACTGTCCATGGGAGCACCACCATGAAGAGTGCTAGATCTGATCTGAGTGTTTCTGCCAATTATCAAAGGCGAAACACAGAGCTCTTTACATGTTCAGGTAACAGCGAGGAAGGAAAATCTTACTTGATCTCAAGAAAGAGCAGTAACATTTGCAGCCATGTTCATCTGCCTCCTCCACCCCCTTTTCTCTGCCCAAACCTGTATCAGGTCAATGCAGCTTCCAGCATGCAGTCAGTGCCTGGGAGCACTGTGACAAACCTCACACTGAGGCCAGAGACTACCAGCACCAAAATCCCTGTGATCTTGGGAAACGTCCAGCTGGAGTGGCAGCACTGTCATGACTTCTTCCACTCTGCACCACCGAGACACACCATCAGGCAAGAATGGACACAGGCACCTGCATAGTTACCCCCATGCTTTGTATGAACACCTAGCAGGAAGACTATATTAATATTTAAAAAGGGATGAAGTGTAGCTGAGCCCCTGCCCCACTCTCTGGCTTCTCACTATGTGTTAGTCTATGGGCACCCTTTTGCAATGCCTAGAACTTGGTTTTCAAAGAGGAAAGTTGCTGCCATTTCATTTATTGCGAGCCCACAATTTTTTGACAGTGCCTGTTAAAGTATTTACTGAGAGCTCATTAATTTACTTTTTTCTGTAGTGAGAATGGCTTAATTCTTTATGCTGGTGAACTGCAACCTGGCACAACAACAAGGCCAGAAATTCTGTTTGATTATCTCTGTTAACAAACAAAATGAGCACAGTTTTCTAAACGACTTTTTCAGCTTGGAAATGTTTGCAATTGGCTGCTGACTGAATTTGGTCCATGAGTTTGGCAATTCTGCAGAAGCTTCAATGCTCCCAAACCTGAATTTTTGCACTTTTTATAAATTGCAGAGATGACTTGTAGTTATGTCCACAGGTTCAGACAGCAGTTCATTCCAGTATTAAAATGGTTTTCTTATCCTTTTATTTGTCCCTTGACTATTATAATCTTTTGCATCCTTTTCGCTTGAGAACTTCCACATAAAAGGAAGAAAAATCCCTCCCTTCAGCTCTGGCAGACTTTCAGCTGTATTAGTTAACAAGCATTTTCAGACTTAGATTTTCCTACAATATAAACTAAGGCACAAAGCCCTAAATAAGCAGAACTATGGACCTTCTGCATGTCAGGTATAATTTCCAAAATTTTTGTTTCGGGTGCATAAATGTTTTCTGAATTCTTTGCTGTAGATTGGAAATTCCTCTACAGACCTTGAATGATGTAGCCATGCTCCCCAAGAGCTTTTAGCCCATCACTAAACCTACTAGTTTCTAATCTACTGACTCTGCTTGCCTTCTGTGTGTGTGTAGTGACCCAGGCTGTTTCTCCAAGACAGTTCTCAACAGGGTTACAGGAAAGGAATAACTCTGACCCTCTCAATGAACCAAATGAGTTCAACAGAGAACACAATCCAGATTTAGGTCTTAGTAGAAATGTAGGAAATGAAGTAAGGTTTGTATTCTGGGTCATACTGAGACAGATAAAACAGAAAGTGACTTGCTTTAAACTTCTTCTCAGCTTAGTCATTTTGCAGTAGCTCTGCATTAAAAAAAAAAAAAAGAATCCACAACAAATACTTTTTTAGAAAGACTTGTCTTGCTGTCAGTTCACCTATGAGAAAGCTAAACTGAAATACACTTTAGAACTTAATTCATAGCATTTTGGTGACTTAATAAATACTTTCTCAGATATTGTAGATATTTTTTTCCTGGGGGAATGTTTTATATTCAGCCCATTTGAGAAGACCAAAAGTCACAGAAACGTAGCTAAACATTTCAGTTATCATCCCTTATCTCCTTGCCTTTACCAGATTATGATAAACCTGAGGCCAGATTCTCATCACTCAGTCTGCAGAGCACAACATGTCTGTTGAAGTCACTGAGATCCGCCTGGATGTTAATAGCAGCGGGCCCAGCTCCTACCCTTTAATTTGCATTGCCTCTGAACAAGACCCTCCCAAAGACCAACACAGGAAACAAAAAAGCTCTCACCACAGTGGAGAAGAACCACAAGTTTTTATGAAAAACTTTCTCTCCTGCTTGTTTCTTTCAATATTTCCTGTTTGTCCAAGAAGTTGAAGGACACCATTACAATTCAAGACAGCATGTTGATAGTGGTGATATCCATGCAATGAATTGAGCAGCCGTATGATAAAATTACAGAACCTTCGATCATATTCCCCACTGCCCACTAACCCACCTCTCCTGGGATTGTCCTGATGTTTCAGATCCCGGGGCAGATTTGCACAGCAGGATCATCATATTACATTAAATAATAATAAAAAAAAAATTATGAAAAAACAGCCTGGAAATACATATTTCAAATTTTTTCCCAGCTGCAGCAGGTGCTTATCCAAAATTACGCATCCCTGATGTCTGGGATGAGTGGTATGCTAGAGCTAGTTTACTCTCTTAGATTTTTACAGCCCATGAAGGAAAGGGAAGGTTATGCTTAGACAAAAAAATTGAGAACCTAGTGGTATTTTAGCATATTTTCTCCCTCTTAGGCAGTGAATTAACTACAAAGTAGTGGCCAAAATATTTGTGGCTATATAAATATATACACATACATATAAATACACCCACACACATACAGACACCCCCGCTCAGGAACGTCCTGCTGTTTTACAGTCACTGGGCACACTTCTCAGATATCTGTCAGGACACGCTTTGTTTAAATACTTTCCCAAGGGAAAGTCTTGACCCATGGCTGCAGACTGGAAGCTGAGGAACCCTGCAAAGGGCTCTAGTTGGATGCCACAAACTAAAACAGAGCCTTGGTGAAGCAGCACAATTCAGGCCCTGTGAGCCTGTGAGCAGCTCCCACACATGCAATAACTGAGGGAATAGTTAGCTCCTGAGAGCTATCTATGAAGCACATTGTTGCAGATCTGTGGTGCTCATATGTCTCCCCTGTTCACCAAGCTTGATTTTAGCCTATTTATTTTGGTGATTTGAGGAGGGGGTGCGCTGTTGTTTTTCTCAGATGGTCAGCTGTGGGACTTTGCGGTGTGCATATGCTCTCAGACTGGTGCAGAGTAACCCCATCAAAGGGGAAGGATCTCCTACTGTCCCTTCATGAGCAAGAGATGGCAAATAGGGAAAAAACACTATTTGTAGGGTTACTTAATGACATCCATGACACTGCTCTAACAGCCTGATTTTTAGAAATGTGTTTGTTATTTGGAGTGATTGAACAAAGATTCTTTGGAAACCCACATCAAAATATGCGACACTTGCAAACACTCCCCTCTGTCGCAGCCCAGGGGAATAAGTGTTCTTCCACCTTGGAAAGAGAGGATGAAATGGACCTTTATTGAAGGGAGGAGCTGAGTTATAAAGGGTAGGGATAGAAGCTACTGGAAAAGTGGGAGGAGTTAGAGAGGAGTTAGGGAGAACTAGGGAGGAGTTAGGGAAGAGTTAGGGAGGACAATACTAATACAGACCATATAAGGAGAGAAAAGGGAGGTAGTAACCAAATAATGGATTACTAAATTACTAATTTACTGCAATGCGACACCTGTGAGCCAATCAGGGAGAAGGGCATAAACTGGGGCACAGAACACTGAGGATTTTTTCATAAAAACTGGGGAATAGGGTACAATAAAGGGTAAAAATACAATGAACATTGAACATGAACACAAATGCAGAGTCTCAGCAGTCCGGTTCATCGTTTAAGTGTATAGAAGGTGTTGTCCTCGGGGGTCCCGCCGATCTCTTCACATATTTTTATTTCTTTTTTCCACTGCTCGTAATCAAACCTCTCCTGGCCTCCCACACCCCTCCACTTCCTGTTTGCAGGAAGTTAGTTTCTCCTTTTGTAACTGCTCTGTGCCTCATGTTTTACTGTCCATCACCACAGTCAAACAATATTGTTTTCATCTCTGTGTGGATGGGCCTGGGACCACAAAAAGCACTGAAGACAGTTGTGTGAACATTCTCCAAAGCATTCTGCATGCAAAAAGTATTTTTTTTTCCACAGTATATACATTGCTATCCCTTCACTGGAAAGTCCTGTTGCTGTGGAATTTTGATGCTGAAAAAATCTCCAGAGCAGTTAATTAGGGGTGAGATAAGAAAGGGTTTATTTTGCCAAGGCTAAGATGTTACAAGAGGCGAGCAGACCGTGCCTGAGAGGTTACATTTTATAATACCATCCATCCAATCCCAGATGTGTCCACCCTGTGACCTTTACTCTGGTCCGCCCCGGGTCCACCCCCTGAAAATGGGTCTGGGGTGCATTTCGGGACCCCCCATTCATCCCATCTTTGTCTTCATCGGAGCACAAAGGGTACATAGTTACCTAATTCTTGACCGTATTCTGTGGTTTAGGCCCTGATATGCTGTTCTGCCAACAATCTAGGCCTTGCCTTGACAAAAGACTAAACATCTCTGCTGTATTCAGGAGTAGGATTGATATAGGGAGCATAGACTGGGGTAAGAGGGTTAAGGAATGTATAAACAAGGGTGCTAGAGAAAGGGAAAGGGACAAGGGACAAAAGGGGGGGGGGAGGTTGCTGCTTTTAAAAGCTACTTCCACTACTTATAAAACTTACAAGTCTTACAAATATTAGAAAAATAAAAAACATTAGGGGCTTAAGGCATCAGTCCTAAAAAAAAAAAAATCCTTCCCCGAACATGTGCAAGGCATAAATAAAAGGGGTCAGACCAGAAATACCTCTAGAGTGTATTTTATCTTCCACATTTGAATGATGTAATTATTTTCAGTGCTACCTTAGTTTCAATGATTTTATCATTATGAGAACATTTTTCAGATTTTAGACAATTCTTTTTTTCAGACACTTCTCCATTGTCTGAAACCACTTACTAATTCCAGCCTTCTAGCCTGTCATTTTCTGTTCTCCTAAGTGGCTAACTTAGTCTGCCCTCCCAAACTGTGCTTCTTATCTGCAATTGTGTTCCTGTGAGGATAAGACTTCTGTGATTCCATAGGTATTTCCAAAGAAACTCTTCCACGAAACTATCACAAATTTCATAAAAGGAACTTTTTCATGTTTTTTCCTTTCATCCTGGAATACCTTTAAATCTTAAAATAGGCAGCATTTTGTCTGTCCCTTATCTATCCTTCTCCTAAATTGACAAATTAAAACATAAATTGCTCTTAAGTGATTCACCCTCTGCAGAGGTTGAATTTTGTGCTCTGTGCATGAAGAGTGTATTCCATTATACCTGTTAATTCTTTTTCTGCAATCAATTTCTGGAAACTCACATTCAATCAGCCTTTTTCCAGAGGGACACATACTGGTGACTAATTTGACATGAGTTCCTACTGTAGTATGTATCTGCTGCTTCATTTCCTTCTTGCTAATGCCTACAAATATGGCTCTCTTTATCTGCAGCTCTCTGGGAATGTTTGTGAAATTCAGCTTCTGATAAGGATTTGTGGCATAAAATGTCAGCTGAAGATATTGTAAGATAATACTTTTCTTTAGCAACATGGAAGAAATTAGTCCATATATCCTATGGGATATTGTGAAAGCAGTTGAGAGGGACAAACTAATTACAGTACCTCCTCAGCACAAAACGGATTAGGAGAGCCACATCAGTTTAAAATTGTCTGAATTTTATGATTATATCCTTCTTGTAAATATCATGTCTTCAGTTCAATTGATAAACTTAAAATCAGCATGCTTAGAATCAATAAATAAGGAAAGGACACAGGTGGGATTTCTAAAAGGCATATAAATAATTTAGGCTATTTATGTGTGTTTGGAAATCACTTACAGTGTTCTTGGAAATTTCCATCCTAATTTATAAGCACTTCTATCCAGGTTATAGTATTCAGATTCTTTCAATTGTGATTATATGAGTATCTTCCAGTCTGATGTATTCACAATCACTAGATGTTATCAAGTACTTGACAGAATTATTTAAAAGGCAAGTAGTGGAAGCATATTTTGGAGTAACTTTGACACATGTTGGATTTTAGATTTATTTTCATTCTCTCTATATATATCTACTTTTTATCTCTCTGTAAATATGTGTGTTTGCATAGATAGATACAGATGTTAGGAGCATATTAAACTTATGTACATATAAACTTCAAGTATCTCTCTGTTGCCATCCCCAGAAGCCTTACTTTTTAAAGAAAATTTTAATTTGGTGCAGCAAGTCACTGCATGAGCTTGTAAACTCACTGGTGTCTTCTTGGTTAAACATACACAAACAATTTTTTAATAGAAACATCTAATTAGAAGGAATAGACATGTTTTCATTACTGTCTACATGCCTGGTGTTACTCTAAAAATACTGCTAAACTTCAATAGAACCCCAGCATTACTATATATGAAGCCTGAAATATCAGTGGTAGATAGGGTGCTCCAAGCTATTTCGTGAGCTTCTGGTCTATATTTCTTCTGGGACCACACTTTAATATGGCTTGGGAGAGGTGCATAGATGTCAACTAGCCAACTTCCAAGCTAGATCCAACTTCAAAGTTAGACCAGCTCAAACAGGATCTTTGAGCCATATGTAGATGAGAAAGCCTTGTCCGGTCAAGATCTATTCAGCCTACTTTCATAGTTCTCATTGTTAAAACATAGGACTACTTTGTATCATCTGTTTAGCACAAATAAACACTGATAAGAGTTGAAACTGAGCTACAGATTAAAGAATCAACTTTTCCAAAATCACACCAGAAGCCTCAAGATAATATAGTAAAGATGAACTGAAGATTAGTAATTTACATGTGTTATTTTACTTTAAATGCATTAAAGAGAGAAAACATTTTAAAGACAGACCATACCTATGTTTAATTACTCAACAGTGAATCAGAATGTTGATGTCAGCACTACCCATTTTCAGGTTATGGCATTAGCCCTTAAGGCTAACCCTCTCCTGCGCCTGCAATTTTTCCTCTATACCATTTCCTGTCCTGGAAGAATCAATGTCCTTTCCTCTCCTGGGTAATAGTATCTTCCAACAGTTTATTACTATGGACATGAACTTAAGGTCCCTTTATACAAAGAAGAAAAGAAAGTCTTCTTCAAAGGGAAGATAAATAATGAGGCAAAAGTTATCAGCATAAGCCACAGTGCCTTTGGAACACCAGCACATACTGGTGTGTTGTGGCAGTGGAAAATGTGGTGAGAAAAAGAGGCAGATCTACCCTAGTGCTGGGCAGTATAAAAGAAAGGTACTCGCGTTTACTGAGAAATTTCAGAAACAGTGAAAAGTGTTGGTGTCACAAATTGTGCTAGGCAAAGATCCGTCCAGCAAGAACAGTGAGATGTAAGGAAGGAAGAAATTATATAGGGTATCAAAAATTAAACCAAGCAGTACAGAAATCAGGAATAGAGACATGATGTGATCAGGGCAACATAGTGGTAAAATTATCTTTCTTGCTATTTCTTCAAGTGTATCACAAAATATGATGGTTTTCTTTATATTATTTTTTTCTTTATTCCGTCCACTTTCCATTCTCCCAAGAATGGAGGTTTTGCTTTAAAAATAAATACGTTTAAAAATATATGTTTAATGTATTTATACAATTATAAAAAATTGGAGAAAATCAACCCGTTTATTTATCCAATACATGGTTGTTATAAATACTTCTTCCCCAGAGTAGAAAAAAAATATTCCTCCTTTTTGGTATCTCAATCTCCTATAGACTTAATCTGCCCAAAAGTAGCAATAGCATTTCTTCCAAAGTTTCCATTTCTTCCTTTTGATCCAGGAAAAGTTTGGACTTGCAAAACTGACAGTTACTTCCTGATAACAGAAGCTTTGACAGCAGTCCAGGCCAACTGGGACTAATTGAAACAGTTTTAGAGAGGCAATTATCAACTAGCACAAGATGATGTATATAAGACCAGGAGCAGAGTAGTCTGCAGTTGGCTTCAGGATTTCATGTAGTAGTTAATATATACTCAGAAAGCTTAGGTGACTATTTTAACAGCTTGAACTTTTTGGTTATGTTTCGATTCTTGAGATACAATGGCAGAGAGCACAAGGCAAAATTTACAGGGGCCATTTTTTATACTACCCGGTAACAGCATCCCTGGCAACATTGTTAATTTCGAAGTCCTTGATGGTACATATTGTCTGGTCCTGAAAGTTCCCTATTGGGCACCCTGAGCATGCCTCAGTTGTAGTACGTGAGGGAAAACCTCATAGTACCTGGGCTTTGGAGAGCCCCTCAATGCCACCATTACTCACCATCTGAGCAAGCCACTTCGACAGAATCATCATAGAATTATGGAATGCTTTGGGTTGGAATGGACCTTGAAGGACACATAGTTCCACTTGCCCTGCCATGGCCAGGGATGGATAACTTCTACTAGACCAGATTGCTCAAAGCCCCATCTAGCTGGTCTTGAACACTTCCAGTGTTGGGGCATCCACAGCTTCTCTGGACAACCTTTTCCAGTGACTGACCACCCTTACAGGAAAGAATTTATTCTGATGTTCCTCTTTGGGGAACATTTCTGATTTGCTCATAAAATAGCCCCCAAACTCATTTGTTTGCAGCTGTGCCAACACTGCTTGGGGCATTTTCCTGCCAAAGATGAAACTATACTGGTGTAGTCCATTTGCAGTAAGAGCTAGTGCAGGAACAGCAGTCGGCATGAGGAGTGTGCACACACCTGCCAACACAATCACCGGCAGGCTCCACCTTAGGCTGCAGCCCATTCTCCCAGCAAAGCATCCTCTGAGATGGAAAGTTGTGTAGTTCACAATATGGTAATCCCACAGTGTGACATTTCCACAAATGTGAATTACATGGGAATGATTTTTGAACTTGCTAAAAGCTAAACAGGTAATAAGAAATGAGAAACTATGAGAAGTACTGCACGAGAAGGCAATGGAATTCTAAGTCTTCAGTGGAAGTATGGATTATTTTGAAAATTTTATTAAAAGAATATTTATGTCAGACAAAAGGCAGCTGTCAAATGTTGTTTGGCTTGAAGTGACAGTCTTTGTCCATGTGTCCTCACAGCTTGCTCTCGGCTGAGCGACTGAGCAGCTGAGCTCTACATCTTTTCCCAGCTCAGCGCACTGCCACAGCCCGTCTTTCCCCATGACCTTCCTCCTTCCTACCTAAGAGTTTGCTGTTTGGATGGACAGTCCCCACTGTCCTATAAATCAGCAAATGCCAGGAGGTCAAGAAGGGTTTTCACAGCAGCTCTGTTACCTGTAGGGAATCTGGCCCAGAGCTACTGATTAGTATCTTTCCTGAACAGTGGGAAATTATGTATGTCACTTCATTGACTGAGCCCACAAATGTTCCAGGTCCTTGATAACTGACTACTGAGTTTAAAACTGCAGAAAAAGTTTGGTTCCTCTACATTTAAGCAGCTTCTGCTGAGAAAACATCCCCCTTGGCACACAGGCACCAGCTACTCTGACAACAAGCAGCCATGGGAGAATCTCATTTTAAGGATACCAGTTTGTTAGATTAATTTTTCCCTTCATGGTGTAGTCCATTTGCAGTAAGAGCTAGTGCAGGAACAGCAGTCGGCATGAGGAGTGTGCACACACCTGCCAACACAATCACCGGCAGGCTCCACCTTAGGCTGCAGCCCATTCTCCCAGCAAAGCATCCTCTGAGATGGAAAGTTGTGTAGTTCTAAGTATTGTCTTTGGAGTTTTTATTTTTCTTCCTAGATGCTCCTTGCAGCACTGCTGCTGTCCAGTTAACTTGCATCATTCCTCCAGTTCCAGCACTACCTGTCCCACATCACCATGTTGCAAGGAGTTTTTAAATCTGGAAGAGGCAGAAAGCTCATTTCTACTTCTGGCCTTCATCTGAACTTGTTGAATGCATCCATACCTTCTGACCCCTCTTTAAGGTAGGCCTTTCCTCTCCCAGGGCTGCACTGGTAGAGGCACCTTGTCTATCACTGCCCTGAGGCAAGATTCCTTTGGTAGTGCCTGCAATGCTGCTTTTCCCTTGGTACCACTTTACAATAGCTGTGTGATGTGGGGTGAGAGAAAAAGGAGCAGCATATGTAGCGCTCTGTCTAATGTAGGCATCAATACAGTACAGGGAGTTCCCAAATTGCAGAGAGAAATCTAATTCTTACCAAGGAAACTGTGAGTTTTGGGTTTTTGCAGGTTTTTTTGTAGAGTTTTTGTTGGAACCTACTACACTTTTTCCCCATATCCCCTAAGTAAGACTGTCACAAACAAGAATATCAGCTTCTCTGAATAAGAATTACAATAAGTTTGAGAAACAGATAGTTAATTGATTGTCTTGAAACAACAGGGACATTACAAAATTACTTATTAAGGAGAAACTGATTATGAGAGTTAGGCAGGTGCTTATGACTGTTAAGGTCTATTACTCTCTTCATTAATAAAAAAGTGATATAGAAATATGAGAATATTTATATGACTTTATCAACTAGCAGTAATAATTATTTACAAAAAAAAAGAGAAATTAAAAAAAAAACCTTTCTAGAACCCATTCTCTTGTGATTTTAGATGCTATTTAACTGAGCAACAGACAAAAGTCTTTAGGCAACGTATATATAATTATTCAAGGTTTACTAACCTGAAATCCAATACAGTGCTAGAAACAAAGTCATTGCAAAAAAATTAGCAAGCAGATATCAGGGATACTGGTTTGAATTTGTACTTTATAATGTTCTAAGGTGCAAACTCTGCCACAATATCTCAGAATTTAGAAGGAGAGTCCTTTTCCTCTGAATTCCCACTGATATTTTTCTTGACCCAACAAAGAACTTCAATATCTTCCTTTTCTCACCAAAAAGCGTAGGAATGACGCATGTCTGAACAGAGCTGTGCTATAGTTTTTAACCATGTCACAGCACTGTTCCGTAACATAAGTGAAATAAAAATTACTTGGTCTGTGTGGATAAATTCCAAAGACATTCAAGTCACTAAGTCTTTTAAGCCAATTATTCTTTTAAAGTTCAATTAGCTATATTCTCACCTTTCCACAAATATAATTTGGTTAGGGAAAAAATATAAAGCACCTTGATTGCACGAATGATCAAAAACTTTCCAGCATTCTGTGGTGACAACATTATAAAACTAAAATAATTGCCTAGAGGACTACTTGTATACAAATTTGCAGAGAGAAAAGTTAAAAAATAAATATCAGTTGTATTGCATTGTATTGTATTTATTCTGATGCTACTTATTCTGTTGATGAAAATTTGGCTTCTAGCATTTGGCCTATGAGATCTAATGCTCTTGTGTGAACCCCATCATATATGATTAGAAGTTGTGAAAATTCATGGAGGTTCCTAGGTCAAAGCCACAGAAGTAAGTTACTGAGTTCCATATAAATCCATAGAAAAAAATACTATGTCGAGGAGTTTGTTCTAAGTTGCTACTTCAAGCTTTCTCTTTTTGTCTCCTGTTTTGTTGTCTCATCAGTAGTCATTCCTTACAGCATTGCTCTGCTTAATTTTTACAAAAGTTTGGAGTTGCATTATATGTTTCACTGGATTTGCCTATCAAACCAATGCAATTATCCATTTCTGATCCCACTCACAGCTGCATTACTCTTTTCTAATAGGTTTAAAATAGGGCCAGATTCATGACCAAAACCCACCTAAACTTCCTGGAGTTGCTACCACACGTTATTTCCTGAATATTAATGGACTTTAAAAAAATATATCCCAATTACAGCCTTTTTTTACTTTGCTTGGGCTAATGTAGTGTGATTTAGTGTGTAAAAATTAAAACCAGACAAACAGTTGTTCTTGTGTTAAGTTAACTGAAAATAATGTGGGAAAACACCTCAGGAAGCTGAAAACAATTTGGTACGTTGCCATACAATTATGGTAATCACCTGATTTTTTTTTCTTTCCTAATTTTTCTTATCCTCATTGATATCCCCTTCTTCCGGTTCCACATACTGAAGGATAAAAGTACCCTTAAGCTGATTTTGCAACCATGTCAACACATAAATTCGAATAACAGAGCTCTAAGTGTTTATCTCTCATTAACATGGGCATAAGAATATCATCAGTTCATATACTCTACAGATTTAGCAGTTTCATCAATGCCTTTATGAAATTTGTTTGCCTTTATAGATTGCACTTAAAGGTATAAGTGTCTCATATTTTTCTTTTCCAAGATGAATTGTCAGCCATCACAGAAGTTTATTTACTAATACATGTTCTACCATGATAGAATATGAAACAAAATGCCTGTGTCATGTCACAAAAACTTTTAGAGATTAGATATGAGAAAGAATTCCAATAGAGTTGCACCAGAAATAAAATTGTCCCTTTATACCTAAAGAAATAATCATCAGAGTGGGGTTTTTTTGATGGAAAGATCTTTGTCTTTCCATGATGACATTACAACCAGCTTGTATCACTACTTAACAGTACATTCATCTATAATGGAAATGTAATCTTCCCTAGTACTACCTGAGTATACAGCTTTGTTCATTACTGTATGCAGCAGCATTCATTATCTGGTTCTTTTATGCATTATCCAATTTCCCAGTAGATCCTAATAGCTATAAAAGTTGTCCTCACAACTTTGTCTTGAAATAATTAAAATGTATAAAAATTTTAGATAAACAGTTTCATTTTATGACTAAATCAGTAGTTTCAGGTCCATTCTAGGGTGGTTTTATGTCCATAGTTAACATACATATTTAAAGCCTTATTTTCTTATCTCTTGGTATTGTGTATCTCAGATTTTGCACTGTTATGAGTAACAAATGTACCTTGCCTTTTCAACTAGAGTGGAACTGAAATGTTTGACCAAGAAAACATGCTTATCTTTGGAGTTCACTTGAGTTTTGTGTAAAGAAAAGGAGGAAATATTTTCAAAACTAGAATAAGCTATGAGAGAAGTGTTCAGTTCTACTACACTGTGTGATATGCTTTTCCACCACTGTGTAAGAGACAGACTACCCTTTTTGTCACTCCCATGCAGGACTGAGAAATCCACAACTCTCACCTAAAAAGAGTAAAATACTGCCTCTTTCTAATAAATTTTTGTTTATTTCTCTGAGAGATGAGGAGGGTGCAAAGTGTGGCAGGCACAGTGGCGCAACTCTTCTGGGGCATGAGAGCCAGCTTTGGTTGCTGCAAGGGCAGCAATTTTCTTCCAAAAGGTTGATTAACCTGGATGTGGCTTTTCTTGGAGACACATTTTCTTCCTCATGGTCATTCCTGGGTCAATGCCACCATTGTGATTGTACTAGGCCAGCAAAGAAAGCAAGATTAAGGCTTCCCAGAGAAGGAAATCAAAATATGTAAAACATCCTTTGCTGGGAGTCTATAAAAACAACTGGATGAACAGGAAACTAGATTTTAGGCAAGCCAATTATCTGGGGAAGTCTAAAGCTTCATCAGGAAAATTTCACTGATATACCACACTTGAGAAGACCAAGTTAGCTATTCCTTGTACTTCCACATGAGGAAGCCATCTGCCTGCAACCATGCAGCCACCAATGAGGAATGTGAAGGAGGCCCACTTCAAGAAACATGAAACCCAGCCCCTGTTTGTGTATTTTAAAGGTGATGCTGCAAGAATCATGGTCCTGTTTGCATTTGTACAGCACTGCAGGGCATCTCTGTCAGAGATGTGATCTGCAGTACGAACCAGTGGCTCTCTGTCGGAGCTGTTCAGCTTTGCTTCTGTTCCACCCTTGCATGGTGTCCACTTTGGGAAAGGCACAGCCCTCCAAGGGGATGTATGTGCCATTCCAGCAGCACAGCAAAGATAAGAGAACTTCAGTAAGGCAAAATGGTAACTTGAAAATATACCAAAGCACAGGCTCAGACAAAAGCAAACCTTGTTTACTGACTAATCACTTTTCATTTTCCTGCTTCTCAGAAGCATCTTGCGTATTATCACCTCTAACAATTCCACACTAGCCACGCTCAGGCTTGCTTGAATAATGGCTTCTCTTCTGCTCAAATTCCCCATCCACAAATAAAGCTAAGAAACTCAGTTAAGCTATGCAGGAGTCAGGGAAAGAAGGGGAAATAAGAAAGCAACAGAGCTCATACAGCCTTAGAAAACCTTGGCTATCTCAGTTTTAGTGACTTGTAACTGAGAGAACCCTAAAGAGATTGTTTTAAACATTATATTTTCAAACCCACTTTATTTTTCATGGAGCCTGGGACCTGTCTGAACAATGGCAATGAACCACTTCTCCCCAGCACACACTGGTGTTTTAAATTACAGCTGTAGATCTGACTGTTTACTTCAGATTTCTCAATCTGTTGTGGCACAGAACTGAAATAGTTAGGTGGCAGAGGCCCCGATTAGAAATACAGATGGTGACACAGGCAGAAGGCTTAAAGCCCAGTGGAATACATTCTTTTCTGAAACCACCATGTAATTACTTATTTCTGCTGACATTGAGAATTTTCTGTAGTAACAATAATGGAGACATCAAACACATGGGGAAAAAATGGACAGTTTTGAGTATACACCAAGTGACTGATATCTTTTGCCAAGAGAAAGCATTTCTCATTTTTTAAAATGCGGCCCTTTGCATGTCCCTAGTTTTGTCTTCATTTCGTTATGGTCTATATATTTATCCTTGCCATTGCCCAGTCCTCCTTAATGTACTGTGAGATCCTATACCAAATATTGATGTTTCTGCTATCTCACATTTCTTATAAGACACCAAAATGATATTACTGTCGAATGGCAGTATAGCTTACGGGCTGACGAGCAGCTGCTTGAGGAACATAATATGCATATGTATGTATATATTCTCACAGAGCTTCATCCAGAACTGCCAAAGAAGGGAGAAAGCTGAGGACATTGGTGTTGTCTATGTTCCTGTGAGTGCTCTATGTGCCTGCCTGTGTCAATTTGAGTGTATATGCATGTTACACACCTGCATCCAAGTCTTTTTGCCTATGGATCAGTTTTGCTACTGATCCAATGGTTGGACCCGGGGCATGGAGCTCCAGCAGCCTCACCCCTGCCAGGAGGTTGTCAGATTCAGCCCTGCTTGGCACAACAGACTCTTTTTATTCTTACAAATTAAAAATATTTGAACGAAAACTTTCACATAGGACTCAATGAACTGAATAATATTACCAACAATATAAATATTTGTGTAGAAATATCTTCATGCTTGTATTTACTGAAGTACCATTAAAATAAATATTTTTTCACATAATTCAGCAGTACAAATTATACCCAGTCATTTTTTATTTATATTTTTAAACATAGTCATGGAGAATGGACTCACAAAGTAAAGATCCAAAGCCAAAGATCCAAATAGGTAAGAGATAGGGAACAAGAGTTCACCAGCCAAGTTTTGAAAAGGGTACATTTCATTGATGCTGCTATAATTTTTTTTTTGCTCATCACTTATATTTATGAATGAGGTGGATGATGAAAAATTGACTTTTTGTCTGAATTTAAGCTTAAAGAAAGAATCAAGTGTGGTTAAATGTGGTTGGATATTTTGAAAGCAAACAGACTGTGCAGAATATGGTGAATTTTATATGATTAACATAAAAAGCTTTCTGACACTATGAGGGTCATTGGACAAGAATTACTTCCTTACAACAGGCCAGCCAAAAAAAGGAGTATTAAATACTCTGCTGTAGATTTTCAGAGTACGTTTACAAAATAATACAGCATGTGCTGCAGAGTACTTCGTATGGCATTACATTAATGTCTTAAAAGAGTCCCTCTGTGGAGTCCTGATATTTAATCTTTTGAGAAAAAATGGCATTAATAATTGTTCTCCATTTCTCCAAATTATCATCATTAACTTGTTTCACTCCACTTTTTTCCAGTCCTCATCAAATGTCTAGGAGATAATACAGGTCACATCCTCAGCTTGTGGAAACTGATACTCCTCCACTGTTTTCTGTGGTAACACCCCACAGCTGTGACTGGGGTCTCTGTGCACTCTCAGCTCTACTTTGGACCTGGCTGAACTTGTTTCTTCCTAAAAAACTTATTCACACTTGGTTTGGTCTTTTAGTCTCCTCCTTTCCACTCAGACAGTCTATAGTTGAACAGGGGCTTACATAGTTTTAGCTTGATCTCATTACAAATTTTTCAGTACTCACACTTACAGTTCAAACAGCCATTGACACATGACAGTCTCCCTCTGCCACTTTTAGCTCTACCCTTTTTACCTTCAAGTGCCTCTGTTTTTTTTTATTGTGACTTCCACTGTTCCCAGTAGCTGCTTCACTAATGAGCCTTTGTACAACTTGGACAAAAATGGTTAGGGCTCCACTTCTTTTAAAAAAAAAATCAGGTGAGATGCTTCTCTGGATATTAAATCCTCTGAGCTAAGAGCTTTAATGCTCTCCTTCAACACCTCCTGAAAGGAGGTTGTAGCCAGGTGGGGGTCAGTCTCTTCTCACAGGCAACTAGTGACAGGACAAGAGGGCACAGTCTTAAGCTGTGCCAGGGGATGTTCAGGTTGGATGTTAGGAAGAAGTTCTGCACAGAGAGAGTGATTGGGCATTGGAATGGGCTCCCCAGGGAGGTGATGGAATTATCATCCCTGGAGATGTTTAAGAAAAGACTGGGTGTGTCACTTAGTGCCGTGTTCTAATTGACAAGGTGGTGTTGGGTTATAGGTTGGACTCGATGATCTCAGAGGTCTTTTCCAACCTAGGTGATTTTATGATTCTATGATTCTACTATGCACACACTGCTGGTGAGTGCGCACATGCCAAGCAATGCCCTCCATCTTCACCCATGTGTCTTTTTCTGAGTGCTTCCAGTGTCTTGGCACGTACCACTCCCCCCTCTGCTTTCTGCAGGCTCCAGCACTGACCTCTGTGCCTTTCTCCCCAGGTCTCCCTCGGGGTTGTTTTGCATTCTCTGTCATACCTGTGGAGTTAGGACACCGTCTACCTTTCTTCAGTGCCCATCTGAAGACAGTTATCCCTTGGCTCAGAAGGTGCTACTGGCTAAATTCCTGGGCTCCCAGTGCTGTCCATGGTTTTTTGCCCCTCAGAGTTTAGGAGCATTCTTGTCTTTTTTTAGAGGCTTCATTGCTCTTCCTCTCCATAACAGTAAGATTGCAACTCTCTTTCTGCCAGCAAAATTAAACGCTTCCCAGGATTTCATTTATTTCACACTTTGTCTAATAACATTGTAAATACACACGTACTCTGCAGACATTGCTGTGTTTCTCAATTGTGTTGTTACAGGTTCGTAGTTCGCCCACTCTTCCAGAGTTAATTGAAAACTGTCATGTCCTTTAGTGCTAGCCATTGTTGGGAATAAGGACACTGAATTTTTTCCACTCCACTGGCAGCCACTTCTCACAGATAGAATAAGAAGGTCTGATTAAACCACATTTCTGGAGTTTAATCTCTACGGAGTATTTTAGTTGTTCTATTTTTTCGCTCAAGCTATTCCTATATTTTATTTTATGTCCGGTACCAGGTGTAATTCAGTAACCATTAGAAAAATATGGCTGATGGTGTTCTGCCTCATTAGGTGCCTGGAGCAGTGGCAGTACCTGGCAAGCCTCCTCGTACCAGCTGCAGGAACCCCAGGAGCCCCACACTGCTCCTTCCATGGTGCCAGCACTGCAGTTCATGCAACCACCCTGTTACCTGAATTGGGGAATAAATCTAGTTGAGAAGTAATCTTGCCAGGAAAAACTGGCTAATTTCCAGCTGAATTAGTGCCCTGAGCTTGAGTTTGGTTTTTTTCCCCATAGATCTCTAACACCTGTGCTAGCAAAGAGGTGGTACAGCACAGGGACAAGCAATCATGGAAGGGACCTGTCTGAGAAAGGATTTCCTACAAAGAAATCCTAGTGGGACTGCAACCCAAGGGCTGGGTTCTGCCTGGCCTGGACCACCATAAAGTGCCAGAGATAGCTGCCATTGCACTGTCTTCTGTTAGGGCCACAGGAAAAAGGGATTGGTGGGGTGACTCAAATATTGCGTGTCTTGAATCTGGGGAGGGAGACAGAGTTGTGGACATCCACTGTGGCACACACCTGCCAAGATTTTTGTGATTGTGATTAAGGACCACACAATTTGAAGGTCTTACTTCCATCATGTGGCATATAGCTCTAACCTAGTGTCTTGGAAACTTCGGGGAAATTGGTTGGGTAAATTTGCCTATTTTGTGGGATTTCTATGTGGAACAGCATGATCAGGCTTTGTATTTGTTGTGAGAAACGAGGTGCAGTATTTTACAAATAGGTATTCAAACACAAAGCTATTTCATGTTTTTATCTGTGACTATGGTGTATTTTAACTTTCAGATATTTTAACTGAGAAAGGTACAGTTGCTGAAAAAGAAATTAATCACTCTGTCTGAACTTTAACACTCATTCAACATCTAATTAGTTGAATTAGAGCCACTTTGCAAGAGAGTCAATCAATTCTCTAGCTTTAGCTGCCCCAGTGGTTCTAAAATTTGATGATGTTATCATTACTTGAGAGGAGACACTCAGTTAGCATTTTAATAAGTGCATTTTTCCCTGGCACTTTAGCTCCATACCAGGAACTATCAAAAGTCAAAATATTATCTGCAAAATGCAGACTCTCTTGGGCCAGAACTGTACCCACATCTGAAAATTTGTCTGATAAAGCATTCTTATTACTTTCATGTGGATCAAGAGAATTATCATCCACCAAAGTATCATGATGTGCAGACTGAGAAGGTAATTAAGAGGACAGAATCTGAACTGCAGTAATACCTTTGCAGGAGAAGCTCAAAATGAATTATTAAAATTCACTATTCACATATGAATACATGATGAAACAAAAGTGCCTCCAAAAGTTTTAAACTAGACTTTAAATACAAACCAGATGGATGCTATGCTACCAGACTTCTCCAAGTTAAGCAAATACGTTTGATGTTTTGCAGGAGCACTGTCAAGTCAAAGCTGAAGATTTCGGTTGAAATTTAAAGCATACCAGATAAAACGACATATGCACATACAGAAAGTCTAGATGGGTCTAATTTCTTGCCTATTCACACTATTTCCTTGGAAGGAGAAAAAGAGGTTCTCATAGCCTAAAACTGCTTGGTCAGACTTCTAATCTTTTTGTTTTGTTGAAAAAGGTATGTGGGCTGCTGGATCCCTCCTTCTGCTGTAGGACATTACAAAATGGTTCAGGAGGTAACATCCTACAAGTATCTGTATGATTTTGTGTTTGAAGAATAGCTTATGATGCAGGCCAGTTCTAGCAAAAGATAATGCCTCCATGACTTCTGAGGTTCTGAATTAGCAGCTTGGCTTTACAAGGAAGGAAAGATGTGACTCTCCTAAGGTATCTTGTGGAAAAGCAGTAAGTGGGGTGGAAAGAATGGCATCTCAGCCTCCCAGATGCTACTCATGCCATCTCTCTCAGGTACACTGGTGATCTTCCAATTTGACTTCACCCTGTGTTATTCTCTTTTAAAATATTACCCTATATGTGTTTTCTTGAATGAATACTCCTGCCAAAAGCTGACATAGATCAAGAACTCTTGAAAGTTTCTCCACAATGTTTTCAAAACCTTCTAAAACACAGACACCATGATCGAAACTGTCGGGTTTGGAAGCTATTAATTCACTTGTCTACCATTGGTTTCTGTGTTGCCATAGTTATTATACTGTCTCCTTGCACTGGCTAGCCAAATGGCCAATCTCTTCTTTGGCCCAGCAGCCTTTATAAGCTGTGGGAAATTTGAATAAACGCTCTTCTTTGCTGCTGGATTCCCTGCGTGCTGTGTGGTCTCTTGTCTCCTGGCTTAAGTACCTCTGCCACCTCTCCCTGCCACGAGGGACGGATGGCAGGGGGATGATTCCAGCCTTGAAAACCTTCACAGAGCGGCCGGCAGTGACCCCCCAGATACCCCTCCAACAGCAACACAAAACCACTTTTAAAAAATGAAAGTTTCATAAAGACAGAATTAATGAAAATAAAGATTTAGAAGGAAATTTTTATATGTATCATGAGTCAGCACTTGGTGTCAGTTTTCATTCCTGCTGCAGAAACATTAGCTTCTACGCCAGACCAGCTTAGTTTGTTGGACTGTTAGAGGGCTCTACCTTCTTTTTTGTGTTTAGTTTTGATTTTTTTTTTCTTATGCGATAGCTTTGCATAAGTGTCCCCACCTCATTTGTTTCAAGTACACCTTCTCTCTGGAATTTCATTTTCCAGACAGGTCTCACTAAAATACTGAGGTCCTGGAAAACAAAACAAGCCAACATATCCCAAATACAGTAAATTATCAGAGACCAACATCTCTGTCATATCTACAACATCCCTATATGCTTTAACAGTTGTTTTAAAGGTTTAGGTAGATGTTACGAGAGGAGATGAAGACAAATGAGGAAAATGGAAACTTGATGAGCCATTTCTGAAATGTCACAGTGAGAGGGAGCAACAGTTTTGTTCTCAGCTACTACCTGCACACGGACAAATCAGGACTGGTGTTGATGCACATACATTTCAGTTGCTGTCAGCAGAATTACTGCAAGATTCCTTTTCTGAGTTACAGAACTGGGAACCTCAAGAGAATAAAATATACTGGGAAATGATTTGCATGGAAATTTGAGCAAAAGGAAAGAGCAAAATTAGGTCATGCAGCCAGCAGGGAAACTATGCAGAGAACAGAGTGGCCAGAGAAAGACAGAGACTGTAGCTTTTCTCACTCTTTAGACAGTAATGGTATTCTCATAATTACCACAAAGGTATGATTAGTTTTTACCTGGTTAATTAAGGTACTAAATTACTTATATCTTTGTTCATGCATTCTGGAAGTGTTACTATTTCCTCAGATGTAAGGGCCAAATCTAAGGACCAAATTTTACCCAGATCCCATTGCTATTTCCATTCATGGAAGTGATAGACTGTGCCTTTGATATAATTAGTCTTACAATATCCCAATGCGGGAGTCATGAAATTACTATTTCTCTTTTCATTTATGAAACAGAATCTAAGAAAAAAACACCATTGAGTTTTCCAAAGTTTTAGGTCTACAATTAGTAATTTATGACTACAGTTAATCCAGCAACCTGTTGCAGAACAGACATTTGAATCCATGACTCTGAATTTTTAAGTAACTCCCCTGACTACTGAGCCATCACTGTTTTTTGTAGTGCTTATGCAAAAGATTAAAAATCCCAATAAGCTATGACATGGTTGGTTTTTCATCTCCCTTATGCTGATCAGCTGCACTCACCTCTTCTTGCTGTGTGTCCTCTCAGTACCACATTCTACCAGGTATTTTATATTGAATAAGCCAACCTTCTGAGCATTCTAAGAGACAAACATGAAAAAAAAGAAGATGAGGCCATGAAAATGAAGGGGCAAATTTGTTCTTACTACAAAATCAGCTCTTTGGTCACAGCTCTGTGCAAAACTCAGCATTTAGATCTAATCTTCTACACACAGCTTTTGCTTCCTCTCCCAGAAAATGCTCTGGTATCAGCACAGTGACACTGCACATGCTAAAGCAAGGTCCCAGCTTATACAGATCAAGACTTCATGGTAAAAATATGCTGGTCTCTGGAGAGGAATGAGGGCAACAAGCCACAGACATGGTTCAGCAGAAAATCTAATTCTCCATGTTAAACATCTTTATGAATTGTGCCTCACTCAACGTAATGCATTCATCCTTCACATATATGGACATAAGTTTTTAAAAGAAGAAAAATTAAACATAATAAAGAAAAAAAGAATACACAAGGTACTAGAACAGATAATCTGTTTTCTCTTTCAGTGTATGTATGAGATGTAGAAGAAAACAACACAACTGACAGGAGTTAATTTCTTTTCCATTCTCTTCCTGGTAAAGATTACAGAAGAGTGAATTATAGAACAGCACATTCATAGTAGACTAAAATAATTTTTCATGCAGAGAATAATAAATGTGTTGAATAGTATACTATTTTAAAATATTTAGATGTAACCCTGGAAGAAATATTTGTACTTAAAGGTATGAGTAAAAGCAATTAAGATAACTCCTTTTTTACATTCCACCACTTTAGGATATTTATATGCCCTGGCAGACAGGCAGAAGTCAACAGACCAGATCTAAAGTTTCTAAAAATCGAGGGAGAAGTTAACAGGACCAACCCACTTAAAATTTGCTGGACATCTGACTCAGGATCTGTTATGAATATTTCCTTTTCTTTATTTATTTACAAACGTTTTAGCTTTGCTTTCTGCAGAGTTTTCCTGGTGTGCCTTGGTTGCTCCAGGTCTATCTCCTCCTGGGAGGAGATGGTGGTGAGTTTGGTCCAGGGGCTTCTTGAACACAGCCCACTCCAAAGTCAGGACTAGCAGCTGCAGCAGTAGTACACTAGGAAGGAGTGTACCCCCACAGGAAAGGATATTTTATTTGCAGGATGTTTAAATGAAATTTTCCCATAGAGGTGTGACCTGAGCCTCCCTACCAGAGAATGAAGTGTCCAGTTCCCCAACCAGGCTGCAGAGCAGAGACTTGCTCAACTTTGTTCAATATGACATTTTGATCGACCTTAACATTCTGAAAAGCTGCAGAGGCGATGTCCCTAGATCACCCCGTCTCCCTACCTCAAATTCCAGATAACTACATTTGTTCTGCTTTAAAACTCCTTCAGATCTTTCTACCAGGCACTTGACTCCCTCCCTGAGATTTTAAAGGGCTTGTAACTCCTGCCCAGGCTTTGCAACTGTTGGCCTATATAAGCATAGGTCTGCGTGGATTTCATTCTGTAACGTGTAAGCTTATATACACATAGTGCAATACATTGCAACAGAGCCTGTAGAGAAAGAGGAAGGTATATTTCATCAGTGTGACTTTTGGAGACTCACAGACTCCAGAAATTAGTGTTATAAACTTGTCAGTAGGTGATGTGTGGCTATAGAATTATCCCAGCACTACCCCTTGTGTCCTTTGGACGGAACATTAAAGAAGAATGGAAGTTAACTATGCATGAGATGCACTAAAACTATGTGCTTAAATAACACTCATCCGCTCATTTTTGCTGTTTCATTTCAGGTCACTTTTTTCCAGAGTGCAAATTCATAACTAGGTGAACAAGTATTTTTTTTCCTGAGTATTTTATTTAAATGGTTGCACTGTGAGTCTTCCGAGCCTTAAAAGGAGACCAGCTTTTTACATCTTTGCAACAGAACCAAAACATGGAAGGGGCAACCATTTTAAGCTTACAATTACAAAATATGCCCAATAATGGACAGCATTTCCCTTCTGGGCTTGATTCAAATCTCCTAGCAGGGTCATTTCATCATGACCTGCCTTCTCATGTCCCTCACAATAACTCCATGACATTACGTTAGTTTACCCAGGAATATCTGAGCCACATGCACAATCCACAGAAACAAATAGAAAGCTGCCCCTTTCTTCCAGCACACAGGAAGAAATTCATGCAAACACAGATAAAAATATGAAGTATTTCTATCAAATTTTTTATGTATTTTTACATAAAATAAACACGTTGTTTTGCCTACTGGAAAACAAATATAAAATTAATTGAGTAAAGATTATTATTTCTATTGATTTAGCTGGAATATGCAGCAAAATAAAAACTAATGTAGGTTTCTGGTTTTGAGAGTTCCCATCAGAAATACTTTATATAGTTTATAGCTTTTCATTTTTTAGTTTTGGTGTTATTTTAAAATTATTGTCAAGGAGTCATCATTGAAAAAAAGTAGAAAAAAATGAGATTGAACCTGGTAGGGTATAGCTTTCCAATTTGAGGAAATACTTCTTATCAAACATTTAAAAATATATACATCTTCAGTGAGAAAATTAAACTTAATAATAAAAAATGAAAGCAGTGAATGCAATGTTGTTAATCATCTTTTACAATTTTGAGAATTCTGTTTTTAATATCAGGGCTGCCTTCTCTTTCATGAGGTGATTCACTTCTCTGAAACTCTGCAGTTTTCAGGTGGGAGGGAAAATGAAATTTGAATTAACGTGTATGGTCTTTGCTGTTAATAAATGGGATGAATACTGTCTTTTGTGACACAAACATCTTCACCATTTTCTGTGAGTTATGCTCCGTTTCCTGCTCAATAACAATGCAACAATATACTTGTAGCACATATGTGCTGTAACTTAATACAATTTCATGTAATAATCAGAGCTAAGCAAAGCTGTAGAGGTGAATTTAAGCTGGCAACTGCCTCATCGCTCTTCCTGGGGAAAACATAAACAACACAGATATGGCATTTAGAGACACTCTGAACACCCTGCTGCTGTAGTGTGTGTGCAAGGCAAATTTCCTTGCCACAGCAGCATCAAGAGATTTTCAGTGTAAATGAGTATCCACTTGAAAACCTTTCTCAACTGGACAACCACACACCTGATTATTGGTCAACTGTATCAGTCATGAGCCAACCCATGAGGGCCGATGGCCATGCACTAGAGTACAACTGATGACAATGGGTAAATCAATCCTAGATCACTTGTTTGGAGCTACATTTGGGTCTACTGCTATTCTGAAAAGGATAAGAAGTGGTATGGAAAGAGAAGAATGATGGTAGTAGCTTGGTTTTTAGAGAAAGAAGTACTGATCCCGTCTGATCTGAAATTAGTACAGAAAATGAATTTTTGGGTTTTCTCCTTCATTGAAAGTCTTTCAGAAAAAAAGATCACCTTGAAACTGGAGGTAAAGGGGAAATTGCTTCTACAGCTATGCTGCCTTTTGTGCCCAGGGGCAACATTTTCATATTTCTGTAACACCCATACATCATGGGAGAGATTCTTAACCGGTATAATTGGCATAAATCTGTAATGTTCCCCTGAGGACGAGTACAACAGCTCTTTCTCTGCATATTACTGCTTCCTGTGCTATGACAGATCACTGTACCTACCATTAATAGACTGACTTTAATTCAATCTGCACAGTACCAATATTAAGGACAATATATATTGAAACATTCTTGTAAACTCTTCCTAATGTTCATTTGTCTCCAGAAACAAAATGTTGATTAGTGTTTTATTAAGTGAACATTATCTCTAAGAATGTTAGATGCATTAAAACAGCTTTCAACATTCTTAATACAGCCTACCAAATGCAAACACAAGTTTGCTTTTCTATAAACAAACTGCCATCCTGTTTTATGACGACACCTACATGTGTTGCCAGAACAAATGACAACAACATAAGTTCCATTGCTATCTACTTGCAGCTGTCAGGAGCACATTTCTGAAGGGATCCAAATCTGTGAAGATTTGCTGGAAATAATAGAAAAGCACAATGAAAAATAAAGGGATTCATTCAGAGTTTGGCTACTGGGAAGAAAAACCTACTTATCATCAATACTATTTTTCTCTCCATTTTTCTCCTTTCGAAGAATGTGTCAAATTCTCCCATAGGAAATTTGACTCCATTGTCCTTAAAAATGGCCTATTATCATTTATAAATTAATATAAACTACTGGCAATGGAGTCTACCTTTAATAATACAAATTATTAATATTATAGAAGATGTATTCCAGTGTAAAAAGAAAATGAGAATTTACGTGAGATGTCAGAAGAATTTAGTTATATTCACAGATATTCAAGCCAAAAGTTTTTTGTCATTATTTTCTTATCCTTTTTTTCTCTCAGCATTTAATGGTGGAAAGTTGTTCCAAAAAGCTTGGAGGGATGTCTTCTCTGTGCATGTCTGTGGACATTGCATGTATCCATGGGTGTTATGAGAGGTTTATTTGAGGTATTTATTTGTGGTTGTAGATTGGCATATTTGAATAGGAGTCAAAGTATCTGAAACAAATTGTGTGTTTGTAGTTTGCAGCAGAAGCTCAAGAAGCTACAAAAACTGCCCACAGAAGTGAAAATAAGACCAAAAGGAAAAGTATACGTATAAAAAAATTAGTTATATTTTTATCTTTCAAATTTCTGGACCATATATATGTCACCTTCATTCTGCTATGAATTCTGATATTATAAAAATCCTGCACTAAGTTGTAGCCCTGTAAGTTGTTATTTCATGATAGAATACTGAATAGTTCTGTGTTGTTCTAGCAGAAACTGACAAACTAAATGTAAGTGGATTTTTAAGCCTGAGTTCTGAAAATAAAGTCAAATCTCTATGACAGTCCTCTAGATGCCACTATATTTTGTCAAAGTTACCAGCCTAAATTCACCCTCAGAATAAATCAGCTGAAGTCAGCAACACTGTAAGAGAATGAACTTGGCTTAATTGAATTGAGGTCAGGGTAATATTTAGTTCATGTTGGATGTGGCACAGTATAAAACTGCGGTTTTTAAAATGTGTTTCATTCCTACTTGGTAAACACCTTTGCTGTTTCAGAAGTGGGTCCTTTTCTGTCATAAACTTAGATTTTTTTGACCAATTAAACCAAATTCTGTTTATTACTTAAGTTACACATCTATAACTTGACTGATTAGAAACAGTTACATCCCAAGATGATTTTGACTTAGAAGTTTGTATATAGAAGAAGTAATCCAAGAAAATGGTGATATAAGATAGAACACATTGATTTCTCCTGATTTAGTTGATTTCAAAATAAGCCCAGGACTTCCACTGAACAGTAAATCTGTAAGTTTCTTACTGGTATATCTCCTTTAGTGTTTGTTTTAGTTAAAAAAAGGTCTCCCAAAGTTCTCTCATTTATCACATTTTCATTGTAATAATTTCAGAGAGCAGACCTGGAGTCCATTTGGATGAGCTAAGCTGGAAAACCTATTCTGGAAGTGCACCTCAGTAGCACCAACCAGGAATGAGCTTCAGTCTAGGAGCTCAGACTATGGTTAACACAATGTACAACTCCCCAAACCTCTGTAGTGTGGATATTGTGAGAACATAATATGCTATACGATTCATGCTATGAATCACCTCCTACTGGTCATCATCATTTACTAACAAAGGTATAGCCTCTGATCACATTAATAACGTAACAAAGTTAGGTACATAGGCAAGAAAATCACCATGACTAATTTTTGATGACCTTAAGTGTTTCTGTGTATAACATCACTTTGAAGGATAGTTTGCCATGGTTCTTCATCCCTAGCAGTATGAGCAGAGGGAGTATGGAGAATGTTATTCGTGTATATCATCAAAGTAATGAAAAACTCCTCATAGTGCAGTGCTGCTATGAGATATTGCCTGATTTCAGGGTTAGAAATTTCCACCTTCAGAAGATGAAATGGGGTTTTTTTGCTTTTGCCAAATCCCCCTAACACTAATGGGAAACACAGGTTCTGTCCCTCAAAGGAAGCATTGTGGTAACAGTATAACCTGCAGTGAGCTCTGCCAGCAGAAATTGTCCATTTCAGTAGAGTTAGGTCTAAGCCACATAGAGCAATGCTCCTGTGTTACTGCCCTTGACAACAACCTCAGCTCTTTTTTCAAGATTCCTGTGGGAAGGTGAATTGTCTCCCTGGAGTTTTCCATATGACCCCATGATCAATCTCATGTTCCTAGTAGTGGATGTTAGGTAGCATTCAGCCCTCCTAACCATTCTCAGCAGCATCTCATCCAGCCTCATTTAGCACCCTTTCACACAGCACGCTCACAGGCTGCCCACTCTCTAGCGAGAGTGAGGATGATAGAGGTCATATACAACCTTAAATCCTAGTGGATGCTGCTGTAACAGAGAAACTACCTATTGTGCCAGATGTATGACAACAGGTATGTTTTTCTGAAATGCCTTTGTGACTAAAGTACCTCTGCTGCCAAATATTGCCAGAGCTCAGGCATCTAAGCAAAAACATTTTTGGAAAAGATCATTATGCAAAGTCAGTGCCTTGACATGCTTATTGCAGAATAGGACAGACCCTAGTATCCAGAAGTATTTATACCTTGTTTTAATCTGTAAAGGAAGCCTGCTATAAAATTGTAATTATGATTGAATTTGCCCCTATCTCTCACTAAGGCTCAGCTAACACATGAAATTTAGGAAGCCGTTGTGGAATTTTGAATAAGAAATTCAACAAGAGTAAGAAGTTATTGCAAAATACATCTGCTGCCTTTGTTTTCCAGAGATAGAGTATGCTAATGTGTTTAATCTCAAAGTCTGACAAAGAAATGGGAAAGGAGGAGGATGTAGTAGCCTGTTGCAAAGTAAATGTTAAAAATGCTCTATAAGTGAAGCAAACCCAAAAAAATTTCCATTCGCTTTGTCAATTATTTTAAAATATTGCATTTCAACAACCTGATTGCTAACTTTTCTTAAATAGTTCTTTAACACTTCATTAACAGCATTGTCTTCTTAACACTTTATTGTATGTAATGGGATACAGCCATTACTCTGTATTTCTTTCCAAAACCCATCTAAAGCACAGATTTTGGGAACTGATAAGAAGATATTATCTGATCCTAATCTGTTTTTAAAATGAGAACAAATGGGTTTTAAAAGCTCTACATCAGCTCTAAGAATAAAGTACATACCATATTCACAGAATACATCTGACACAAGGAGAAAATAGTAGATGTGATGTCTGCCATAATACAAATTAATTTTAAACAAAATCAGTTAGTAAATCATAGTCCTTATGTGCTAATCTTTTCTTAAATGTACTTAAACAGGCAGCTCAAACTTAACACATTTCTCACTTTAATAATCATATAGAAAACTATTCTCTGAATTCTCTCTAAGAAATGGTTTATAGAACTTAATTATGTGAACTGTGTAGTGCATTTTGCCTGGTATTTGGGAACTTCCAGAGGAATGATGAGGAATGGCACAAACTAGGGGTTCATGATGGGATTCATATAATTTAACTTGAGCTATTTAAAATCTAAAGTTCTAGACTAAGTGAGTTGTCTGTGTGCTCTCTCTGACCAAGTTTTCACACCAGTAGGAGATTTGAGCAAGATCCTGGAGGTAGGTGAAATCAGTTGTCATCTAGAAATGTCTTTCCTCCCTCCATTGACTATCCAGTGAGCCTAGATCACATTAGAAACCTGGAGATTTTAAATGGTGAGGCTGTATGAGATGTATCCTACATAAAGGAATGAAGCAGAAAAGTGAGATTCAATGATTCATTAAACCTGTAATGTAGTTATTCCAGTACTCTTGTACTCTGGTATTTCAGACTTAGAACTGTATTTCACTTTGTGTTATTTCAAAGTTACCTTTGTATAATAAAATCAAACATTCTGTGACCAGAATTAAAAGTGAGATAAGTACAAACAAACAAACAAACAAAAACACACACACAAAAAAAAATCAAGAAATTCAGACCCAGTTCTTTTATCCATTCTAAATTCATTCTAAATTCAATGCCTTTCTTGAACTAGTCTTTCATTGTGTGAATAAATCCACTGATTCTAGAATTTGCAGCAGTATAACCAATCTCTCTTCATGAACATATTGTGGACTCCCTCAACTTCCCAAAACAATGCATTCAGTAAAAGAAAGGATCTCTGCCAGTGACTGACAGACTTTGATAAGTGAATACTCCTTCCAGTCCTCCATGTGAGTTCACATTTTCTTCTGCCCTCAAACCACAAGAAAAATGCTCTTTAGATCATCTACCTGGGCAAACACAGACCTTTACTTGACAAGACAGCAGTCAAAATGTTACTGTATAGTTCTAACTCCAGAAGTTGATCAAGCTTTAGGTTCACATAGGGTTGTAAACCTATCATCTGGTGTACTATTACCTATCATCAATATAAGTTTCTGGTCTCCTGGTCAAGGAAATTATCACTGGTTTTGTGTTAGCTGAAGAATGATATAATTCCACAGGAAACTGTTATTTTCTGATTCCCGCACATAAGTTGAGGCACCGATTATGTCTTGATTGCCATTATACTAACAAAAGCTGATGCAAACACAAAATTACAAGGAGGTAGGAAATTTTTTGTGGTGAAGCTTAGAAGTAAAGTAGCACTGTTTCAGGAGCTCTTAAGATTGTTTAACTAACATAAAATATTGACTACCTTTTTGCAGCTCCTTGTCATATTCGAAGATATACTGGTTTAATACACATTTGTCAAATCAATTCTTTCTGTAGTAGGATGTAGCAAAGTATTCTTATTTAATTTGGATAGATTTTGAACCATAATATCCAGTAATTATGGGACTTACATTTATTTGTTACATTACCCAAAATGTTTTGCTTAAGTGTGTCTTGGCAGAGTAACCTCAAGGAATTATAATCTCCATGGCAAAAAGTGACAGTTTTTTAGGTTTATCATTAATTGATTGTCAGAGAGTTCTAATTGTGCAAAACTTAAAATCATAAACCAGTTTAAAGCAAGTCTTAAAAACTTACTTTAGTGATCTTTAATGTAAACAAAAAAGTAATACTGTTACTAATAAAAGTCAACAATACTTACCTATCTAGAAATCTTACTTCAGTATTTCTGAAGCAACATTACAACACCTGAAGAAATAGAAATAAGAAACTTCACAGTCCAAACAATGTGTTTATAAACTAATAAAATCCTTCCTTTAAAGTTTTTCACCCTTTTCCAGTGCCTGTTGATCTGTCTCTGTCTGTGGGAATTTCACAGAGCACCAAATGTTCCTTCTTAAAAACTTGGAAGAAGTCTCATAAGTTTTGGGAAACAATGAAGAAAAAAATGACATAATAAAACCAGAGGATAAATAGAGTCTTCCTGAATATAAGTAATCACTACTAACAAATGAGTCCTCCACATCCAGTTTTTTGTTCTGTCCACCTGATTTATACTGGACGTAGATTTTGGAGGCTTTGTCCCAGGTACAATGATGCCACAAAACAGCAACAAATCCCAAAGTTACTCAGCGCAGGGAGCATCAAGTATTTTAAATAATGCATGTGACATCATGTCAGGAAGAGAAAGTTAAGAGTTCGGATGGGTCTGTTTTATGGATGGGTGAACCAAAGAAGATAGCAGGAGCTGCTGAAGGGTCTGAGAGGGGTGCAGGATGGCAGTTGTTTTACAGTATAGAATGATTTCAGGCTGCCTAAATGACAAATGGCCATAGTCTTCTTTAATTCTGCCATGCTCCCAAGAGCAGAGGATGCTTTATTAAGCATTGATAACTATTACAGGACAACTTCTTCAGCTGAAGTGACAATAGTTTTTGTTTTGGCAATGAGAGACATTTTGTTCCAGGGTCTCTGAGAATGACTGTCACTGTTTACGACACAAACTCCTGACATCTACAGAAAATCTCATAACTTGATTTCCTGACATAATAGTCTTATTCTTCCAAGTGAGTCAAAAAAAGAAAACAAAGATAAAAACTGCTTTTACTTGAGGCATCTTGTCCCTTTTGTTGTCTGAAATAGAAAAATTAGGAAGTACCAGCATCTAAAAATGAATATTGGTTTAAGAAAATAAAGAGTGCTAAAATGAGAGGAATTAAGATGCATTTCCTTCAGTGCTCTCTGAGTAGCTGTACTCTGAAATTCTGCTAGTTTTTTGTCCTAACTGAACTTTGAGTGTTGCCTTTGTGGATAAGCATGTACCGTGCCTCATTTCACTTGAATTTCAGACTAGAAGCACAAAATAAAACAAATCAAAGTTTTTATCCCTGCAATGTTTCCTCACTTTATCAAAATGAAACCATGTTTTCAATGAACCCCATTTTCACCCAGGTAAAACAGCCTTTGGTTTCTCTTATTTGTCTTCATATTCGCTGCTTTTATAAGTATTGGGGTTTGGAATCAAGGAAAATAAAACAGGAATTGACATTGTAGAGTAACCTCTGAACTAGCTACGTTCTACAGCAGCATGTAACAGTGTGCCTCTTTTAAACCTTCTGAGAATCCCTTATTATAGATGATTTTGTCTGGTGCACTTCTCACTGTTTGATTTTTATATATATAGAAGATTCATTTGTTTGAGTTAGTTATTCCAGATGCCCCAGATTTTCAACTCAGTGTTTTCCAGATCATCTACTCTGTGACCATTTACGCATGTTCTCTGTGCAGACTTTGAAATTACTTCTGTTTCCATTAATTTCATCTAACATCCTTCTACTGCAGACCATGGTTTCTGCTAAACAATGTATTTCTAATATATTCCCCTTTAGCATTGCTGTAAGAGATCTCAGGGAAGTTCTTTGTTACATATGGCTCCTTGGCTCCTATTCCATTTTGTCTTTCAACAGTGCTTGTATCCTGAACAGAAAAGAAACCGTTTCTATTAGTACCACATAAACGTTTTTCCCATTGCCTCCAAAGCATGAAGCATGCCCTCTCATTCCATTTTCTCTTCTTTCGGTCTCTGCATATTCAAAGTCCTGCTCTTCCCATCACTATATCTGCATTACACAAGTTCTGGGGAAAAAAATCTTTAAAGCACATCCTTAACTTAATGTGTATGTATAAACATTTGTATATGTCCTAACAAATAAAAAGCAAAATGCCTTATCATGAAATAGCTTTCAGAAAATTTTAGCACGTAGAAGGCCTTGTTCCCATTTCTTTTATTTAGGACCTTCAAAATGGAGCGTGTTGACTGATATGGGAAAACACCCAAAGCCACCAGTATCTAACAAAACCCATACGCTGTCCCCAGAGAGACTGTCTAGACTGCCATAGTCTATTCTGGAAACACCAATACCCAGTGAAGCAGACAATATGACAGATGTCTAAGGTTCAGAGGGGACATCTCTTTGTCCACACCATCATGCAATCTAAATGGCTCTAGGCAGCCCATTTACTTTCACAGTTTTCCAACTCACTTTCCAATGTTTCCTCATAGCAGTTAGAGTTCAGGATTCTTGGGACACAGTTTTATGGTGTTTATCCTGGGTATCTAGCAATTTAACCCCTAATTTCCCATACAGTGGCAGCCGGGGTAAGATCTCCAGCATTTTCCTCTGCCTGACTCTCGCACTGGCTTTATTCTGCCAATCTGTCAGCACAGTGAATGGTATTGCTGTCGACCACTGCCCCTGCCACAGACTGGCCAAATGTAAGGAAGGCACACAGCAGAAAGGCATGCATTATATGCCCCAACCTCATTGGGATGTGTGGCTCCTGCTGTGTGTTAATAAAATCTGAGTTATAAAATTGCAGATCATTCTGCTCAGTGATGATCCAGTCAAATACAGAGGGAATGTGAGAAACTCAGTAAAAATAATTGAGTTTTCGCTCTTAAGCCTCTGACATCCATCTGAAAATCCTACCCTCTATTTTTCCAGAGAAACTACACCTAAAGCCTGCTAATGCTGTGTCAATATGGACATATTACTGGGGTCCTTATGAAATGCCTCATAATGCTCAGAGTGTCTGAGGTGTACTAGCTCTCTAGTACTTAAACACTGAAATTTAAGAAACCAGGGAGGAAATGCAGCCTCTCATTATAAATATCCAACTCATTTTAACAGTAAAGGCTGATTTAATTTTTAAAAGAAATTATTAACTTTTAAAATCCTCTGCAGATTTGTGAGATTATCAGAAGAACAGGTTTTGGCTTACTTCTGCTTCCTTACACAGTAAAGTGTTGGCTGCCTGTTAAGCTTTTGCATTATCTGAAGAGGGAAATACATTGAGAGAACATTCCCTTCTGGCTCTGTCCCGGTATTGCTCATCTAGCTGGTTTTGACAGGTTAGACACTTGTCACAAGTGCAGTCTGGTTCTCATGAGAAAACAGGTCCCTGTTCCAGCGCTATTATGTTAAACTGTCACAAAATTCATATTCAACTCAAAGATACTCTAAAATCTGGATTTAAAATATTTGCCATGGTCCTTTTATCATGCAGTTATCACTAAGGATGCAAGTGAAGTTTGTCATCTCTTGAACTGTGGATGGACATGTTAGATACAGAAGACATCTCACAGCCACAACACTGCAATTTCTACTCTCTCAGTTCTGGATTTAACAAAACACTAAGATGACTGTAACTCACAACAAAAACACAATATGTCCATTCCCAGTTGTTTGGGACATACCCATCTGTTTCTACTCCTTTCCATCCTTCTATCGTTGAAGTCTTTCCTAGCTCCCCTAACTCTCTGAACATCTAGCCCCAGTTACATCATCTGCCTCCTCACTTTATAACTTTGGCTAACTTTCACATTCCTGAGTCTCCCTTTGTTTTACCTCTAGCATCCTTGATTGTTTTTCCTCTAGTCTCACTGCTCCTTTCCCCAATACTATGTACTTTCCATGGGGATTGGTTTAAACTTCCTATTGGTGTTCCTGTTTGTCATGCTATTGGCACTGTTGAAGTACATTACCGAGGCATCAGAAACACCTATTGATCAGCTTTTAAGTCCCCATGTACATGTATTTCTGTGTAGTGTTTATCAAGTATTTAATTGACTGTAACCTGCTTTGTTGTTCACTGCACTTGGTTTTCCCTAGCATAAACTAAAATCAGCAAAACAAGACTGAAGAGAACTAAGCAGGGACATTTCTCATGCCAATGGCTTTTGCTTCTCATGAGAACCCACATAACAACATCACTGGAGTCTGCAGTTGTGGGTGTATGAGACCAATGGCACCGGCATAAGAGCAAAGGAATGCAACGGAAAACTGCTGTCATGGCTTCAGGCTCGTGTGAAAGGTTATAAGGCTGCAAATAGCTGACCTGTAACATTACAGATCCTGAAGCACTAAGGCACCTCAGGCACTATACAGCTTCATCTTCTGTTACTTCTGTTTACCTTCTTCACCTCATGTGTGATTTCAGTCATCTACTACACCACCTCTCTTCATCTCTCTTCAGTCAGAGAAATTGTTAGTCATCCTGCATGCTGAGTCTGTCCAGTATCTGTGATAATTCTCATCACCCTTCTCAACACTATTTTCAATTCTACTACAATCTTTTGAGAGCCCTGCACTAGAATTATAGACAATTTTCAAGACATGGTGCGTGAAAGTATTATAGAGTGGCCTGGTAATGTTTTCTGGTTTTTTTCCTAACCTAGATAACTCCTAATGTTGTATTTGTTTTTTCACTGAAAAGAGTAATGCAAAAACTTTCTCATCTTTATAACCCCTGAAACTTGTTCACAGAGATTAGAATTAGCCAAATAGTTGTAATACATTTTTAATCCTTGTTTTCAAGCTTTTCTACATAAATTATGCCAATTGAAGCTGGATCACCATGTGAACACGGGCACTCTGAAGGTCAACAATTTTATGTAGGCAGACATGCAAAAAGTCAAAGAATGTTTATTTACATAATTTAGAAAAAGGATATTTTACATAGTTTGAGAGACATACACACAGTTTTGCAGTCATTTGATCTGTTAGTGGAGAGGACTTGTCAGGTTTTGGAACTCCTAGCACTCATTTTTCTTTCAATAAAATTCCTAAAACAGTCTTCCAAAATGCCCAGAAGTATTGTTGGCACATTTCAAACAAACAATCTTATTTGCAATTGACTTAGAGTCCATCAGGAAAAAAAACATTTTCAAGTGAATAATCATTTACTGAAGTTTTGGGGTTTTTTATCACTGAAGAACTAAATAGAGATACTGGAACAATGCTGCTATTTGTATATAAAGTTAAAAAACACATCTGAATGGTGTTGACTCTTCTTGGGTTACCACTTCTGATGTGTATGCTAGAGAACTTTGGAAAAAAATAATCCATTCCTGCATGAGTGTGGAGAGTCAGAGCATTAGCAACATTAGCCCAGGGCTAAGGAATTTTACTTACTAAAAGTCACTAGGGAACTAATCCAAAGGTCTGGCTTCCAGGCACTTCAGGGATTTGAATCTGCCCCTCAATGCAATGTGAAACTTATTTGCATATAAATTCTCATTCTGGTAAAATGTTTTATGCTTCCCGTGCAACTGCGATGCAGTCGGATGGGTCACTGAGAAGAAAGAAAAATATTTCAATCTTTTTGAGACTTTGGGGTGACCCCCATCACCTCCTCCCCTGTTTCACTCACACCAGCATCTTGGAGGCCAAAGTGCCCCTTTGCCTGAGGGTCGGTTTCTCATGGCAGGCTGTAGCACAGTGAGGGGCAATGGAGCACCCTCTGTCTAGCGCGCCAGCTGTTTGCCTGCTTAAATATAATCTGCTTAAATAATAACTGGTTTTCTTAAAGTTGAGCTAAAATTTATTTTAAATTTCTTCCCAATGTAAAATCCAGACAGGTAATTCACTTCCTAAGAATTGTAAAACTTGTCTCTAATTATATAAAATTAATTTGGGCAGGGCAGAAACCGTAAACCTCTAATTTGGTGAAAATGCAGTTCACGGAATACGTGAATTCAGACAAATGTAACAAATGTTTTTTGTCAGTAGAAAAGCAGTTGCTCTTCCAGTTAGAACACTTTGTTTTAATTCTTTTTAATGACATATTTCATCTTTTTTATTTCTAGACAACTTTTTGTTTCAAACCTGTCAGAGCTTGGGTGGGCAAAGATACCTTCTACAGATGCTATTCTTTTCCATTAACTATGTGAGATGGTCTCACTGCAGCTCTCTGTTTAGATTCCCTCAGGTGACTTATACTAGTCGGCATTAACATGCTTTGCCTGTTCTTCAGAGACAAAATTGAAGAAAATAACAGAGTCCTCTGAAAAAGAAAACAAGTAAAAATCAGTCTGGCTAATAGTGTAGCAAATGAGAATTATCCAGAGGATTCCATAGAATATTTGAGGTGGGACTTCAGGAGCACATAACATCTGTATTTGCACTGAAAAAAACAACCTAGTCTAGATCTTAGATGAACTGATTGCTGAAAAAAAACAGAGGGAGGTTGTGGAATTTCGATCCTTGGAGAAATTAAAATCTCAGATTTTAATCCCCGATCAACGTGATTTGAGGCTGAAGATAGCTCTGTTGTGAGTGCAGTGTGGGATGAGACGACTGCCTGAGATCCCTACCAACCCAAGCTTTTCTATGAGTGTGCTTCTCAAAGAGTTCTACACTACTGTAGAAATGAGAAGAAAAAATTTGTACAGAAGAAAACTCCCTCTTCCTGCGGCTTGGTATGGGAATAACAGGATTGCACACTTCTGGGATCCAAGGAGAAATGACCTCTTTATTAAAATGGCTCTCATCTTATATAGGGTAGGCCGAGAACTTACTGGAAAGTGGGTGTAACTTGGAAGGAGTAAAGGAGGAACATGCAAAAAAAGAGGATAGCTCAACCATATATGGGAGGGTGCTGCAATGCAGCAAAAATCAACCAATGAGAGGGTAGGGTCCAAAGCCACGAGGGATAGGGGAATTTTCCAGAACTTACAGTATATAGGGAATTATACAATAACTGGGAAATACAACATAAAAACCTGAAACACAGGTCTTCAAACAGTCCATATTCTCACAACCAGTGGTCTCCTCTTCTCGAGGGATCTCAGGTTCAATAATTTCTTTCCACTCTTCGTTTTTGTCCTCCAACATCTTCCCTTTCATACTGCATTCTGTTAAGATACTTTGGCAAAGCTACCTTTGTCAGTGGAATGATTAAAATGTGCTTGCTCCTTTAAATGCCATACTAAGGGAGAACATCAGCTCTGAGACTGGCTGTGACTGGGAACCATCTTTCCTTTTCCTAAACAAAGTACTGTCCCTCTGCTTCCCTGTCACTGTCCCTCTCCTTCCCTATCAGAGAAACTTTCTCTTGAAGCAGGAGGGAAAAAACACAGAAAAAAGAGAGCATTCCAATTTGAAGTCACCTAGGAACCTTCAACAAACCTAGAACTGTCCTTGAAAACTAAACACTATGTCTATTTGTTCGTTTGCTTGTTCACTTTCACCATGTGATACAAAGTTGATGGAGATCTCAAGCCTGATTTTCATGAGGACAACTGAGTTTAAACACAGAAACATTAGCAGGAGAAGAGAAATAAGGGATCAGCCCAACATCCAGGAAAGCATTCTAGCTAACTGGATACATTAGAAGTAATAAATCTGTACTTTCACATTTAAATTAAAGCAAGCATTAATACAAGAAATGTTCAGATATTTCTTTACACAACTGAAAATAACAGAGAAATGAAGCAAAGAAGTCTGTGAAAGAAGTTATTATTCAGTAGAAATAGCTGATGGTATAGTCCTACAAGGAACTATAGAATCATAGTAAACATGAGCCATCAGTGTGGCCAAGAAGACCAATGATATCCTGGCTTGTATCAGAAATAATGAGGCCAGCAGAACCAGGGCAGTGATTGTCCCCCTATGTTGTATATTATATATAGAATATTGTTGTATTTGGCAGATACTATTTGAAATATTGATCTCCAATAATATCTTATACTGATTCTGATAATGACTGTGAAAGTAGTGAGGTGTTATATCACTTTTAGACTTTGCTGAATCGACAGTCACTGTTAATACCTAGCATAAGGACAATTTTATTAATAATCAGAGAAATTCGTTTAATTCTGAGAAAACAGGGCATCATTGGATTTCTCTCACTAAATTTGTCAGAGTCACCCACAAAAATCACTTTATTTCTTATGATATACTCCAAAGTGATGTAACTGTGCATATTTTCCCACTTGTATGTCATCACTATACTGCTACGCCAACACACAAAAAACCCAACCCAAGACCAAATTCAAAGACAATGACTATTATTCATTGTCATTAACCTATTCTTCATCTGGGCAGGCAGTCCCAAGATACCAACACAGTCTTGTCTAGTACACAAAAAAGTCCACGGTAGAAATGATCATCCTATGTCTACCCTGTAATCCCCTACCACATTCATTATATATTTTCCAATTTCTGCAGAAAAATCCTCTTTTATCAGGTAAGTCTGGTTTTCCCATCAGCAAATAGCATCCCATGTGTTGAATAAATGGGTCAAAAAATGCAAAATATAAAAATTTAAAAATATTAATAATATTTTTAAAAGTCTGAGGTATGCACCTGAAGTTCATTTCTGGTTTGGGCACTTTTATCCATCTGAGTGTTTGCAGTGGTCATAACATGATTTGCATTGATTTGGGTTGTGGACATGTCCATGTGTGGATGTGTGTCAGGGCTGAAGGATGGGGCTATGTGTGCATATGCATTTCATTCAACTTCTGTTATCTGACCCTGTTGTTCTCCACTAAGGTTGAAATCTTCATTCAGCCTCTTCTTAATATTTACACGTCATTCTTTCAACTCATTACAATATACTCTTTCCTGAAGAATCATTCCTAATTCGATGCAATGCATGCAACCCTCTCCAGGGAAATGTCTTCTGCCTTTTACAAAGTACTGTAAAATGAGTATATATAGTAAAAAATGTATAATATAAAAAATGTAAAGTCATGTAGGAAGAGATCACTGACCCAGTAATTTTGCAACCTGGCACTTAACATGGTCATGAACGAGCTATTAATTTGTAGATACTGTGACCATACACATGTGAAAAACTGTCACCAAGAGAAACTGTGAACAACCCACTGTAGAGTATATTCAAATCTAGCCATTAAGACTCAATATCCATGAAGCAGCTTGAAATTTTCCCAACAGAGAAAAGAGTTACACCTGTGTTTCCGGTAGACTGAAGTACTAAGATATGTCATAAAAATAGAACATAAATGTCTCTAAAACCTAGGCTTTTTGGTCTTGAAAAGGCAGCATTACATTTTGAATTAAGCATGCTTGATTTGGCTCAAAATAAAATTTCTTCATGTCTCTCTATATCAAGATAGAAGTTAAACTTTTTGTCTTGTCTTTGTTTAATTGTAAATTGTGGATCAAATTCTTGTCTTATACATGAAGGTAAAAATGCATACCCAACGGCAGAATTTGTCCATGCAATATCAAAGTAATGTGCACTTCTGATGGAGAACTTTTTGAGATTCTGACATGGAAACATGCATTAACCTTTTGCAGCAAATTTTAAATGAAGCAAAATTAGTTCTTCTCCATTTTGTACAAATGAGACCTGAGCACTGAATCCAATAAGAATGTACAAGTTTAGAAGGACATTGACTTGTAAGAAAAATGTTTATTTTATGTCAGTCATTCATGATTTGGATTCAGTATGTATTCTTGTTATGATATGAGAATAATTATGTACCTTTTTAAATGCAATTCATGCTGCAAAGAAGCAATGTATCTGTAAATAGACCAGGGATTCAGTGTTAATAAATATCAACATTTTATTTGGAATTTGTTTTTCCTATCATAGAAGCCCTGAAGAAAAGGGGCTCAATGTGTGCCTGAAACACTGATAGCCGGACAGCCACAGAGTCAATCAAGGATTGTTGGTGAAAACACACTGTGAGAAAAAGCAGGATGTGGCTGGAAAATGGGACCATACAGAGGTAGGGCAACACTTTTCTGGGACAAATGTCCTTGTTCTGGCTCCTGGAGATAAATACCACACAGTACAGCATAGGTGCGTGAAGGAGGTTGAGAAGTGGGCATGGACTGTTGACCTACTGAGTCAGTAGGGTGGGATCAAGATCACCAAAGTCCCTTGAAGCCCTCTGACCCATTTCCAGAGAACTCTAGAAGAATGAACTGTGTATGACAACTAATTTGCATAGAAAGTGAGAAACTTGGCTCCAGGGTGGGGAAATTTATTTATAAAAAGGTACCCGCATGAAGCCTGAGAGGTGCCACAATGACCCTGGAAGCCAACAGCTGGATCAAGGCTGTAGCTAGAATTGGTGATCTTTCATTCTCTCCTTCTCCCTTTCTTTGTCTTGCCTCTCTCTCTTCTCTTTCACTCTACCCTTTATTCAAAATCCACTGCCATGTATTTATACTAGAAAATGAACTAACTTACCAATTTCCATGCCAAGTGTGTAATTCATTAATAAGACTTTGTAAGTTTGTGAGGACCCTCTGACTTTAGTCATTCCTTTTTGACCACAGACACCTATGAATCTTGAGTGGGACGCCATACCTATAAAACAATTTTTAATACAAACAACAAAAGTCTCATAAAATTTGGAAATAAATAAAACATAGTGATTTTGAAGCATGCTAATTTTTTTCAGGTGACAAGAGTAGTTCGCTCTGTGCTGTATCTGAATTCCTCTAACAGTTGAAGAAGGTTTTCATGCCTGGGCCACCAAATGATATGTTAGTCATCACCTTGTAACACCAGAGTTAGGTAACGAAATTTCTAAATTTTTTGCACCTTCTGGCTTTCTAAAATCAAATGCCTGACTTGAAAATTAGTTAAATGTGCTTTCCCCCTCATCTAATCAACTGCACGTAAAAATAGATATTTTAGTAAAATAAAATTATTAAAGCCTGTAATAACACCTGCCAGTTAGGAAAGCTGTGCAACAGCTTTCATTTCTATAGCACATCTTCATTTGCTAAGGTTTTACTGTTTAGAAGCTCTTTCTGCTCTTTTTCCATTGTTATTTCATATTATTGAAGTATTCATGATCAAAATTGAAATTAACTCATCAAATCAAAATCAATTTATCAATCTAAAATTGCCAGGACTGATTATCCCTTTCTGACAGTATCTAACAAAGATATTTATACATACATCCAAGCAAAGAGACAGCATGTACATTTTAGATGTGGTAAGGAGGTAGGATTAGTACTAACCCAGCTTTGCTCACAGGTGCGGTTGTAGTTTCAACAGCCTCCCTGGGGCTCTCAGACATCACTGCTCCCAGCCACAGGAATAGCCACCCTATGGAAGTGTCCCTGGGGGTGAATAACAGGGGGCAGACCTGCAGGTCACATTAATTTGGAGCTACTCAGTTTTATGGAAACCTGCTCCAGGAGCAGGTAGTAACAGCCAGATTATGTCTGAATAAGAGGATCGTCTAATTCAAACTACATAGTCCACTAAGGCTACTCATTTCATGTTGTTATGCAAAATGTCACAGAAACACAGGGCATTTTGCATTTCAAAGGCTCAGAGGGAAAAAAAAAATCAGATGGATTTTTTAAAAGAGATGAAAAATGTTACTTTTATTAGCATACATTCTGACTGAGAATACAGTCATATCCAGGAGAGCACTGTCCTAGCCTAAATGTATCTTAAGCCCAGTGAGGCTGATGGGGCTTAGGCACTCAAAAGTAACCAACATTGCTTACAAATTTGCATCTAAAAAATCTTAGTGGTACAAATATGGTAGCACACCTGGACCAGATGGAACATCAAATAGTCATTCAAAGGGCGCTGTGGACATCCGTTTTGGAACAAAAAAATTCAAAGTATCTGGGATGTTACTGGAGATGGCAGATGTTCAGTTGCCATAGAAAATCAAATCCTCTTTACTAAGGTGATTAAATATGTCTGTGGGTGGCTGGTTTTATTGAAAATGTCTGCCTTAAAATCAATCAAGCTTATTTTGCGATATTCTGTGTTTGGTGTAAACAGATTATTCATGTCTGTTTATGTAAAATAGTGTTATAGTTTTCCTGGCTCCCTGAAAATAACCTGTTCATTGAAATCCTATCAAAATATTGAGAAAAAAATTGTCAATATCCATCAGAGACCCAAGCTTAAAAACTGGTCGTAAAGATTCTGATAGCATCTCCATCTCCTTAAATATATTTTAATATGATACTTTTTCATATCTTGATAGCAGCTAGATCAGGATCCTGATGCTCACAGAAAGCATATAGGTGCTCAAAAAAATCTTGAAAAAACCCATCTGGAGTGTCGAATCACACATACAAGTTATAAGTTACTGGAATTGCCAACTTCATAATATTGGAAATGCGATTACTCCCTGTGCAGTATTTTTCTAATCCTTACACAAATATTCTCAAATTAATACCAAAGATTCATGTTTCAACAGAGATGCTACCATAGTGTGTTGACTGTAAATGCATGCAATGCAAAAGTTCTGCTGTATATAGAGAATATAAGTTCATAAAGAAAGGTTAATTTTATTTGGCTTTTGTGAAGGACATCAGTATTTGTATACTCCTGATAGATAATTCTAACACTGTTCAGACTGTGTGCCTGCAATGTTGGGATCAGAGCAATCCTTATCACAAATTTGTATCACAGGGTTGCCATAAAATCTATAGATTTGGGACACAAAGTATTGGCAAACTGAGGGGTAACAGTTTGCAATTTGTGAACAAATGTTCTTAAACTGTACAATGTGAAAATACATCAATATCTCTTGAACCTGGAGCATAACTCATTCTTTAGTAACTAAATTAAATAAATAAACTACAACCAGCTTGTTCTCCATGTCAGAGATAGAGCACATGGAGTACAAGGATGGATGAGAAACCAGAGTGCACACAGCACTTCCTACAGGAAGAATCTGCCTGAAAACGTTCAATGATTGTTGCAAGATGCCCACACAGGTTTCAGCAACAGTGATACAAATTCCTTCTGTTAATATCCTTTTCTTTGAGAACATTATAAGATTGATTGCTACATACATGTGTGCATGTTGCTTGAAATTCTGGGCAAAATTATTTCTTTCCTTATTGCTTACTTGTGCAACGTAAACATAATCTGCCTTTGTTAATGACCCTCATATTTTCATCTGCTCCTGTTGCCTCTACTGCTGCTATGAGCAACAGAAGTGTCAGTAAGCAGCCTGAGACCCTTTAGCCAAGTCTTGAGGTGTCCAAGAACTCTATTTTCTTGAAGTCTCATCTCAGCAATACTCAGTAAATCTCCTTGCAAACCTTCCCATCTAAGCCTATCTAAAATTTCTCATATTTCCAGTTTGCAAAGGAAACTGTCTTATATCTAAACAGTTTTCAAAGGGAGTCTGTGACTCAAGAGCTCAAGTCACACTTTGATAAAAAACAGTCTCTCTGAGTGCCTTTAGTCATGACTGACAGGAAGATTTAGATTTCTAACTCACTTAAGATTTTTTTAAAAATATGTCTGTCATCCATCTGAAAATAATTTACCCTATGCTTTCTAACTCCTTAGGCATTCATTCCAAGATGTCATCACTCTGTTGTTAATTTTAAAATAGCCCTGTGTACAAATTTTCTGAGCACTCAAAACTTTTCTTACTAGTTTTGAAATAAGTGATTTGTCAGTGCTTCTTTTCAGTCTTTCCCTTTCCATGACTAAAATTTCAACAAGAAGAATAGAAAGGATTCAAGTAATTTGGTGGGTTTTTTAAGCAAATGTATTTACACTGTAAAAAATATTTTGCGCTGTGTGGTTTAGATGTCTCTGTTTTCATGCCTAATAGTAACACAGAAGTTTCTGTAGTTCAAGAAGCACCCTACAATTTTTCTTCAGGATCACAGAAAAGGGTGAAGCGCTATAGGGTAACAACAGAAAAGAAAAACATGCTGCATTCCACTCATCACCAGTGTCATTATTTTGAAACTTGTTGGCACTTTAGGGAGCAGGACATGCTGCTCAAGTGTGCATTCCTAGCAGAGGTTTGGCATGGTCCACTGACAGGCACTGGTGATGCTTTACACTCTGCTTTTCAACATCCATCAGTAGCAAATAGGCTGAATCCTGGCTTCACCCAGGATCTTTTTCCTCTTTTACTGACAAAATGGGTCTCTGCCACATATTCACACTGATTTCCCATTGCAAAAAAATGATTCAAAGGGATCTCCCCATTTTACAGTTTATGTGTAAACCTGAATAGCTTCAGGACCAGCTCTCTCTTTCCCAGTATGAAGTAAGGCCATTGGGAGCCAGGTCTTAGCCCTCACTCCAAAACAGGCTGAGCTGAAACAGTGTGAGATAGATACTAAAGATATAACAAGTGTAGAAATACAAAAGTTGCTATCTACATTTTGCCTGATATGTTTCTCCAGTTGATCACAGTTATCTCATGAATACCGTGACCATAAAGATCTCTGCTATTCAAAATGCTTGAAATCTAATGCAAAGCATAATAGCTAAATGGTATGGAGTTATCCATCTTTTTGAAGAGTTTTGTTTTGCTTCAGCTGTCTAATCTTATGGCAGTCTCACTGCACTTGCATCTCATTCTGACAATTCCAAATTAACAGTTCGAAGCTTAGCCTCAAGTGCAAAGCTCCATTTCTTTTAAAGAAACAAAGAAAAATTACTCCATGTGTATCTTGGACATACTATTAATCACTGTGTCACTGTGTTTTATCACCATATCACCCTATATACAGGCGCTCTTCTACTTTCCATTTCCATCTTATCTCAAAAAGCACCTGAGGACATGATGAAGAGTTATCTGTCCACCAGAAGAATTTTCGTGGTTTGTAGACAGATGACTGAATGTAAAGGTTTGGGGATTAGAGAAAGAAAGCACTCAAACATTCTTTCAAATCTGAAAAAATAACTCCTTTTAGCAGAATGTTTTTGAGGGTATCATACAAGCAATTCCATAATTGTATTTTTTAGACAAACAATGATGGACAAATTGTACAAAATAGTGATTTCCTATAATGTTTCACTCCATGATGCACTAATAACTTTTCAGTTATCATTAAACTGCTCTGTAATTAGATTGAAAATATATAACTTTTACCATGAAAATGATGAGATAATTGTAATTTAATTAGGCTCCACACTCCACATTCCAGCATATACATAAACTGGTTTAGAAAATATTTCATAGTATTAAGAATACACCTTTTGCTTAGTAGATAGTTTAGAAACATATCTCATATAGAGATATGACAGACAGAGACAAGGACACAGAATGAGAATTTCTTCAACAAAAATGCCTTATCTGCTTCTGACAAACCTTTTCTCATCAGTCAAAAATCTACATGCTACACAGATATTGCCACTGACAGAGTGACAATGTAATGGAAAATTGAGTAAGAAAGGCAAGTCATCTGAGGGCAGCACTAAGGGTAGTGGGTTGTCTCCTCAGACGTCAGTGGTGTCTCACCCCACTGGTGCCAGCTGACCTTTCCCTGTGTGACAGATCACATTCACAAACAGGGAAGGAACTCAGCAGGGGCTGACTTGCTCATATACTTCAGGCAGTATTTTCGCTTTTTATTATGTTAGCTTAGGGTGGAAGGATTAAGGTCTAAGGATGTGCCCGGAAGAACATAAGGATTCTGCTGTTGTGTCTGATCTATGGGGTTGCTGGGTGCTGACCATGGCAAATGTGCCAGCTTCCCTCATTGCCCACCCCAACAGGAGCACAGGTGGTTAGGTTCCTCATGTCTCTATCCAGTGACTGCTCCAACTTGCTCTGACTTTTTCATATTTTCTTGTTCTCTGAATCACTTTGCTTATTTTCAATTTAGTTTTCTTCAGCATCTTGCTGAAGCTTTCTTCTCTTATTTCTTTCCATCCTTTCTTCCCCCCAGGCACTTCCATATTTGTCTTGCATTTCAGTGTTTCTTTTCTTGCCTCTTTTTCTTGTCACCCACCAATCCCTCTTTGTTGTCCTTCCCATTTTCCTGTTTTCTGTTCCCTTACCATTTAGTGCATGCCATCATATAATATATTCTATAATGGACAGATCTCCATGGAGAAGCTACTTTTCATCCTTAAAGTCATTCCTGCACCCACTGGCAACACAGTGACTATCCTTTCTTCATGCTCTCAGTCACATTTTACACCATGTAAGTTTTGTTCACAATCGACCAGGGATGTCCATGATCAAAGCCTCACACTGCAGACCTTAGGCATGAGTTCAATTCCTACATCGTTGGCTGGCGAGGTTAGCCCAAACAGTAGAGCTGGAGACCGGGTCTCCCAGATGTTCCTGCTCAAGACTCAAAGATCTCCTTTGAAACATGGCCACTTCTGAGTACACATCTCGTAAATTCAGGAGCACTAAGTTAATTTTGCCCCCTGTTCTCAGCAGCAGAATGTGCTGAGGGTGACTACTTTCAGAAAAGTAAGGGCATTAAAACACACAGTGTACATTTAAGCATCTTTCAACCCCTTTGGAAACAGAAATAATTGTCCTGGTTGAGGACAGCAACTAATCCCTGCTGGTCACAACTGGAGGACTGCCAGGTTGCTGCACCAAGGAAAGAAGGACTGCAGAGATTGAAATAGCCTGAATAAGCCTGAAAAAAATATCAAGTGAACCTTTGTTGTTACAGGGAAAGTACTTATTGTAATAATAATAGTTACAAATGGGAGCTTGAATGAATTCTGAGAATACCTTCATGATAACCTACAGAAAAAAAAAATTATTCTGTGAAAAACTGATGGAGATACCTTGGAATGAAAATGAATGAGCTAGGGATTTGTGCAAATACTCTGTTGTTTATTTTTTTTTTCTTTTTTTCTTATTCTTTTGACACTCTAGTTGTATGTTTTCTGAATTAACAACCATTTCTTAAGATCCAACAATGATAGTGTTCCCAAGTCACCATAGAAATCAGATAATAAGCAAGCTGCAGATTTCTCTAAATATGAATATTTTACTCTTCATATCAAAGCTAACATAATTCCGCTTATTCTGATAATAAGCATTTTTTCTCTTACTATCTCAGATATCAAAAAATAAATCGTTGATCATGTACTACAGTGACACTGAAGATCAGTTATTCAGTCCAGGGGTCATTGATTTTATCTATACACTAGAAAATTAGGGACACTCTATAATTTATTTTAACATTTAAAAATGCAGTATTTTTCTGAACCTGCTGAAGCTCTAATCAATCTTTGATACATTCTTAAAAAAGTTAGAGGAGGATGTATAGAATGTTTCAGTACTGCAAAAGCAAATATGTTGGCTCAAATCATGAGATCCTTAAAATTCACTGCAAGATTAATATGGTATTTTAACATAAGTTAGTTCCAGAGGAAGTATTCCACCTCCATTATGTGCCAAGCTGGCAGTTGTGCATTTTAAACCCAGCTGTGTCTTTCCTGGACTGTCTTAATGTATGTTCTGTTCAGAGAGACATTAATCAAACTGGCTAGATTGTTGGGACTTAATGGTTCCAGTACCTACTTTTTTATCTAGCCTTATAAACTTTATATTGAGATATAAATTAAGATTTCAAGTGCTTCTATTTGCTTCTTCGACTCCTTGCCTGAGGGTTCCTTTAATTCTAGGCTGTCTGTTGAGCTATACAAATGATACATGCGAGAATGCCATCAGCTTTGATATGATGTTTATTTCTTCCTGTTAATGAAAATATTTCCAATTTTTTATGCATATTTCTAGTGGTTTCAGAAAATGCCACCTCTATATTGCTTTAAGGTTCACTGTGATGGAAAGGCTTTTTATTAAAACAATATTTTTCTTTAGTTTCAAGATTGGCACTTGCATCCTCTCACTCTGACAGTTTACATTATTCCTCTGCATAATGGGATTGAAGCAGTGGAAGATTAACAGGAGGCAATCTAATTTAATGGTTGCAATTATAGTTGATGAAAGAATGTGTTAATCAGGAAAAATATAACTCTGATGACTTCCTATGTGGAAAAAAATATAAAAGAAGAGAAAAAGTGAAGATGAGAAATCTGTATTGGGTGAGCTTGCTCATCTATATATCCACTTTTGTTCCAGAATCATATTTTAATATAGCTATTCTGGCATAAAATTGCATTCTATAGCACATAGACTGTGTCAGCCTGATGGTTTGCTCAGCCAATAGAAAATGTGGAGGAGTTACTCAAATGTCTTCACTAGCACCTGAATAGGTACAGATAGAAAAAACTCAGACTTTGCTTACTAAATCATCTGTTTAGGTAGAACTCATTCCTGCATAACAGAAATTACCTGTGGGACCGCTTCTCCATCTCAACTGCACTTTGATCCTACAAGTAAAAGTAGGAGTACAAGTACATACAACTGAAGAAAACTGTACCAGGATATCGTTGGCCATTATTTCCAAATAGATATAAACTCTAATCTGCCTGATGCTTTAAAACGTAACATGGCATGCAGCAGGGTCTTGTGACCTCACAGGCCAGTCACTTAAAAACAGTTCAGGGAACTGCTGGAGCTCTTCCTTCCTTGGAATTAGATTCATTTTCATACGACAGTGAGGCATTATTTTTTATTATCAATATGACATGGTAGAAAATTTACAGAAGTACAGCAATTTAATCAAATAAAATATAGAATTTGGCAAACAGAGAACACACTTCCTATTTTTGTCTTGTGTTTCAGTGAGAGAGAAGGGACTGCCTTGACCCAAAGGATGACCTTTCCTTCCCAAATGTCCTGAGTATCTCCAGCCATCTGTTCCATGCATTCAAACACGCAACACAGTGGTACTCCTTCTGTATCCCCCACCCTGGGACAGCAAAGGTCTCAGTTTCTGCAGAACTCCTGCTGGCACCTCAGTGAACCGCTGACTGGTAAATCAGCAGCTGCTGGCCCCACATGAGACAGCAACATTCTTCTCCCTAGGCTGTGAATATGAGGTGTTTCTCAGCTATAAAGCAAAACCCACTATTTTAGATCAGTCCCCCACACCAAAAAAAAAAGGCCTACCCAAACCTTCATTCAGATATATTTCCACAAAGTCAATATGGCAGAAAATGCATTTGTATCTCAGGGAAAATTTCAATGACTGACATAAGAAAGAGAGGAACATAAGCAGTACACAAAATTAACACCTTACACAAATATTTGCTGCATATTTTTTGTGATTGATTTTATGACTAAAAAGACCATATTCTGTATGTGTTATGGATAGTCAGCTGCACTCCTTCAGTGATGTACAATCCCACTGAGTTCCTTCACCAGCAGCTCTCAACCTCTGCAAGTAGGAAGCACATCCCTTTCCAGTACCACTCCCGGTTTCAGGAGCAGTGTTGTGTAGACTGTGGATCTCCCTCAAAGGACATCCTGTGGACTAAAGGATTAAGCAGGGATATGCAGTAAGCATGAAACGATTGCTGTGGCATGGTCTCTTCTCTGCCAGCGATGTGGAGTGGTGAACCCATAGGATTGTTAATGAGAAGAGTAACAGAAAAAGGATAAAATGGGCCCAAACCATTGTTCCTATAAAGAAATTTCCACCCTACCTTACTTTAGCACTTTAGCTGAGAAACAACACTGCCCCTCAGCAGCAGAGCCCTGAAGACCAGAATAAACTTTCATCACCCTTTTATGCTGGGACTATGTATATTTTTGGCAAAACTCAAGAATCATCTAATTAGTAGTAGTAATAGTAGTAATTGTAATTATTATTATTATTATTATTATTATCATCATCATCATCATCATCAACATTATCATTATTATCATCATCTTTTGAAGGACATGGAATTGATGGGTTTAATGCTGTGAACACTAAATAACTACCAATCTTAAAAGTGCTGAGTGCCCTTTGAGGCAGAACTTCAGTTCTTTATTACTTACACTACCACAGAAATATTTATGTCAGCTGAAGAAGCTTAACAAGGACTTGTGTTGCAATTGACCAACCACATATTGCAAACAGACAAGCTGCAGTGAAATCTGCACAGATAGATTTATAGTCAGTTATTCAGTCATTATTTTGTGAACAGTTCTGAATAGGAACTTTGTATGCTTCATGGTCCATTCACAAACAAACAAGTTAAATACAGTGGATAATATATTCATAGCAGGTAACTCCTGAAACTCCCATGCTACCTACTTTTAAACCTGATCATCTTACTGTTTCGTAGAAGGGAAAACCTTGTACATAAACAAGTAAAGAGTTCTGATCTTGCATTATCAACTCAATGCAGCATTTTTTTCCAATTAGCAGGACTTCAGTTCTTCTAGAATGCTTAATCTTTTGATCTCAAGCATTTCTGGAAGCAGCAAGCTATCTCATCTCATCACCTTTAGCACAGGGCTCTTTTCTGTACCAAGAACAAAAAAAATAGTACTTTATTTCTAAACTTAAGCATAGAAATAAATAAGCGATAAAGTAGAGTCTGATGCAAGATTTCCTTTGGCCTTTGGGTTTTGAAACAAATATAATCATTAACCTTTTCTCACAGATGTAACATGTACATATGAACTATTATTGCTGGTAGGCAATCCATCATGCTCCTATCTGTCCTTCTCCCTTGAGGTTCTCTCATTTTGAAATGTTTTCCCAGCTTTCCCTCTTCTGCGCTTGGCTCAGTCTTCTGCATTTGCGTAACATTTTTTTCTGAGCTGAGATCTTAATTGTTAAAATTAACTCTCAGAGCAGTTAATCAGCTCCTTAGTGTTTGAAATATTTGTCGTGCCTTCAGGATATCTTATGAAAAAGCAGACTTTGCAAATCTACTGTAATATAGTAGCCATTTTCTCCTGTTCTCCTAGGAAAATGGTAATTGTCCTTTCCAGTTGGACTGGAAATGAAACCTGAATACTAATTTTTAGAGTAACTGATCCATATTCATTCAAGATGCAACATAAATAGAAAAAGAATTCATTCAAAAATGAATTTTGATTTCAAGCCCAGTTAGGAAACTAACATTTAAGAAAAGATGGACTGTGCATACCCCATTTTTCATCCATGGAAAATATAGAGTACAGAAGATAGAAGAATAAGTTAACGTACTTGCTCTTCTGAGCAACTTTACATTTGATAATTATTGATTTTGGTATAAAAAAAAGGAGAAAAAATACTCTCTTTTGAAAAAAAATAAAGGTAGCAAATTGGTCACAGAAATCTAAGTATACCTCTTACAACTTTCAGATCCATAGAGTGAAAAAAAACAACTTGGATGTAACTTGCAAATTGAAAGATAGTGGCATATCTTAATATGAATAATGGCATGAAAAAATAAAAGAAATGGAAATAAAAGAAATTAATAGAGAATATAAATCTAAGGAGTGATTTGGAACTTTAAAATGAGCTCACTGGAAACGGAAATGGAAAAACCATTGGACTGGAAAAATGAATGACAGGGATGGAAGAGGAAAGCAGGGAGGAAATCTTAATATGCACACAACTGAAGTGCTTTTGGAAGCACTTAAACAGGAGGATATTAGCTGGCTCAACTAAGGATTTATTTTGGGTTACTAAGGAGAACAGAAGAAGTGATTATAAAAAGGGTCAGCTTTGTGGATAATATTTAAATGTTTTCCAGTACTGTAGTACACAGCAGGAAAATCTATTGCTATTATGCTAAACACTGCATAATAAGAGAAAACTTTTCAACATGTAGATGGCAAGTAAAGGACTTAGGGCAGGGACAAAAACCTGTTCGAGAAGAGAAAGAACTCTATTTCCTGTTAAAAGGGTATTTTAACAAGATGTGAGTTGTGCAGTTAGAACCGTTCATAAATCAACACAGCTTTCCACAGTTGCAGTTGTCAGGGATGGAGCACAGATGGGGAGGGAACAAAACCTAAAAAAATTTTTTTAAAAAAATAGGACGAAATCCAAACTAGCTCCTTACAGCTTGTTTGAGAAGTAGAACCAAAGCCGTTTTTTCTACCTCAGAAGCTCCTGACAGAGCTCTTTCTGTTTTCTGGTCATCCCCATTGGAGCATGGCTACAGACCCACCCCTGCAAAAGCAGCTGCAGAGCTGGACATTTCCCCCATGGCCTTCTCTTCCTCTGATCCCACCTTCTCTCCTCAGCCTGGCTGACCACATCGATTTCCCTGATTCCCCTGAGACACCAGGTCTGACGGATGTAGCCCAGGGTCAGATAAGAGCCAGAAAATAAGCACAAGTAGCAAATAACACTGGTTGAACCTCATCCAGTTGCATTTCAAGACTTTTTTACATTTCTAAAGAGGAAGACATAGCAAAGAGCCAGAAACAGAATGGAGTTTTTCTTTCTAGATAGTATTTCACTGTCAGAAGTTCATAGAGTGAGATTAATAAAGACATTAAAATAAAGATAATTTATGCCATGTTTACAGTTACAAATTTAGGTTATTTAATCTGTAATTTGTTTAAATTTCCTACTGTTGCATATTACAAAGTTTCTAGGCATTATGTAAAGCAATACTGTCAAGTAAAGGAGTGAGCCAAGGAAGAGGAGTTGAAAGGTTTTTATCTGTCTATTTATTCTGACCAAAAGAATTGTGTTTTGAAAACCACATAAAGACACTGCAATTTTCCCTCATAGCTGTCTCAATTATCTTTGTACAGGACTCCATGATGTAATATGGATCTGTCCCATGCAACCTCCTCTTTGTACCAAACCAGACAACTCATAGTTGGCACAATTTATATCCCTTGACATTGCTGATTTTTGGAAAAGCTATTGAAGGAATGGCCTGAGTGACACACTGACTGGGTATGGTAATCAAAGAAATGTGGGTTTGGCCTAGTATGGCAAAGAAAGAAGGAGCTATCTGGAAGACTCATTCTGTCTAGGAAATGAGAATAAACATTTACTTTTAATTGACATCAAAAAGGTCCACATCCCGATTTTGAGTGATTGAAAAGATTTATTTTTTTCCCACTCTAAAATCACAAAAAATAAAATAATTTTTTTTTAAAAAAATCGTTCTCTTCCTGACAGATTTCCTAGGGGAATTTTTTTGATCTCTTTATGAAAAAATTTTGGAGCCCCTGTGGGAAGCACTGGGGAAGCGAGGAAAGATTAATGCTTCATTGCAATTCTGGGTATCTGCAGGAGACATCTCTAAAATTACCTTGCCTTATGAGTAGTGTCTTTAAATGCTGTGTTAGTAGAATTCACATCACCAGAGATCAGGAGTAATTTCATTCCTACACCTCATTACTGATGAGCAGCAGCAGCAGTCTGAATCCCAGAAATGAGAAAATCCACGGACAGCATCTAAGCATCAAGCAGCAATGCACTGGCTCAGTTAGCAGCACTAGTCCTTGTACACTTCCCACAGCAGGTCAGCCCCACTTTGCTTCTTTACACCTTGTTTTTCACCTACTGAGATCAGGGACATTGAGACCACAGGACTTGCACCACCTTTTCATAGCGGGAACAGTAAGTATTCCTCCCTCACAGGGACCTGTGGCGTCACAGCACCATGCCGGTGCTGGAATACTCAGCAATAGAACACAAAAATGTCATCCCATCCACACCACAAACAACAAAACTTGCTAACCCTGGGATATTTTTCCTTTTTTTTGCAAGCAGTGTTGTGAAAAATTGAAATTAAATTATTGACCACTTTTTTGTACTCAGTCTGTTTTCAGTTTTATGTTCGTTTGTTTTTTCATTCCTTTCTTCCTTAGAAAATTCCTTGCAACCTGTTTCTTTGCCCTTAAAATTAAAATACAGGGAGCTATCCAGCTGAGTAAGTACAATAACCACTTCGGCATGGACATTGTACGTGAATTAGCCATCCCATAAAGTTTTAGAAATTGTTCATTTCCTGTTTGAATAACTTCCTGGCTAACTTTCTCTGTATGTTTCCTGGTTTACTTCATAGAGTTTAAGTATTATTTTCAGGGCTTGACTGAAATTGTCATAATGGACATTTAAAAACATCAGGTACTAATTAACTTATTAGCAAAGTTAAAGTGCCAAAGTTCTTAGATAAGCTCTGATAAACAATTTTTAATATTAAAATAAAATTTTCCGTATGTTAATTGTAATATCTTCAACAAATAAACACCCAAACAAAGCAGTTGAGAAGTTTAACACATCAGAAAAATTGAAACACCTCCTCTGGTAGAATAGACTAGACTAGACTAGACTAGACTAGATTATTTGAGTTGGAAGGGACCTTCAACAATCATCTAGTTGCCCTGCTTGACCAAGGACTCACCAAGTTAACCCATGTTTTTAATGTCCAGTCTAAATTTTCAGTTCTGGTACAAGGAAGGATCCAAGAAAAAGACATATAATTCTCATTACATCTTTTTTCCCCTTGTAACTTATGTTATATAGTCTACATGGCTCAGTCTACACGGTCTCTCACATTCACTTACAAAACTTCTAAAATCTGTGGTAATAGTAAAGAAATAGTAAAGAAAAAGCTATAAATGAGCAATCCAAATCTTGCAGGTATTTTTCACGACTCTTAGCTCTAATAAATTAAAAAAAAATTACTTTTCTTGGGTTTGTTTTTGATTTCGGTTTTGTTTTTAATCAAGGACACTGAAGCCAATTTAAAATTTTATTTGGTTTCACTCCGATCTTTGCTTTAATGATAATGTCCATTCTAAGAAAATTGTAGTCAGGGACTATCTTTTTCATATGAAATACTAGAAATGTTATTACATGTATGAGCTATGGGATGCTATAACATTAAACTAATCAATGTATTTTGGTATTTCCGTTAAACATCTTAACTTGATAAGACTTGATAACATTGTGTGAAAAAAATGAAGAAATAAGCAGAAAAAACCTAAGGGAACATTTTCATAACTAAAAAAGGGTTTTGTTTTTATTCAATTTTGAACAAGCTCAGCTTGCTAATTGTTTAAATTATTGTAATTATCCAGCCTTTACCAAAAGATTGAAATGGGAAAATCTGAATTGCTCTTTCTTCAAATTAAGGTTTTCACTGAAAATGTGTGTTTATACTGATGATTCATGAATGTTGCCACTAATAGATAAAACTAGAGTAGATATTTAAAAGCACTCAGTGTTGGCCTAATCAGTGAACACAGTGGAAGAATTTTCCAATAACTTCAGTGCCTGCTGACCTGGGTCAATGCCAAGTGCTTTAGAAATTCTTGCTTTCACATTTTTTCCGTCTAATAAATAATACTTATGACACCTGTTCTTATACCTCACTGTGAGAATCAGCACTTCTGCTGCCTATTCAACAAAATGACTTATTCAAATACGTTTAAATACATAATTTATTTGAATATATTTTCAAGTTGCTGCATCTCTGGAGCTTATTGGATTTATTTTCCACACAAGCCATTGAATACCATGACATCTCCAGACTTGAAAACGTGCTGCTGCCTCTTAAATCTGACTAAATGTTACCGCCACTAGGCCTGATTTCTGTCACATGCTATCTAGAGCAATGGAGTAATGGAAATCGGAGTCACAGAATATTCTGAGCTGGAAGGGACCCAGGAGGATTATCAAGTCCAACTTTTAAGTGAATGGTCCATACAGGGGATTGAACCCATGATCTTGGTGTTATCACCACTAAGTTTTAACCAGTGGAACTAAATATTTTACCTTTCCTTTAAAACTTGAAAACCAAAATCAAAATATCTGTATCTTGCCACTGCAAAAAAATTGTGTTTTTCAATGAAAACATGCTTCCAAACTAGCAATTTTTTTCTTAATCTGTCATGGAAGCAAAGTTTATTCACTGACCAGCTTTCTGTTTAATTCCTTCCAGAGGTCAACATGTCACAATTTGAAACAACAGATGGGGTAGTGGACAGCCAGTGGGTCCAGAAAGAGGTAATCTCCTTCAATGAGAAGTATATCTGTGCCCTCTCATGTCATATACAGCATTTATCTTGGTACCAGAGTCCTTACCACCCACGAGCTAATGCCTAAGAGCAATATGAGACACCAAAAGTTCCAAAAATTCAGGGCAAAATAATCCTGGTTCTTCAAGACAAGTCATGGATTTTTTCAAACATTTTTAATGAACGCACCTGTTTTTCACATTCTTTGATTTGTTGTGTTTCCAGTATGAGATACAAGCACTTTCAGATCATGTTGAACAATAAAGAAAGCACTGGAATGTCTTTTCTTTACTGATTCCTACTCAGTAGGTGCTTAATGGATTTTTTTTTTTATTTTTGCACAATTAGGCAGTAAAGAAAAAAAACCAACCTGAAGTTTTGTGAATGAGAATTAATATCATGTAATAGCTCTCTCAATAAAGCACTGTTTTATTACCAAAGCACTACCAGCTACGCTCAACAACTTGATAAACATAATTATTATTTTCTCACAGACCAATCATTTGTTTTTCACATTAATATTCCTGAAATAAATATCTTTTTTCCTTTTTAATGATCATATAAATAATGGTATTTGAGAAATGAGAAAACTAGAAAGAATATTACAAATACAAGAGGAAACATATATACAAACATAAGAAAAATGTGGGGGTTTTTCCAGCCAGAGCCCAGATTTTTAAAAAAAGCCCACGAGTTAAAAAAATGTGGTTGCTCTCTATTTCAAAGGAGCAGGACTGTTTCAGACCCCTGTGTCAATACCCTGCATCACCTGTCAGAGGGAGCATAATCCACCATGCTACACTTAGTGTTGCTTTTAACAACCTTAGGTGGAGAGACCTCCTGCCTACCTGATAGTTTGAGGGGAAGCTATGATTTGAAACGACAGTCTCCTCAGCAAGAAGCACCATTCACTAGAAGCGGCTTTTTGCGTGTCCTTCAGAAAAGGAGATAGAGGTGAAAGTGTCTGTATGTGCAAAGTTACAGAATGATATAGCCGACAGCATCTGCAAAGTAAATTTACAGTGATTAAAACATACTGTCTGTCAATCTCTTCCAGCTCCTGGTCTTCCTTATTACACTCTGAGAGCAGGTATAGGAAATGCTATACCAGATAAAAAGGATGGATGACAGTCCCTTGGCATCACTTTTTTATTCGGCTGGAGACACTGAAAGATTAGTGTTACAGTAAGACATTGGGAAACACAATTTTGTGGCTGTGGTTTGTAAATATTGAAGAGGAGAATGGTAAATATGTTCTCTGCTTCTTAAGTCTAAACAGGCTCATTCCTTCTGATCTTTTTCTTCTTCTGTGCTTGTGAGGCAAATGAAGTCTGTGAGGAATCTGATCGCATTGGCTATCTCAGGTGCAATCTACCTAAGGCTGCTGACAGTAAGCAGTGTAGCAAAGAAAAAGGCAAACTATTGTTACAGGGCACAGCAGACCCTCTTCCGCTAGAATCCAAAACCCAGCTGCCTGTTCTTGGAATCCTGCTCTCCCTGTCATTGTGCCTTGTGGTTTATTACCTTAAGAGGTAATTACTGAATGTGTCATTGATAGCTTAGAAAGTGGAAGGATTTAATGCAGCTTTAAGACAGAAAACTCACTCAAGGCGATACTCCTCTGCCTTCTTTTCCATGCTATGGAAGAACAATTTTCCAGCAGTTCCTGAAAGTTTCTCCCTCACTTCTGCCCAGTAAGTGACACCAGGATCTGTTCTTTTTACCTCATATATCTTATTCTCTTTCTGGTGATCTTCCATTCTTTTCTTTCTTTCATTCTTATAAAAGGTAGAAAAATTCATAGGGGACAAATTTCACAAATGTTCAGAGTGCTATGCGTGTATGTGAATGCTAACCTTCATCCTATAAATCCTGAATCTTCTTGCAAATCTTTGTGGGACACCTCTCTTTCTTCTGCTTATTTTCTCAGTTATTAGCGGTAACCCTGGTCCCTTTTACCAGAGCAATTGAATAAATAAACCCTTCTTAGTGCAGCTACACATGGCACTTACGGTACAGCATATGCCTCCTGTTTAGTATACCTCTTCTGTGTTAATGACAAGGAAGAGAAATAATTGCCTGCAAAAAATCTCATGTAATCCTCAAGTAAGAACTACTATATTTAACATATTGCAATAATTGAAAATGTTAGGAAGAGATTTATGATCCGGGAAAAGGACTTTTAGAAGCCTTTAATCTGATACATCTATTTCCTTATCCCAGTTTGTGCTTGCCTCCTATTAAAGTTACATGCAAAATGAGAAAGGAGGTCATAACCCTAAAAGATTATTTTTTATTATATGTCCTCCAAAGTTTCATAAGCTTCATGACTTTTCTTATTAGAATTGTGAAAAAATGCTTAAATCCATTTCACGTTCTTCTTTAAAATTGTTCCTCAGCCTCAATTCCTCTTGTAAATTCCTCCCTCCCTCTTCTTTGGGACTGCAGGTCTTTCAGCAAAATATTGCTTTCACTGAAAGAGGAATTCTTCTTAGAATGAGCATTAGAAAGCATCTGTGAATTTGTGAAATGCCTTTTAAGTGGCAGAGAAGGATTTTAAATATCTTTCTGTACTGGAGGGGCTCAGAGGGTACAAAAATCAGCTGTGGTTAGAAAAGGGGTGTGATTAGTTTTAAGTAAGGGAAGAAAAAATGATAGGTATAGAAAGGTATATAGTATACTGAAAAATTAAACTGGATAGGTGGAAAATCTTTCTCATAAGTGAAGAGCACTGAAATGACTATTCAAGGTCTTTAGGAAAGTTAGAAAATCACACAAAAGGAAAAATTAATCTGTCTCGGTGGAAAACTCTTAATGTCCCTTTCAACATTATGATTTATGGTGTTTATTTGACATAATTTAATGTATTTCACAAGCCTCATTATGTCCCTTTCATCCTATCTGTAATATTTGTCATTTTTTTGTCTTCTTCCAACAAATATCTCAAAATCCTCAGCTATTGCAGTAAGCTGTTATCTCTTTAGAGGTTCATAATTCACAAAATCTCCTCCATCCCTTGTTCATCTGTAAAAACATATTTAAAGTTTCTTTTATGTGTTAACCAAGTCCATCTTCTATTAGGACTTGCCACATATATTTGTCTTGGTTGTGCCTGTATTCCAGACAAGAAAGTCTTCCCTTCATCCATGCTGTTGAAAATTACTTTCATCAAAAACAAACTCCAGCATAACCGTGAAATTGAGGCCAGAGAATTTGCCTTTTACTCTAGGGAGGTTTTTTTTAACCATTCTTCTGTGGGTCCTTGGGCAAGTCTCTAGACTACTCCTAAGGGGTCTGTGAAAGATAACAAAAGCAAACAAACCCACCTATTGACAATAGGCTGAACCTCCACATATAGGGCTGTATAAGGAATGTTTTAGGGGGCTTAAAAATTTGAAGTGTTTACTCTAAAGTAATACACCTGCAATCTTAGTTTTTTATTTGTGAATATTTTGGGGCAACTTCCATTAGATCTTCAACAGTGACAGCACCTTATGATTTAGTAGGACAGGTAGTCATGAGACACCAATAGGTCAGGGAAATTGGATGAGATGAATCTGGGTCTGGCCAACTGCATCATAAACAGAAGAAAGCCTTATTTCACAAAAAAAAAAAAGTCTGTCTTATGTCAGATGACAGCACAGAGAAATCCTTTTTTCAACAGTCTGAGTTATTAACTTTCAGCCTGAATCAAAAAATAAAGCTGGCACTTCAAAACAACATCTTTAAAACGAACAAAATTATATAAAAAAAAAAAAAAAACACAAAAATTGTGTTGATGTTTATAGCAGATTATGTTAAATCATAAAGCCAGATTCATGAGGTTGAGTGTCTGACATTTAACATTCAGTGCTGATAGCAAGTTTTCTCAGTTTCCTTTGGGTCATGGAGAGACATGGCGGCAGGAGTGCAAGGATGGCTTACCACTGGGAAGTCCTCTGACACCTACCCCCAGATGAGACAGATGGCTGGTCTTGGCTCTCCTAGATTAGATGCCTGATCTTCATATAACTGAAGGTATCTGAGATGGAGGCTTCCCGTGGCAATAAGAATATGTGACTTTACAGATAAACAAATGTCTGAAATAGCACCATGAAACTCTGTGCATCACTACTGTCACAGCTATAATAGGGCAGTCAGAAGACTGAAGTTTTCAGTCCTATTCTCAAGGCTATTATTCATGGATAACAATTCTTTCCTGAAACCTGGCTATGAAACATTCAATAATACATAAAGAAGTAAGATTTTTACACCTGCTGAGTTAAACATTAGTAATTTATATCTTCTGGGGCAACAAAACAGTTTAATTTCCAAAAACCCAAGTTTGAAGTTGAACTGCTAAGGTTTTCATGGAATTTTCAAAGAGATAACTAACAATTGCAATGATTCTTGAAGAAGAAAAAAATATTTCTTTGAAATCATGTTCTTAAAATAAGCTGCTGTACCCTAGTCACAATTAAGAATTTCTAAGTATGCCAATTGGACTGTGTCTTGTCCTTAAGAGATTTTGAGTGCACTTCTGAGCAAAATGATGTGGGAATCAAGTCAATTCTCAAGAGGGGCTTAAGAAGCTTTTAAATTAATTTTTCTGATGCATGAAAGCATAATCTAAACGGAGCTATGTTTTCACATGAAGTCTTGTTCTTTAATGTATGATGTATTAAGCAATACTACTCATAGCAGTAGTTCAGGGAATTTTAAGAAGCACCAAGAAGTTTGTTTAAAAAGTAGAAGGAAAAAAAAGCCCACTTGAATTCTTTCTACAGAACAAACATTAATGTAAAACTTTTTACTTTCACCTTTCAGATAACAGCTTTCAACTGCTGGTATTTTTGTATTATATTGCATATAAGCTTAAGTGGATGTGAATGCATGGCCACTGTAAGGGTGAAGCTTTTCAAGGGCTATTACCATTTATACTTTTGCTTTAAGGAGGTAGAGAGGATCAAGAGGGAGAGAAGGACATCAGGATCTCAGCCTGTCCAGCTGTGAGAGAGCCTAGAAGTTCAGCAGGTATGAAGACTTCACTCTCTCCAGACAGTGCTTCTCCAAAAGGTGGCTTGGGAGGCAGCGGGTCACAGAACTACCATTTCTTGGCTCTCAGGACTTCAGGGAACTCTCTGATTTTGTTTTCCACTCTGTCACATAAAAAGGGGCAGAAAAGATGAATTCTCTGTCCAGCCTGTAATAACTGGGGGTTTTTTTGGTATCAGCATCCCCTAGAAGATTAAAGCCTTTTAATCCAACTCAATCTGTTAGCATCTCACTTAATGAGACCCTTCGCTTAACAGATTCACTGAGACAGACAGGACATCTGATACCTTTTCATATAAGGACCACACTGAATAGCAGTAGAAAAACCTCTCAGCAGGTTTTTCCTAGGAGTTATTTGGCCATCAATGAAACTGTCAGCACCTAAAAATGGACTCACTCTAACCGTTCACGAAATAACACATTTATTAATAGGTATTTGTGACAATTTATGGGTTTCCCTGTGTCTAGAATAGGGTCTAACTGCAAAAAAGCACACTTAAACTATGTAGCAAAAATAATAATAATAATACAAAACATAGGTACACCTGCTAAAGCAAAAGCAGCTTACAAAGAATACTAATAGCACAAAACCTAAGCAAATGCTCTAAAGCAAAAGAACTAACAAAGAATAAGTAAAAACTTGAGCACCCACCTTAAAGCAACTTACAGATAAGTAAGACAATTTACAACAAATAAGTAAAGTAAGAACTTGATCACCTGCCCTAAAGCAAAAGAACTAACAAAAAAGAGTAAAGATTTTAAAGTACTATGGAGCAAAAGTAAAATTAGTGTATGTATATAAAGCAATTGCTCACCTCAAGGCGTCCTGAGAAGGTGGAGGGAGAAAAGGTAGCCCATTGGTTACCTCCACAGTGTTGATGGAACTTCTCCCCAATTTTATGTCCAATCTCTTTTTATATGCTTTTCTTTAGGCAGTTGAGTGGCTATAGTCAATAAACTAATTTTTGGAGTGATAGACAGATGAAATAGGCCCATGGATCCACTTCCCGAGTTCTCAGCAGCCAGGATTTTTACAAAAAAAAAGCCATGTTATCTCCATATCACTCCTTCCTTTGTTTTAATCCTTTTATCAGTTTCTGGGAATGTCTTCTCAGGGGCTGGATTTTTCCAGGAAACCATCAGGAGCCTTTTTTCTTCCTTTTGCATGGCCTTATTTTTCACTGTACACACTCAAAACAAAAACTGTTTTCTGTGTGCAGAAACTGGGTTTGCTGTGTTGCTACTGTGTGTAGCAACTGTTTTTTTGGGTGCAGCTTACCTGCAAGGTGTAAAGAACTTTTTAGTCTATGCTACATTTAAAATAGTGGGGAGCATGTGGCTTTTTCTCCCCAAGTTCTGTGAATAAAATTCACCAAAGAGAATGAAATATCTGAAAGTGGGTCCAGAATTATAGTGCTACACAAATTTCATAACTCCCAAAAAGATAGTAATAGGTGAAAGTCGTAAAGTCGTACACAGCTCTTTCATTGTCCTACATGTTTCCCTTTGAACTACAAAAGGTCTCATAATAGTAAAACACACACAAACCTCCCCCTTCCCAAATTTAGTCTAAAAAACTCCCTGGTTTTGATTAACTCTTACTAATAGTGAATAACATCCGCTTGGCTTAGCAGTCTCACTGACACTGTGAGCTCACAGGACCCTCTGCTCTCACCATCTCCCATTTCACTGCCTTCTCACACCCCTGCATCTCTTCAGCCCTACAGCCCACACTGCTGCAGAGTGAGTGATGTGCCTGGACTTTGGCCTCCATCTCAATTTTCATCAATTCTTAGTCCATCTCTCAGAAAGCTTTTATAATTAATATCAAAATCAATGCAAAAAGTAGAGTTTGCAAATGTTTTGCATGTCGTTTCTCCCAGTGTCAAGATTTCAAATATAACAGAGTAGCTCTGAAAATTTAACACCTTGTCCTTCCTAGGAGCATCAGAGGATTCCCCACAGTAGAAACCTAGCTGGCAAGTAGGCCATAATGGAGTCCTGAGGGATTATAGGAGTAGTTTTATTACCATGTGCAAATATTCAACTGCTACATGCATAAATTTTTAAATTAAACTGCCATTAAGGATTAGAAACAAATCTGAATGTATTACTGTGGTTCTAAATGGAAGAGACAGAGAAGATGGGAAATACAAGCTATCTTGTGATGAGGATAAATTTCAGAAATAAAATATCCAGTATCTGACCCCAAAGCAATAAAAAGGACAGCAAACAGGCAGAAGAAGGCTACAACCCAAACTTCTGGTCCTATTCAAATCTAGGTTGTGCTGGGTTCCAGTACAAAAATCTATTCGTAAAAAAGGAGATATGAGAAACTCAAGTGAAAGTCAAAATATGGGGAAATCAACTCACAAACTGACTGAGGTATCTTAAAAAATTATCTACATAGAAGCTTCTCCTTCTTTTCTTATATTTCCTAGTATCCATTTTGCATAAATTGGCTAGTACATATAATTGGAAATAATTAAATACATTTGAAATAAATATTAGAACTAAATGCAAGTATGGCTTTAAACCAATATTAATGATTAGTTGATATCATGGTAACATGCACACTACTAAGACTCTTAATACATATCTTCCCATCTGTGGCAAAAAAAATCTGTGTTTTATTTAAGTTGTACATTTCTTTCCTTTTCCAGTAAATATCTACTCTGTCTCCACCCTGAATGTGATGTTCCAGTTAAAAATACACTGTGTTTATATTTACCTTTTTTACTGACCATGGGGTGATACTTCAGTTCTCTCATCAAGTTTCAGATGATCTTTATAAGGAACATAAAATTTTTCAGTTTTCTCCTGAGATCAGATTGTCTACATTTAGTTACAGATGTAATTTTACCTCATTATTCTGGAACTTCAGTTTTTGGAAACAGCTTTACAGTTTTTCTCCTTTTTAAGGGTATTTTTATGTGGTTATAATTCATTTATTTTCCACAGCTCTGATCACCAACATTTTTCTGAGGTCAATAAAACCCCAATACCTGTACAAAGGAGGTAGCTATTTCCATGCAAACATGAGCAGCATCCCACCACTTCACAACAGAAATGACAAGATCAGTGCCTCTATTAACCTCCTTTCTCAGTTTTTTCAAGTAGCTTTTCAATTAATTTTGCTTTATTCAGTTAACCTTTGCTTGGAGTAACAGATTTGTCCCTATTAAGGTTCATGTGGGTGAGTGGCAATGTGGAGGGATGATGTGGTCCGTGCAGTATTTATTTTATCATTGAAAGAAAATTCAGTTTAAAAGAATGTGGCTTGTATTAAGTGCTGGTAATGGCAGAAGACAGGACTATTTTTTGACCTCCTGTGAGTTCCACTGTTGTGTGCCAGCTCCCGGGAATTTCATGTCCTTAGTCTTGATTTTCCTTCTAGTCACTTGATTTCAGTGTCCTAGTGGAACATAACAGTGCCAGAAGCATTCTACTAAGTAGGATGTGCCAGCCTTCGGGGCTGCTTGAAACATCAAGGTTAAGGCTGAAGCCCATATGGACAGACAGTCCTGACTTTGGGGTTGGGCACCCTGGGCAGCTGCCCCGCCAGGCAAGGTCTCCTCTGAACATGAGATTTAATCCTAACAAGTGAATGGTGGCAACTTAAATTATTGCAATGACCTTTAGGAAATCACAAATAACAAAAGGAGGGCTGTATTTTCTGCATGAAGTCAGGACTATTTCAGAGCCGGTAGAAGTGAAACACCTGCCTGGTTCAGATATCCCTGATGTTATAATACCTTCTGTTTGGGCAAAAGAACACAGCACCATATGCTACTGTCTTTAAAAGTTACAGCATCTGCTCTCCAGATGTGTTGCCAGTGCATCTGGCAGCGAGGTGGAGCCCACCTAGGCCCCTCAATCAGGAGCGGGTGCTGCCACAACTGTAGCAGGATCTCAGAGACACGGTAGTGAAAGTAAATCACCAACACCTCCCTCCTATAAACACCTACATCAACCTAAAGCTTTTCCTGATGTATTTTTTCTGATCCATGCTGTATCAAAGAACATGGTGAGAAATTACAGAGTTGCTACAGTGCCAACCCAATTAGAAACTGTGAATATAATAATTTTCTTCTAAGAAAAGCAAAAGACCGTTTGTAGCCTTTTATTTACAACATTTCAAAAAACCCCTTAGCTTTACCTGCACAAGCAGTCACACTAAAATTCTACAGGCAGTTTGCAGCCATAAGGGACATGTACCTGAATAAAGGATTTGCCTCATACTCAGTGTTTGCAGAACCCCTTTAACAGCTAGGAGTGACATCATAGGGTTAGGAGGTGATTTTTGACATCACTTCAGGTAAGTGAATCATGAAGTTCTGGTGGAGTTCGCTGCATTTGGCAGCATTTCATAGAATCATAGAATCGTTAAAGTTGGAAAAGAGCTTTAGGATCATGAAGTCCAACCATCAACCCAGCACCACCACCATGTTCAGCATTAAACTATGTCTCCAAGTGCCACATCCACTAGTTTTCTTGAACACTACCGGGATGGTGACTCCACCATTTCCCTAGGAAGTCTGTTCCAACGTTTTACAGCCCTTCCTGTGAAGAAATTTCTCCTAATATCTGATATAAACCTACCGTGGCACAACTTGAGGCCATTTCCTCTTGTCATCAAAATCCTGTTTCCATTTGAAAACAGAATAATTAAGATGCAGAAGTACCTGTATGTAAACAATTTTCATTATCAGCTTTCTTAATTGTTTTAGAGGAAAAAAATATTTTTGCATTTTTTGTATTAGCAAAAATAGCTATGATATGAAGTGACCATCAGTACTGTATACCAATAATTATGAGGGCAAAAAACCACAATCATTTAATCAGTTGCAGTTTTCTATACTTTCTTGAGTCAGGTGTATGTTGTTACCCTAAATATGAATAAAGATTAGGTGAATGTTCACTTTCTGTGCATTGTTTCAGCCTTTCTTAATGAGCAGACTTGTTTTCCATGCAAACAAATGATTTTTTTTTCTTTTGAAGGTTTTACAGTAGATAAGAAAATACAACAAAAAAGCACCACTTTGTAAGAATGCTGTGGCACGTTTTCATTCAACAGCTGTATAGTGAATGTGTTGCACATGTTCAGGCAACAGCAACATGTTAATAAATCCCACTAATTCCCTTCCTCCTAAGGTCTTTGCTGACTGTTTGGCTGACAAAGTTCTGCTGTTATTAGTTATGACAGGTCAGGCTTTGGTTTTCATCTCTCTGGGGAAACGCCAAACTGTTATTTTAAGGAGAATTGTTCAGTTCAAGTGAAAAAAATTGCAGTGTAGCTTTTTTTGGTCAAAAAGTTTCACACTTTTCCTGATGGTAGGAATATATCGATTATAAAGAAAGCAGAAGACAGTGGATGGGATGGACAAGGATCCTTCAGGGGTTTCAGTCCAAAACACTTGGAACACCCTGCTGTCCTGCAATTCAGAAACATGCACCTCAGGAAGATGAGTGAATTACTTTACCTTTCCCCTTCTTTTCTAATTTGTTTGGGTTTTATTTTTTTCAATATTATTACTCTGCAAATACTTAGACATCCAGTCACTACAGTCCAGATTGGCACAGATGGGAAGTCCCAAAGCTTGTGATGGCTTGCTTCCCCCTTGTTCCATACATATGTACCTACAGGCTCACCCAAAGAGCTAAGCCAGAATATGCAGTAAGAGAATAAAAAAAAAACAGCCTTATCTATGGCTTTCTGAAAATCCATTTCTCCAAATAAAGGAGTATAGATTGAGCTTGAAATCCCCAAATCGAGGATTACTAAAAGCTGCTCTGGGACAGGTAGGCAAAATGACATTGTCGTTGTACAGGACAATGGGCAGACATCAACAGTGAATCAAAGCTGGAAAATTCTGTTCTTTTCTTTTTTAAGACCTGATGAGTTTCAGTCCTCAATTGAACTGATCAGTTTAAATAAAGTTGTGTCCCAGGAAACTTTCAGTATTTTGCTCTTCAGCCCCACTACTGCTTTACTTCACACTCATAATACTTAATGTAATAGATTAATAATGTTTTCCTATTAGTACAACTGATAATTAAACAATCAATCCTGTAGAGCACCTTGTTACACCTGATGTTGGCTTTCCACAGTTTAAAAAAATGGACTGGGCACACATACTTTCACAGCTGAGTGGTTTTCAAGGCATTGAGGATACATTTCTCACTCTGGAATCACTTCACAAAGTTTCTAAATGAACTTTATCATTTTCTTTTTTTAAATCTTCGCAATCTACATTGACCTTTTCCCCACTAACCTCCATTATTTTCATACGCTCAAAAAATTTTATTAGGTTAGAGGTGGATGGTTTTCCTTTAAAGAAAAAATTCCGCTTTATATCTGAATTAACACAAATCTCTGAAAATTGAAAAATTTTTGTTTTAAAGATCAATTTTATTGCCAAGATAAGTCTTAATATTCTGTAGTTCTCTGAAGCATCAGCTCTATTTTTTCAAAGCATATATATAATGCTTTCTAACTTCTTGATCTTCAGCAAGTGAAACCATTTCAGTATTTTATTCATCATGAAAAGTAGCATTATAGTTTATTTACGGGGCAACCAAAATAAGAATGACAGCCACTCTAAGAACAACCATCTGAAATGCAGTATAGGAGCATGGCACTGTTCTGTTTCACTGGTGAGTGGTGAGAAATTCCCCACTGAGTCATTAATGGATCATACATGCCTGAATTATTTCAGAAGTTCACTAAAATGCTAATTATGTTTTAAAAAACTCTAGCTGCCTCCTGAATATAAAGGTCTTTCAAAGTGATACATGTTCTTAGGGAAATACAATCAAAGACAGAAATAATAAAAATGCTGCCCAAGCCCCATGAATCCTCAAAATTACTCACTCAGATTCAAAAATACTTCTAAACATGAAAATCCACTATTAAGAAGCTCTTATCACAAAAAGATTTGTGCCAAAGTAAAACCAAACTGATGTCTGTCCTGTGCTGACGTGTTCCTGTCAGTTATTTTTGCCAGTTTTTCCTACTCTACGATGTTATCAGCAGTGTCACGAGGCTTACACAAAAGTGTTTGTATTTCTCTGGTCTGTGCAAGAAAAAGAATCATAGAAATATTAAGATTGGAAAAGACCTCTAAAATCATCAATTCCAACCTAACACTGCCAGGTCCACCACTAAACTACTTCCAAGGTATAAATTAATCTTCATCCAAGAGGGCCAGATGTAGATAGTCAGGGTAAGTTTTACTCCTATAGCCTGTCCAGCTCAGCATTTGTGGCCAGTTTCCCTCACTAGTCATCAGGGCTGTTAGAGTTCAGGACAGATCTTTTACTCCATAAATAAGGGCTGCAAGAGGCGGTAGCTAACACATCTGGGTGCTTTCCACAGCATGTCACCTATTGTATCCTATATCGTCTCAGCAGAGGGAATATGCAAGTGGCATCATGTAGGTGTGTACCAGTGGCATGCTCAGAACCTGAATCCTCTGGTCTTGTGACCTATTCCACTCTGACTAGCCACAAGTGATGGAAAAACATTAGCTGTCATCCCTATGTCCAGTACCATTACGAGTACCTAATCAATCTTCTCTTAGATTGATATTTTGTATCAGATCATCTCACATAGGTTTTACCCCATTTAAAAGAAGGAGACACATGAAGAAAGCAATAGTGGCCAAAGGATTGGTAATTGAATTGGGAGGGAAAAGATAGTATGCTGCATCAGGGTTTGTAGAGCTCAGACTGCAGTATGTCTAAGAGCAGAAAAATCCCATTCTTGCATGACTGAAGAAAATGTAATCAGCAGCAGTACTGGAAAAAATCTTGTCTAATTACATATTTACACAATAGAGAGAAATGGCATTGGAGTTGTTCCAGGTTTTCAGTTACACAATATATGTTTAACTAAACTATCTAATTATAACTGCACATATTTACTCGAGAGATAGAAAAGGCTTCAAAGGAGATTTTTCAACCTCCAGGAAAGCTATTAAAAAGAAAAAAAGATTAATCATTTACTATTACCCAAAAATATACTGCCTTTCAGTTTATAAATATATGAACTGAATATTATTTAATATTTAATATTATATAATAATGCTTTTCAAGTCTCTTAATTAATGGTTTCAAAAAAAAATATCTTGGAAATTAAGGCTGAGACTGTCTGTCCTTCTCAAACAGAAAAATTGACCACAAAAAGAAACACAAGTGCCTCAAAATTTTCCTTTCTCACAGGGTAACTACAGGATGCAGCCTTACCTTCTGAAGCATCAAAATACCTGCATGTGTTAGCATATAAGAGATGTAATGGCTTCTTGGATAACAGAGGTTGTTGTAATGGGAGGTCTCCAAAATAAAAATAAAATCCAAACAGAAGCTGTTAACACTAGAGCAGAGGTAAATAGGAAAAATCTATCCTGATGAAAAATAAAATAACTCATGATTTTTAATCTTCCCTCCTGAGTGTGACAAAAAGGCAAAATCCTGAAATGTACTGAGTTCCAAACAAATATTGTTTTGGAAATACGGAAACAACCTTAGAGAACAGATTGCAGGAATATTTTGGTTTTTTCTTACAGCTAGATATAATCTTTCCCTCTTTCCATCCAATGGGCTTCCTGCTTCACCCCTCACTCTCTGGGCATTCCACTGCATGGTAGTACCTCACTCAAGTCCAGATTTCTGCTCTTTTACTGCCCCTCCTCCACCCCTGTCACAGCACATGAGGAAGCCACTGACCTCCCACCCCATTCTCCTGGACAGGCGCAGTGCCTTGGGAACTCATACCCACTGCCTCTTCACCTGCCCCTTCTCTTTGGTGACACCTCCTGGGCTCAGCCATCAGGACACAGAAGCCAGTGTGTTTTCCTTGATGCTACTATGCTGGGAAAGCTGCACCCTAGCTTTGAGGTCAGAACACCTCCAGCCCAGGAAGAAAGCAGGGTGCCAATGTCAGATAAGACAGAAGTCACCTCACCACCTGGGAAGTCAGGAGGACCCAGGGAGAACCAGGCATTCTGCCCGTTGGCCTGATTCTCATGAAGGCCAACAAATCTCCACAGAATGTCTCATTTCCATGGAACCAGTATTTTCCGACGTGAGACCTGCTCTATCATTCCTCTTTTTTTCAACCGTCTCTAACTCTGAGATAAATTTAATGAGGTTTCGTAGCAGCATCACGTCCTCAGCACATCAAGCATGGAGAGAAAGCTGCACCACTGACTCATCTGATGCAGTGCAAAATATCTCAGCACAGCAGGGTTCTAGAAGAAGTTCAGGGAACAAGTGATTCTATCGCTTGTACTTTCTGTCATGACAAACCCCAAGCTGAAAAGCAACTTCATTTTGTTAGTACAAAAACACTCTTTAGTCAACAGGACTTCCACACAGGTGACAGGGCTAGACATTAAATCAAAACTTTTCTTCTTCCTGAATGTGTACAATAAAGTAGTGTCTTCAAAGTCAGTAATGATGACAGTGGTACATAGGCTTGAAATGTCATGTCCTGCATGTTCTCACTAGAGACCAGAGATAAACTATACCCAAGACAGAAGATAACTCTCTTTTGCAGAAGTCGTTAGCAAGTCCATTTCTTGTTTTAATAGATGCACATCCCTCCCACTTATCTTTACTTTTTGCACTCCTTTTAAACATGTTAAAGATCCAAATACATTATCAGGCATAGAAGGATATTACATGAATGCTGATTTTTAATCTGTGACAAATACATTATGTATAATAGCTTCCTTTTAATATTTCATAATCAGCTTCATTTAATAATTGATCTGAGTCTAATTTGTAATGCTCATTACTCATATGAATTGAAAATGTTTTTCATCTCACACTATAAATCCAGCACAGGCAAAGACTGGCGCTGCAACTGCTGCTTACGTTGTGTTAATCAGGAGCTGGAGGCTGGAGAGCAGTGCAGGTGCAGGCGAGAATCACATCCCTTTCCTGGGAATGCTCAAGGACAGAAATTACTTCTACTGAGTGTGCTCTGACGTATGCTGAGTGCGTGTCAGCAAAGTGAAGGGCATGTCTCATGCTATCTGTTTAATTGCGCTGTCACTACCAACTCAAGCTTGTCTTTCGCTGTGCTGACATGCATGACAAACTGCAGAAAAAGCTTCGACTGCTAATACTTTTGATGGTGGTAAAATGTAGTAAATTCTGATGAAAGTGTTGTACTCATGAATGTTTAGATATGTAATTTTTTGCCGCATGCGCTCAGAGGACCTGTTGTGGAATAACCCTGCTCATATTTCAGAGTCCTGTAAGTGATACTTTTCATATTCAATCTATTTACTACTTAAGAAATCAAAGGATTTTTTTAATGTTGTAATATTATGACATGGTATAGAGAGAGTAGGATTGTGTGAGCAATTTCTCCTGCATTTTTGTAGGCCTTGCCTTGGCATGGCCGGGCACAGACAGTATAAAATGCACAGTCACCATGGCTTCAGGCTCTGAAGCTGAAACAAAGAAGGATCTCTGCCAAGATTAAGGAGGAGTCCCAAAAGGTAAACAAGTGTCCTCGCCTCGCGTGGACACCTGCAATAATCCAATTAGAAGTGGTCAATAGGGCATGTTTACACCGTGAACACTTTCATGTAACCAATAATGTAGAAGAGAGGTCACGCACCGGAGTGTAGGAAAAGTACATAAAGGGCATCTTTTTGTAAATAAAGTGGACATTTTGCAGATCATATTGGTCGTGTGCAGTTTGTCCCGGAACCCCTCCACTGACAACATGCCAACAAACTATTAGTACCTGTGAGGGTCTGTTGGCTGAACTGTAGTTGACTGTAGCCAATTTTTCTTACTGCAACATGTTTCTAGAGCATAAAATATGCTACAGAGTTTGGACCATCAGAGCAGTGTTCGGACACAGCAGGTTACTTATCCAGAGGTAACAGACTGGCAAGTCCAAGGAGAGCAGCAATTAGTCATGTAACAAGCAAATATTAGTGGAGGTATTTTAATCTTTAGAAACTATGAAACAAAAAAATGTGGGAAACTTATTTTAACAGCTGTGAAGTCATGCTCTTACAAGAGAACTGTGAACCTTTTCAAGTCTCAGGGTGTTTCAACAGATGTCTTGTACTCTATACTACTCAAGCAGTAACAGGTCACAATAAGTATGAAAGAAAATCCTATATGAGGTGACACTGTAAGGCTAAGATTAAAGTTCCTCCTGTAGTAGGCAGGCAGACAGGGGCCACTAGACACAGTTTGCTGCACCTGTGTCAGGTGCTAGATGGGATTACTGCCCTTTCTTACCTCTCTGAAATGCCTCAGACCTCACCTAGAGACAATTAAGGTGAAGCCTTCCCTGAAAATAAAGGGGTTTACTTCAACAAATTATATGTGAAACTATTCAAACTTTTTTTTGAAATTACATTCTTTTTTAGTATATATCACAGGGGGTTTTTTTGGCCAAATTCAATATTTTAAATTTTATTCTTCTTCTACTATAAGTTCTTTGAAGCAGGAACTACTTCTTCACATGTGAAGGTAAAAAACAGCAGGTATTGAGTTCCAGAATTTTGAGGGTGACATATTGTATTATCAATATAATCATTTTCAAGCATACAAACCTGTCTGTCCTATAATATATAAAACAAGGGCTTTGGTACTCTCTATCCTTCTTTCCAGGTAAAGACTATACTGGGAAATGAAGAGGAAAGAAAGGTTTGTTGAAGCAGCAAAACTCTGGTCTACCTTCCTCCTCCTCCTCCTCTTCTGTGTCAGGACCAAAGTCCTTCTGAGCAAATTTGTAGTATTACCCACATGTCTGGTATGTACATGATAATGTACTTGTGTTTTTCCAGCACCAAAAATTAGCAATAAGGACCAACAGTGCTTGACTCAAGCAGTCTTGGGAGTACTCGCACCTTGTAAGAGCCTGAGCCATGTTCCTCTTGCAGGGATTTCCTTTTTCTGTGCCAATCACCTGCCTGAATTTGATTGTAGTAATTCTGTGTGGCAACTGTTTGTTGCATCTAAAAATAAAAAAAAAATCTTGTTGTACTTTAGATTGTCTGACACTGTAATCAGCACTGGTCTGAGCTGGAAGTATGACCAGCTCATGACTCCTCTGTCATCAGCCCTGACCTGGGCACCTGCATTAGATCCTCTGAAACAGCTGAGATAGATCTGAAAGAGGGGTTAAGTGTTCACTGGAATTTAAATGCCAAAGAGTATAAGGATGTTTCATGAGATTTTCAGAACGCCCTGGCTCTAAAACTCTTATGCTGATTAGCTTCTTTTGTTTAAGCACATTCTCAGCCTGGGTTGTTTGGGTTGCTAATGTAAAACTTAGGGAGTGAACAACCTCCAATGCTTGATATGCATAGATGAATCCCACTGTTTCTGTGCACAGTGCATAGCGCTGCCAGATGGCTTTGATGCATACTAAATGTTTATTATGTTTTCTAAAATTGTTTGATTGAGTTTAACAAATTACAAGCAAGTGTCTAAAAGGAAAGAGGAAACAAACAAACACGCAACCAAAATGTTTCAAAAAGCTAAGTAATTGTTTGTAATTGCTATTCAGATGTATTTGTTTTCACCTGTGGTAAAATATTTCTGTTGTGTGGTCTCCAACAAGCATTTTGGAAAGCAGCATGCAGAACAAGGTGTTCCTATTCAATGTTTGAACTCCTGGCAACAAGGGAATAGGCAGTAGGAAGTCCTTAAAAGTAGAGGAAATAAACAAGCCTGCCAGAATGCATGCATTCAAACTGGTTTGTTAAATTTGATCATTTCCCAGTAAGAGCATCTTTATTTATTTTTGAGATCTGTCTGTTGGTATATAGCAAAAGATCTCCAAAGCACCGAAGTGTTCTGTTGAGAATATTAATTTTTCATGTCTGGCTGTTATGGCTGCTTATTAATTTTAGAGAGAGGCAATAGTTATCAGCCCTGAAAGGCAGAAGCTCTTAGGTTTTTATCATTCCTGCATACAATACCATGCCTTCATACAGTAGTTGTTCTATTGAAGGTAAACTTGCAGGAGATTGTGTGAATATTGGATTAAATGAATTGGGTACTTGACTTTCATTGCAACTCAGTATGAATTATGTTCTCAGGGCTTATCACCCATGTTAGACAGACATCTTGCTAACTCTGGTGAATTCAGTAAAAGTTAGTCACAAAAGTCTTTTTACTGGGCTGGATCTGAAGATATCTGAAGATATGTAGATGCTGGGCAGCATCTACAAGTCCGTGTTTAAGTATCTAAATCACCCAAGAAGAAACTATATTTAAGACTTAGAGACTTTTAGTCCTGCTCTTGATCTCCAAGTGTTGTGATAACCTGTAAAGCTACTGAAAGTCTAGTGAAAAAAAAAAAAAGTGGACAAAACAATTTAAAATGTAACATGAAGTAAAATTCAGCTTGTTTCAGGCTCACCAAAATAATCTTCACATAATCATCAAGACTTAATTAAAATTTCTCTTGCGCCTTTTAGACTGCACTTGATGTTTGAGGTGACTTTCCACTTTTCACCTTATGAATAATCTTTCTCCTTTTATAGGTGAAAAGGGGAAAACCACCTCAACCATCAAGCGCAGTTTGAAATGGCATTTGCGGCTTCTCCTGTTAGACTTCCAGGGTCTTGGTAAATGGTAGGTTTCTCAAGGATCAAATCAGTACACTCACATTTGTGACTATATGCTGGAAAATGTGGTTCTGCAGCATACCTGGAGATACCTCTCCCAAGACCTCTGAAGACAGGCTATGCAATGTCTTTTACTCACAGCCTTGAGTATCTGCAGAAACCAATGCTGGATTTTCGTCAGTAATCTAGTAGCTATCACCAGATTCAAAGCCCTGGAAAGAAGTCCTTTGGAAACCATCACAGTGAAGTAGAGATGAAGTAGAGGACAAGGCTAAGAGTGCTGAGGCAACAAATAAGGGATGTAGCCCGGAATAACAGGCTTTGTCAGAAGACCCCTTTGGGAAGACTTAGAGAAGTCTTCAGAAACTTATCAAACAGCATTTCACATAGCCAGAAGGAAAAGCAATGTATGGGAGGTGATTTAAAGCTGGTCCCTCTGAGCTGCTCTGCACTCAAAACCTGCCAATTTCAGCCTCTGTGTTTAGGTAAGGTCATTAATTATTTCTTCTTAATTTCACCTGCACACATGAATGTTTTCCTAAGTTCCAACGCTGAGAAAAGATTTGTTTATATTTCTCCCCATGGCAAATATTCTAATGCTCCTAATTCTGTGTATAGCTGAAAAGTATTACATTATTTTGATTCTATAAGCTGCATTTTCCTTCCTGCTAGATAGCATGCAGGATTATGCATACAAAGGAGCAGAAGTTGAAACATTTTTGTTCCCAGTATGAGACTGGCAGGCTACACAATCAGCACTTCCTCATGACTATACTGTAGAAGCCTAATTGTCCAAACTCCTCAGTAATCCTGGATATATTTACTGTGTTAAAAAAAATTTAAAAAATTCACAAAGTGAAAGAAAATGAGGGTGAAAAAAAAAGACAGTGAAAGGCAGGTTTTTTTAATAGAATCAGAAGCAAAATTTTCTATTTCTCAAGAATTTTCAATGAAACAAATGCAAGTGCAAGGATCAACGGAAGAAGTTTTTCTATTTGTTCTGCTCTCACCTAGGGATGTAGATCTCTGCAAGTCCAAGAAGGATTGGAATATGTTTTAAGGCGTACTAAAAAAGGTCTTTCATTTTAAATCATTATTTACACCAAAGGAAAATAATGACAAATGTAACTGTTCATTTAAAATAATTGCAAGATCTTAAATGCTAAGGGTCATACTACCGTTCCCTGCATTAACCTCAGCTCTCAGTCTGTCAGATTTTCTAATCTATTACGTGATACTGGATGCTTTGATTCCAACATAAATCAATAATGTAGCACTATAACACATGCATTATGGAATTTCTCATGTCATTAAATACCTTTCAGGGTTTTTTTTTAACTATCTGAGAATAGGTTATATTTACTTGTCATGCAATAAAAACATATTTTTTTAGTGTTCCAGAATGATAGTCCTATTATAAATATTCATAAAGGACCCATTTCATAGCTTAACAAAATCGGTACACTAGCTAACTAAACAGAATTGGTAATAGCACCATGTTGGTGGTTTTTCATATGCCCAGTCACTTATGAGTTGAACCTTTGATGTGCCCAAGCAGAATACTATATGAAAATATCTATTCAAGTTTCTTCAAGCCAGCTCAACAACCAAAAGTAGGTACATTAGTGCAGTTCTGGAGTTTGGATAACTCAATCAAAAAGAAGTATATAAAGGTATAGTCATAAAATTGTAAAATTATTTGAACTGGAAGAGACCTTTAGAGATCACCTAGCCCAACGCCCACTGTCATGGGCAGGGACATCTTGCACTATAGCAGGTTGGTCAAACCTCCAACCTGACTTTTTACAGTTTTCAAGGAAAAGGCATCCACAACTTCTGTGGGCAACCTGTTCCAGTGTCTCAGTACCACCCTCATTGTAAAAAGTTTTTTCTGTATATGCAATCTAAATCTACATACATTCATTTTAAAGACATTGCCCTTTGTACTGTCACTACAGGCCCTGATAAAAAAGTCTCTCTCCATGCCGTCTTTATATATTGCAGAAGAGAAAAGGTCTTCCCGGAATCTTCTCCAGTCTGAACAACCCCAACTTTTTCAAACTTACTTAATGGGAGAAATGGTCAAACTTTTCTATAATTTTTCATGGCCCTCCTCTGGACCTGCTCCAACAAGTCCATGTCCTTCTTATGTTGGAGGTTCCAGAGTTGGACACAATAGTCCACGTGGGGTCTCCTGAGAGTGGAATAGAGGAGCAGAAATCACCCCTCTTGACCTGCTGGCCACGCTTCTTTTGATGCAGCCCAGGATATGGTTGGCTTTCTGGGCTGTAAGAGCATATTGACTGCTCATGTTCAATTTTACATTAATCAGTACTCCAAACCCTTCTCTGTAGTGCTGCTCTCAATCAAATTATCACCCAGTTTGTACTGATACTGGGGAATGCCCTGACCCAGGTGTAGGAACTTTCACTCGGCCTTCTTGCATGCAGTCATGTATTCATTGCTGTAAGAAAAGAATTTTCATAACTTTTGACAAGTATTAGCAACCATGTTTTACTTTGTACTAAGATGGACTAGAAGCACTCCCACATTCAGGTGCTCCATTTCAGCTGAAAAGTGGTAATGTCACATCTGGGTCTAAAAAGCCTGTGCTTTTAGCTGGAGCAGAACATCACAAGACAGTTTCTGGCACACAGGTGGTCTGAAAAGAATTAGTTCCGCTATCTCTGCGTGACAATGCACAGAGATAAATGTCTGTGCCTGTTGCAGTGAGTACTTTCATGGATTCTCATCTTCTGTAACTAGTCGTGTGTGCATTTCCAGTAGTTCCCATACAAAAGACAAAATTCAAACACTTCCCCTTGGACTAGAGGACCTTACTCACCCAGTGCTACTCTTAACAAATTCCATTTTTGCTAAAACCAAAATGATCATACAATGAAAACAACAGAAGTGGAACTGGTTTGGAAACACCTTATCTACACTTCCAAAGAACAAGCACAGATGAGGACTTTTCAGTTCAGGTCAACTAGTGATCCCCTAACAGCAAAGCTGATTGAGTCTGAGTGGTAACAGGAGCCAGGACCCTCTTCCCTTTAAGTATCTGGATGACTTTTCACTCTCAACCGTGCCTCTCCTGGCGTTTCTGGCAGCTGACGAGTGCATTAATCCTACAAGATGAACTTTCCCTACCACTTCTACAGCTGCACAACCATGATTGCCATTTGCACCTGAGCCCCATCATTACTGTCCTCTTCTTCATTACTCCTCCTCTGGGAGTTTTTATGCATTCAAGTCTGTCATAAACATAGATCAGTTATTTTTTCATTTAGACAACAATAATTTCCCTTTAGCATTCATAGGACCCTGCCATCTCATTCTACTCTACAGCCCCGCCAAATTGTTCTCAAAGTACTGAGGTATATATTGAACTAATGCAACGTTACTGTTGCAAAGTATTTACTATTTTTGTTAACCATAAAGAAAGTGCTGACAGATCATTGCTAAGTTCTTCACATTTCTCTGTGCCATACAATCAAATTTTTCTCTAGTAAATCAATTTCAGTATAATCATACTTGGAGAAAGGTTGGACTATGACGTTCATTGTTAATCACTAGAAATTTCTTGTTTCTTTGATCAATAATCCTCCTTATTGAACTATAAAATTATATAATATTTTTATTTTTACAATTCTTCACTGAGAGAACGGTGTCCTTGTGAGGGGCACTTTTATTTTTGCTCTTCTTTGTCATGTGCATGAGCAGTTCCTTATTCAGCAGTTCTTAAACAACATAAGAGAAATTGTATTTGATGTTCCAAAGCTCAGAGTCTGGGTTCCAGCACTGCCACAGAAAGGATCTCAGAAAGAAAACGAGCGGAACCAAGAGAAAGGAGTGAAAGGTCTACCTCCTCTCACTGTCAAGGATATCAAAGGGCCTGAGGTATTAACTTCAATGTCTCACACATATCACAACCCCTAGGGATGGATCTGAAATTGTGATTTGGAGGTTAGAAGAACACTAATGAGTTTAGTCTCTGAGCTCTGCTCGTCTGATGCCATTGAATTCTTTGCAGCCTTGCTCGTTATCATTGTAGCAGTTCTATCTGACACAGTGTCTACCACTCTTCACGTGAACTAATGACTTACACAGTAATTGCTCAGAAGAGAATAATTGTGAAAACTCAGCATTTTGACACTGTAAGGTCCAAGACACAGCAAGGTCTGAAGTGCAGTAAGATTTTTTACAGTCTCTGCATTGTTTTCCATCCATGACATACAGGGGTGCAAGGGGTAGCCCTCTGTTCAGCTTGTAGGTGAAAGCAATCTCTCCAGTGGAGAGAGAGAGGACAGAGAGCCACACCACTGCTTCCACTGACAACAGGGAAAATGACATAATAGGGAATTGCGGAAAAGTTTGAACAATTTTCCTTATCTACTCTAAAATGCATGCTGTGGCAAAGTCTATCTCAAGTTCCCCAGCAAAAGCTAAAAAAATGAAGAGATAGGGTCTTTAAGAAACACCATGGTTATCATCTCTCTCTGCACCTCTCAGGAATCTGGTGGGAGGTAAAAATATGTGACTGTATCCTAGTTAACGACTTGAAATTGCAGTAAGAGGTGGTAAAACCACCATGCAAATTCCATAGCATTTCTTAGTCTGTTTTTGTTTCACACTGTTGAGCTAGGTCCCATGTGAAAGGTAACACACATTACAGGCTACTGCAGCTGCATGTTCTTGAAAAGGGGTGCTTGACCAAGTGCCATGGTGTTGCTAATCCTCGTAATTTTTCTCCATATTCTCACAAAACAACAAGGATTTCACACATGTAGTTCAATGTTTACATGTTTCACACATCTAATCCCACTTAAAATCAACTTTTCAGGATTTTATTTTGCAGGTCATTAGATGGACAAGCACCATTTACTGTCACTGTGGAAAAACACAGTAGTCCATTGCGGAAGAAACTCCTTGGAATTTGGTGAAGCAGTTGTCTCCTGACATGCCACTGCAGATGAGACACTGCATTTCCTTTGCTGTTTTGGGGCTAATATGTGACTTACCAAGGTATCATTACATTAAAAAATGGGTTTTAAAAATGTACAGTCATAGAACTCTGAGTCTGTATGAGTATGTTAAGTTAGATACACCAATATGTCCTCTAGCCATGCTGGCAGGTCATGGTGCATGAGAAGTGTCATATTCTACTGATAGATTTTTCAAGGATCTCCTGCTGTTCAATTTAGCTGTATGTCCAGCCTCAAGGAAAGATTTGTAAGTTATCTAGGAATCTTTCCTGGGATAGGATGAGAGACTTCCACGTGTCAGGTTCCCAAGGCTGCCTGAGGTGGCATTACCTCACACTTTTCTACTTACAATTTTTACTTTATTCACCAATACTAAAAGAAAGATATGAGGAAGGAATCTCCTTAAGAAGCTGGAGAGAAAGCATTTGAGTCCAGCAACAGAAACTGGAAAACACACCCTAACCACGTGATTATTGGTCAATCATATAAAAAAAAAGTAACATTATCATGGGCAGTTGCTGGTATGTTCTGTGAACAAGGAGTACTAGTAGAGTTCTGAAGAAGACAAGCTTTATGAGAGGAGAAGGAAACCTGACATTTTGGCTTCACTGAGGAATTATGATGCATGAGGGAAGATGTAGCCTGACTGAGAGCAAGGGAACCTAAATAATACAGTAACTGGAACCACTAAAAAATATTTCCTGACCAAAATATTTCAGAGTTTTGCCTAACATAGTTCACTAAAATGTTGAAGTTTTCCACACAAATTAAAAACCATATTCTGACCTCTAGAATATCAAAGGATTAAAGGGAATTAATTCTCCTATGTGTCTGAATTCATACAGTACTAGAATATGTTTTTTCTTCATGTGTCGTGATATTCAGTATACATTCACCAGACTCACAGGAAAGACTGAAGACATCCTTCCTTCAGAAATTGCTCCTTAAAGACTCCCAACGTAACCGTAAACGAACTTCAACTGGTTGTGTGGCAAAACTTGTCTTTAATATAACATATGTCTTGTATTTCTACATACTAATGAGTTCTTTAGTTACTCCTCAGACAGGGAAGATAAGTCTTACAGAATAGCAAGTTTTATGCCCTTAGGTAGGAGGATACTGCACGGCAAAAGAATCAATGAATTAAGTAGGTAATTTTGAAGCTGCATCTAAGTCAGTAAAAAACCATTAAAGGTAAATCTCACTTGCAGGAACCTTTTTAAGTATAGGACTTGGAATTTGTAAAATATATTCAGTAACTATTAAGTGGCTATGACTCATTTAAAATGTTTCTTAAGCATCTTTCCCTTTGCTATCACATTAGTTAATTTTAAAAAGATTCAGTTGTTAATTTTGAGTCATTTTCCCAAAAATATCTGCATCTTTGAGAACTTAATCAAGTCGCCACAAATTTCATAAATTTAATCAAAAATATGGTGTTTTCTTGGTTCTGATACACTCTTTATTTAACTCAATCAAAAGCTTCCCAGAACTCTCAGGACAGTGAATCATGGCCTGCAGAACTTCAAGATGCCATTAAGATCATACAAGATGCAATGGAAGTCAATGAAGCAAGCAAAATTTGTCAAATAAGTCACACCATTCAAGCTAAGCTGGGAAAAAATCTGATTTAAGTTTTCTGGTACTTTACTGTATGACATCTCTACAGGGAGATGACATCTTTTAACAGGGAGTAGCAGGTAAAAATCCAATATTCACAAATTTTTGAATACTAATAAATTAAAATTCAGATGCAGGTAAAGTTGTAAATGTATATTTAAAAAAAGAAATGGAAATGCATAGACTTGTAGAGTATTTGACAAACCAAAGATTTATTTTTTTTTTTAATTTTAAGATTTATAGATAAGTTTCTCAACTCTCTAAATTCTTTATCAATTTTCAGCACCCATATACAATCCGGGCTTCCCCACATAGTTACCACTGCAAGACATCGTCTTCTATCCAGAATCCTACAGCTTTCTCCACTATTAAGGAAGTAAAGATAAAAAGGAAATGAGTTATTAACACAGTGAGATTCACTCTAGAAACAATATTTGCTGAAGTAGTATGGTGTAACTATTTCTCAACAAGAGCTGTAAATTAAGGGTTACTGGCTAAAATGCGCAGCATAATCTACTGAAACTCAATCACACAGCAGGTATCAACCACCTCTACATCCCTCTGTCCCTTTTTCACATTTGGAAAGAAAACATGCAACTTGGCATGAAAAAGAACCAACGTTCAGCATTCATCCTGACATTGACTGAAGTGGCTCAAACCTTTGTGATCACTTGATATATGATTCAGATCCTGTACTGTAAAGAGGCTGATAGTGGGTGGAAATAGGCATCAAAACTTAGGTCGATTTTGGAAGCTTTAGGCTGAATTTCCTGACTTTGATTTCTTTAAAAAAATTATTAGCCTCTTGTAGTTATTATAAATATTTTCATAATACCCACATTTCCTGATTCCACCCTGAATGAAAGCAGGAAATGCCAACAATTAGGAGAATTGGCATCTACTAATGGAGCAAATGACTTGCCTTTGTGTATGGTACACTTGAACTGGATAAGCAAAGTTTTGCGTGCTGATCCAAAGCAAAGTAAACTCTGAATTTTCTGAGATTTCCTCTTTATTGGAATTTCCTTTCACATATTTCAGCTGTAAACTTTCCTCTTACAAACGCAAAACAGACTGTTGAAGTGATAGTCCAGTAGTGAAAGTATAAAGTGTGGTTTGCTTATTAGCTTATGATATTGGCATGGTAGTGTGAGAGGGTAAGAAGAACAGAAGGGCTGTGTGTTGGACTAGAGCCACAGGAAGGAAAAGCAAATGTGTGCTTGTCAGAAACAAAAGTTTTGTAATATGTACACACGACATGCTATATATACTTTAAGCAAATCTCAGGTTTCAATGAAACTTCCTTCAGTTTGAGAAGAGCCCTCAGGTTTAACAATCTGTCAGAACTAATATTATATATGTGACCTTAAATATTCATTGAGTTTGTAGAGATTTCATCTCCTTTTTCATTTATCAAAAATTATTCATAATATGACAGTTTCTGTCATAATTCAGACACTTTAGCACAAAAAATGTAGAAAAAAAATAAAGCCCAAAAGAGAAAGTGACAGCTACAGTGATGGAATGGGGATAAGTGATAGTTTTAAAGAAACTCACTGTACATCTATAATTTTCCCTTTTAACACCTTATCTTTAAGCTATACTTCATTTAAGATGTCAACACAGCTTGATGTGAAGTGCATAATTTATTGAATGCTGATGGTTTTTGTAAGATTTATTTTGTTGTTTTGTAAGTCAAGTACAATCTTGCAACTCTATGTCTTACTCATAAACTACTGAAAAAACCCTTTGTGTTTACTGGAGCAGTGATCAAAACATGAACATTATATGCCACATCTTGTTTAAAGCACAAATATGAGTGCCAAATTCACCTAAAATCAAATCACTCATCCAGAAGACACAACATCAAAGAGTTTTGATTAGATCTGACAAGGTAGCACAAGGCACTTGATAGGACATTCAACAAAGCAATGCAAATTTGCTTTGCTTGTTGCAACACTCTGTGTTTCCAGATCAGTACTTCTTCCTTATTTTATGAGGTGATAGAGTTAACAAAAAGAAGACTACAGAGATCTCAATGGAAACTTGTACTTTGAAAATTGCCTGTTTAATTAAAATTTGTCATCTGTATTACATCAAGATGGAGAAAGACATATACTCCTTATTTGCAGAATGCAGTCCCTGTAGCTCTCTTTAAAACCAATGACTAGAAATGTTTTTATATAAATAAAATTATTAAGGTGGTTAAAGTGATAAAAAAGATGGACCTTGTGAATATTGCAACACATCAAATTCAATGAGGAAGGACAACTGATGGGCACCATTGTAAACCATAAAAAATAGACTCAGAAATTTTCTGTAACATGGCGTATACAATTCAAACCAAAGATCTCGACATATAAATTTAATTTCCCAGACTTATTATTAGCAATTACAGGCTTTATAATTAGAAACTGTAATCCTTTCATCTGAGGACTTTTTTACCACAAATGTATCAATAGTAAAATAAACCTCATCAACTCTTTTTATGTAGAAGTAATACGAAGAACAGGTAAAACCTTTGTATAGAAAACAGTATTATTGTTAGGGAATACTTTTTATACCTAGAAATATATCCACATATTTCTTTCTGTTCATCTCTCCCTCTTCCAGATGCCCACAGACACTTATCCACAAGGATACCTACACATTGCATCTTTTGAAGGACCTATGATTAACACTTCTCCCCTCTAACAATATCAAATGTCTGCTCTTCATGTAACTCTTGTAAGATATTTTGTACTTTGTGATTTTATCCTTTTCAATGGCATCTCAAGTTTCTCTTTATGGAAAGAAATTAGATATTAGATAATTAGTTTGAAGATTAGATACTAGTTAATCAGTTTGAAAGATATTCATTAAAAGGTTCATTATAAATTAAGAAGTAAAAAAAAAACAAACAACCAACCCAAACCAAAACAAATCTGAAATATACTCATTCAACAGCAATACTTCACATAGGAATAGGTTTCTCTTTTTTTTTCTCTCAAGGAACCCTCAGTTGGCTGCTCCTCAGCTCCCTCCATTCACAAGGCCACCTCTGCAGCCCTCATTCCCTCAGACTGGAGCAGGACTGCACCCTCTTGTCCCCATATCACTCCTGCCCCAGGCAGCACTTTTCTCCTTTTTCCCATTCAACACACACTGGCCACATGAACTGAAAGGATTGGATCTTTAGAATTTTTTCCCCCAAAATCAATGACTACAGTGTGATTAAAAGAATGAACACTTCTGATTGATCAAACCAATAGTTTTATTTCCACGCTAGAAGTACTGTTTTTCTATCAGCAGATTCCAACATAGATGGACAGACAGATATGAATACAATTAAATGCAGGAAAAAATTGAACTATATACAACAGGACATAAGTTTACATAAAGAAAAAAGACTTTGTATTATCTATCAGTTCTTGCCAATGTGAAATGCCACTGGAACTCAAGTATATATATTCTATAAGGTTAAAAATAGAGAGTAATGAAGAAAATAGTAGGAAAGAGTACGAAATAACAAAATATTCAGGCTCCTCTTATTCAAGCATTAAAAAAAGTAGAAGAAAATGGGTTAGCTGCTTTCTTCCTGGTATAGGCTGCTGGTCTAGTTTAGAGGCAGTCATAAATGTGACATTATAACCAAGGGCATTAGAAGAAGCCGTCTGGACCATAAAAAAGCTCTCTAGATATATACCAGTTTTTCTCAAAAAAGAAAAAAAATTCAGCCTTCTTTGGATATGTGCAAAACCTGATGCTCTTTAAATCTTCAGGGCACTGAAAACATGACATTTCCCTCCCAAAATCCAGCTGAGTTTGCCCTGAGAAATAGAAGTGCTCCTATATAAACAAGATAGTATTGTCTGTGAGTGAATTTCTTCATTCAGGTTGGACAAGAGTTGAGATTCTCAAGGGCATCACAGAGACACTGACTGCAGAAGACAAGACTGTGTTCAAGTTGACACAATCATTTGTCCACTTTGCACAGTCTAGAAGAAACCACAAGTATTGGAAGTAAAGAATTCAACTTTGCTGGTCTATTTGCACCAGACAAATACAGTATCTGGAGTATCTGGAATCAGCACATTTCCACTATAAGAATCCCAAAGATCTGTCAGTGCCACCTGGTAAAAGAAAGAACAGGCAGCCACTAAGTTCACTGTGCTTCAAGGGTTACCAATACATAAAATGTCAGAAACTAAAGCATCCACTGTTCTAAATGAGCAACATCCCAGCCCAGTAATACACTCATTTCAAGAACTCCTTCCTTATAACACATGTGATTATATGAAGCATGTTTTTATTTATATTTAATTTCAGATATATTAAAAGTTCCCAATTTCCAAATGATCCTAAGTATCTTTACTCAGAAAACCTTCCATTGTTAGGGAACATTGTGTCATTGAGCCAAAACTCAGTTAGTTAAATCACTGTGATTAGCTTTGAAATTTCAGCTTAAATACTAAACAACAATCATTTTCATAGATACACCAAGGATTCCAAATACTTTAAGTTTTTCTAAAGTCTGTAAGAAAGGAAAATTGACTGTGGTCCATATAGACATGAAAAATTTATCAGGATACCTTAATTATTAGCTTTACCCTTTATGCAAATGGCATAAAACATGGTATGTGTTTAAAACACAATATATTTGTCAAATAATACAACACAAGCTATACACCATTCTATGAAACAGTTTAGATCCAGAAAGGTAGTCAAGGAGAGAAGGAAGCAACAATATGAAAAAGTCCAAATCAGTCAGTGTCAGACAATGAGTTCTTTATTTTGCCGTCTTCTCTTAACCTGACTTCATTACTTCTTAGAGACTGAATGTGCCATTATATATAGTGTGCCATTATATATAAAATGTAAATCTAATCAGTTTTATCTGAACATTTCACATATTGTATTTTAAATAGCATTATCTCAACACTAACTAGCAAATACTCCTGGGAAAAAACTCAAAACATTTGTTTTCTGCAGGAGGAAATGAACCTCTCACCAACATCATGTTCTACTCTAATTAATTAATTAAGATATAATTAATTAAATCTTCATCATTCCTCAGAATGAAGAAAGCAATACCTAACAATCTTCTGCTGAGCTGTAACCATTAATCTTAGGTCATAGGCTGTGAAGAAATGACCCGAAGAGGTATTTTAATTAACAGGTACTTTTTACAAGTGATAATTATGATCGGTTTAGTATATGCCAAGAAGGAGATAAGACTGATGAATCTCTTGTGGTTTGAACATTGATTTGTAATTTATATGAGAGAAAGATATTTCAACTGAAGGGAAAAGATATCAAACATTCAAATCAGAGGTTGTAATGTCTTACAGGTCTCTGAGGACTCCATTTTTCTTTTATGAACATGTTTCTTATGTAAGACATGACTATGTACCCCACAGAAGATGATAATAAGCATGTTAATGTGAACATAACATTAAACATACCATGATATGGCATCCAGATTTACACATTTGCATATACTATGTTGACTTACTTCTTTTAATTTAATATAAATACTTACAAGGTCTTAAATCTAAATTTTTGAGCGCTTGCTTTCAACACTTTTATAGTTTTGTAGGTCCAATCTTAAAAAGTCAACATCTGTGTAAACGAAACTCAGGTTGCACATTCAACAGTGGATATCCAAGATCAGTGACTACTCTTAAAAGCTTGCCTCACACGAATAGGCTGTAATCAGTACGCTTTCAGAAGTGTTGCATGGTAAGGTGCTGAGACAAATGAAATAGATACTACAGGTTGACAGGCGAGAATTTCTCAGATTTTTTGAAAGATCTGTGCTCTAAACCTGCATAATATAAATTACCATAAAAGATACACTGGCCTCAACCTCCTGCAACGCTTGAGCTTTCCCTTCTTGAAAACACAGGGTCCTTCTGCATCTGAACTATTGCTGTCTATTGCTATAAAATACCCCACCTTTTCCCTGCACCAAGAATATCTTTTCTTTAAACCCTCCGAGGTCCTTAATTACTTGCTCTGCCAATTTTCTCTCTCTTTAGCCAACTAAAATGATTTCCCTTCTACAGTGTCATGTTCCACAGAACAAATTTGGAGAAAGAAAGAAGTTGCCTTTGAGTATCTGCAGGAACAGCAAAAATTCTATATTTAATCAACTAAGAAAAATGTAGAAGACACTAGTAACTTGAGTGAGTTACTCAAGGGATTCTCTCCATGGCTGCTGCTAAAGTATGCCAAGTAAAGTTTTCGGCACAAAGTGGAAGCACGGCTTTGCAGTGACAAGCTGCCGCAAAGCTGCTCTGATGCAGAGCAGCTGGGAAGCATACAGCCAGCTTTACTTCTGTCACTTAGCACTGGACTGTTTCATTCCCCTATGAAACCAAAGGAATTAGATGCATAACAAAGTTTTGCTCTGTGGGGGTAAAAAAAAAATTGCTGTGTTTTTCAAGAACTGAGAGTCCAAAAATTGATATTTTAGCAACTAATCTAAGAATCTTTAAATTATTCCATTAAACTCTTTTGTTTTGACAGCTGCTTTAATATGTGACTTTTGATATTTCACATTTTTCTAACATCATCCATGTGACGTTGTACAAAGTATATGTGAATCATCCAATGGTTTTAATGTACTGAGAAGAGGGATTAAATCCAGCCACCTCTGGGGATATTGGTTTGTTTTAGCATATGCCAATTCACACTGAACTTGAAACTAGTGTTATTTCCCATTGTGTTTCTGCATCACTTATGGACCCTCATAATGCTTCGCTAAGACATCATTAGAATAAATTCTGTGAGCATTTTAAAGATCAATTCTGAGATGATGAATGAGAATTTCGCTGTGGTAAAAAAAGTAGTGACAGAGTCAGTATCTTGATGGGCCTTAAGTGGCTGAACAAGGGAATGAAATTAAAGATTTATGCTTTTCACATTTGGTAATATTGTTCAGAAACTTGTGGGATTTTGTACACTTAAACATCAGGCAAATTCATGCATTTATGCTCACTCAACTTGTCAAATTCCAAATGCATTAAAATATGATCATCTTAACAGCTCCTAGTTTGGATTTCAGTCAGAGGTCTAAGTCCTTAGCACTGTAGAAAATACAGCCACTTCGATCCAGTCATCCAACTTTTTGTCCAACAGTCAACATTTCAATTTTTGTCCCATGGTCCCATTTGGGAGATCTTTTCAACACATTTACCGTGTTCAAAATAGGCGAGTTTCATCAGGGACATGAAAGAACAGATGCATTAATGGATGGCACCTCTGTACAGGAAAGCAAGGATGGAATATGATGCATGCTTTCCGGGTGCACAGAATAATAGGAGGAAATCAGACCTGCCAAAGAAAAGGATCAGGCAGAGAAAAAAGCTTGACTGCATTTTGGCTGCATTAGGTAGGATAGCTTTGAGCAGCCAGAAAATTATCAAAGAACAGCCTGAATGTTCAGATCTTTTTCTAAGCCAATGCTCTCCTGCAGTCAGCCTCAGGAAGCTTCCACCATTATGGTCCAGTGAGATAGGAACAGAGCACGGCATGTTGTACTCCTGTACAACTGTACTCCTACAGTATACTTTGAATAGTTTTCCACCACATTATTAGGTCAGTTCTTAGCAGCAGCAGGAGATATTTTCTAACTTGAAGAAACAGCCAAAGGAGATGAGAGAAGGTGATCTGACAGTACCTGCTTCCTTAAAAATGGTGACCAACAGCAGAGAGACTTGCACCCCATTTACATGTCTGAGTTTGTGCTTGTGTTTAGGCTTACATTCTCCAAGCTGAGTGGTTTGGGTCTTCTAAGAACAGAAAACTAATATCAAGGCATTTTCCTCCATGGCTATTTTCCTGTCTGTGCTGACCTACTCTAGATTTAAGCTGGAGAGAGCCAAAAAATAAGCTAAGTGGGTGAAATCAAGCAAGATCAGAAGCTCATGCTCCAAGTTTACACATAAGGGCAGATTCTGCTTTTGTTTTTTGATGGAGTCTGTGAGGAGGGTTTAGGGGGATGAGAAGAGCTGCAGCAGGAACTTCAGGAAGAACTCATCAGAGCTGTTTTTTTCTACTAAATCCATAATTGAAATAGAGAAGAAATATGCTCAGGTTGAAAAAGAATATTTGGCAGGGAGGGTAAAGTGGAGAGCTCAGTATGCAATTGCACAGATCCAAAATACTCTATCTACTGTGTAAACAGGTAGCAAATGTATGGTGTCACTGATGAACAACCAAGGTATAAATCACCACTCTGATATATGTGCCTATTGATTAAATTTATGAGATTCACTACTAAGGTCCAAGTCATTCCAGGGAAGAAGCTGATTGTTTGCAATGTTTGCAATGCACTTACAAAGCCTCCTGGATTGGAAACACCATACTTAGAAAATGTGTGTACACACAGAACTAATTATATAGCAGGGCATATAATATTTTATCCCACTTTCACCATATTTTAGAGAAAACTTTCGACTCCTTCCACCTTACAGCTGAAAACTGCATACTAGATGACACTTTTTCTGTAGTGAGATTACAGATGTTTTCTTGCTAAAATGTATGAAATACCTTTCGTGCTTTCATCAGAAACCTTTTCAACAACTTTTTTCATCCTCTGCAAGCATCATGCATTCATATAGTCCTGCAATCATCCTTGCCCTGAAACTAACTTTGAGGTCACAAACCCTCAGCATAGGTTTCTTCATATACTTTTGGACAGCTCTGACTATGTGAGATGTTCTAACAATGTGGCAACACCTGAGGGAGTGACACTGCAGTCTGCCATGTGAAAAGCAGTATCTGGAACAAGTTTATGGCAATTCCAAAGTCAGTTGCATCAGCAGCAATTCCTGTATGTAACTCAGAGCTGTGGTTGCCTTTCTTTTCCACGCATGCAATGTAAGTCTCAGAGAACTGTACAGTATTACCAAAAATGTCACTACCTTGCATCAGTTTAAGCAACCAAGTCAATGTGATTTGTGCATGTTCATGATGATTATATCTTACATATTCCATTTAAGTTATTGAAGTTATGCTTACTAGGGGAAAAAAATACTATGGATTATTCTGCTCCAACGTGTGAAAATCATGCGAAACCCATGACTGATGAGATGGCTCTGAGAAATAAGCCTCAATGACATCTGCAGCACAGCTATGAGGTTGCTAATAACCACAACCTGTGAATTGAGAAAGAAGCTCTTAAAAATGACTGCTGACAAACTCAATGAAAGAGATTTATGGATTGCCTACATCAAGAGCGCCCATCCCTTGTGAAGTGAATGGCATGTCTCATTCATTATGTTACCATGACATGAAAGCAGTTTTCTACTTTTTTTCTTTTTTTTTTTTTTTATTTGCATTGAGCGAATATCAGATACTTCCTTCCAGGGAAAATAATAAACATGAATTATGTAGCCACTGAACTTTCAGAGATTTTCCCCCTTCATTCCCTCAATGGTTCAGGAAAACAGGATGTCTTTAGCTACAAACAAAGGGGATATCAGCTTATCAACAGTAGATTTTAGCAAGTCTACTACATGGCTGTAAAGTCAAAACCAAATTTTGTTTTAAATTTAACCCAAATTTAAATTCAATTCTCTGCATTCTTATCACTTTTATTCCTGCCAAGTGCTTATACTAAATAATTGAGGATTCATATCTCCAGTGTTAAATATACTCAAACACTACTCAGTTCACAGTGATCAGGGTCCCCTCTCAAGTGTGTTTTTATAAAAAGTAGCCAGGAATAGTCTGCAAGACTCTCATCTGCATCGGACAAGGACACAAAGGTTGTCATTGTATCACTCTGTAAAATAAATATATTAAGGATAGAAAAGACATAGTGGGTCAAATATTTAAAAATTAAGAAGTCTTAGGGCTATTCTAAGGGTTATTCTCAGAATTACCTGTAACCAAAAGACCTGTACTGGCAGAGCAGTTAACCCTAGGCCTGACACTTCAATCTCCTATTTTAGTCTGGTGGAAAGCCATGCAGCTTAGCATCTTGGGCTGAGACAGAAGCTGTATGGAGGCAAAAACTGCTAATGCAAAGCTGCTCTGTTGCTAATTTGTGTCGAGTCAGCAACTTTCAGAACTACGGAAATGTTGTGGATCACAAGAGTGGTCAAGAAAGCCTTGTTAGTTTCTTTTAATGTAGGATTCTGTCAAATCATTTAAGCTCGCTATCTCTTTGGGGATTTTACATTGCCACCCATTTGTGTAGTGGCATGCATCTGCACTGCTCTGTAGCATGCCATGTTACACCGCTGAAATGTTTGTTGGCTTTAGTAGAGTCCATTGCTGGGACAAAATGTGAGATGGAAACACCTTGACACCCATACCTACAGAAGCTTATGTGGATTACATTTGTAAGTATTGGTATCTCTTTCACTTCTAATGTTTAAACATGATCATTTTCTCTTTAAAGGTCACTTAGAGAACATTTGGGAGTCAGATATACAGCCTACTTAGTTGCTAGTGATCATCAAAAAGGTATCTGTCAAAGGGTTACAGAGAAAGTTCAAATACTTATCTAACTTGGTCACAGAAAACGAAATCTCAAGATGCAAATAAGTCATAACAGAATGAAATAACTTAATTCCCAATGTATCTCCTAATAAGAAAGCCTGTGTATGGGAAAAGTGACAAAGGGTATAAAATAAACTGTCAAGCATCTGGAAGATGATAGCCTACATTTTGGAAAAATGAGGAAATTAGTGTATCTGGCATATCATGTGAAAAGATGGGTCCCATCCTGGGTTTTATTATCAGAACCTTCTTGTTGATGTAGACTGACTTTGCTTTACACTGGAGAGTTTTCTCCTAGTGCCAAAGCCAATCAAGTGTGACTGTCTATACAGTGATGAACGGGCAACGTTGATATTATATATTACTCAGAAGCCCATGACTTCCTTATTGCTCACTACCACCCATCCATAGGAGTTTACCAGGTTCACAGTTCTCCAAGGAAGAAGCTGAGCACATCTTAATCCCCACAGATAAAGGTCAGATGGGCTAGTGCTAACACCCTTCACTGACTTTTGAAACTAATTCTGCAGATTTTCCTGGGAGTTGACCAGGCTCTGATCATACACTGTATTCCCAGAACAGTGCTTTCCAGCAGGACAGAGGCAGAGAGAGAGTGGGGGGAGGAGGTAAAGAGGTAACAACCTCAGCAGACACCCCACTTCTCACATCTGCCCACAAAGAGCGTGTACTCTAACACTGCCACTACCTTCTGCATCTCTTCTGTATTTTCATATTTTGCTAAAAAAATTGTTTTTTGTTAAAATAATATAGGCATGTTACTTCCCGATGAAAACTGATTGGCATGCACAGGATTTTTTAAAGTTAAAATATAATGAGTCTATAATAAAGTTAATATTTAGCTTACCAAACACTGAAGGAACTGTTGTGATCTTCTAAAGTATTTATTACTGACTCAGAAATCATGTCAATTTTGAAAATCATCGTAAGGTACATGCTAAATGAGGGAAATAATAGTAATTGTTAATCATAGTAACAGCAATAGTAATAGCAATAGCAGTAGCAGTAGTAATAGAAATAGACATACATATAGCCATAGTTGTAGTTGTAGTCAGTCATAGCTACCAAATAGTTACAAAACCAGTTATGAAATACAAAGGTATACAAAGAAATATAGTGTATGTAAAGGCAGACGTGGGTTTGGCTTTTTTATTTTGTACTTCACTTGCAAGTATCTGTTATTCTGATCTTGATAGGAAAAAAAAAGCATTAGATGTTTGAAATATATTTCACTGCTGAAATTACATAGAGCTTGTAAAATAAAAATTTAAAATTGCTGTTCTTACAGTGGTTTCCATATAAACTTCCAATAGCAAGGTAGCATCTTTCTTCTCTCCACTGCCAGCATTGGCTTATGTACAAAATGAACCAGAAGAAATTTTTCAGTTGAGTAATTATATAATCCTGTTAATTTGTATCCATTTTCAGCAACAGGACACAGAAGACCTCAACAAAAAAATAGTGGGTTTCCTTAATTGCCATTCAATCTTCTGCAGATACTGCTCTCCATCTAAAAGCTAAATTATTTTAATTTTAGGAAAGACAATAAGGCAAGAGATATCAAAATGGTTTAAAATATTTAATTTTAACAATTTAAATTTTTAATAAAGTTAAAGAAAAGTCTGAAGTAGTAGTTAGTTGGGCCTAGCTAGACCTACCCATAATTCGCTAGTCACAGGTTTAGTTGAGGTGCTGGCAAAACTGTAGACCTCTCATTCTGTTACCCAAGCCCAGTGCATTTAACTCTAGTTATATCATCTGGATTGGGAATCCATTAATGAATCCATCCCCTCTCTTAAAGCAAAAGCATCACAGGACCATGCAGGTTGGGAAGGATTTTAGAAGGTCTCTAGTCCAATACCTTCCTCAAATCAGAGTCAGCTCAGGCTGAAGTCCTCCAAGGATAGAGATGGCACAACATCCCTTGGCAGCATGTTCCAGTCCTTGGCCGCCCTCAGGATGAAAAAGCCTATCCTTACATCTTTTTGAACTTCTCCTGTTTCAACTTGACACACGTTATGCTTTGTCCTCCCACCATGCACCACTGTGAACAGCCTGGCATCGTCATACCCTACTGGTAGAGACTGGGAGGCTACTGTTAACCCCCCACCAAGTCTTCTCTGCTCTAGGGTAGCTGAGCCCACGTTACCCAGCCTCTTCTCTCAGGGCAAGCACTCCAGATCCCACCATCTTGTTGGGCCTCTGGAGACTACACTCCAGCTTGCTCTTGTACCGGAGGGCTTATATGTGGTCTTACATCCCTCATTCTGCTGTGTGTACTCCTATTAGCACATCTAAGTGTGTCGCTGGCTGCCTCTGCTGCAGGGAGTTGCTCAGCCGACAGGGTTTTTTGGAGCACACTGTGGACTCGGATATCCGCACTAACTCCAAACCAGCCTCCTCATCTGAAGAGCAGAGTACCATGTGAACTCAATTTGTTTTGCCAAGAAAGTTGCTAAGCAGGAGAAATTAACCTGATTAGATCTCCATGATGCTGCAGTGAGATGATTTCTGGTACCTACCATAACTTGTTTAGAGTTAATTGGACAATACAACATGGCATAATTGGCAGTGTGATCATCTCCTTTCATGAAGAAAGAGAACAAGGTGTGACCATCGTAGCTGTAATTGTGATAGTCTGAAGACACTAAACAGCAGACTTAAATCAGCTATCTTTGTGTGAGAAATACAACAGTTCTAGCAGTCAAACTTAGTCACCCACATTCTTGAACGCCTGTGCTTTCAGCAACAGTGACTGTGAACTGACTCAGAGCACCTTCCATAAGGCAGGGACACCTTCGCATGCAGTGCGTACTACCCAGCACCTCACACATTCTAGGCAAAGGCAGATGTAAATGTTGGCTGATTCCTGATACTATAACTGTGAGTTACAAGCATCTGATGGTAGTAACTGTCTTTTTGTCCTCACTAAAAATTTTATTTATCCTGAGTTATAAATGTCCTCCTTTTTTTCTCAAAAATATGTGCAAAATCCTATAAAGGATATAAAGTAAAAACTGTGCATGTGTCAGGCTGAAACGCAAAATGAGAAGCCAGGCAGTCAATTGTTTAAGACTCCTTTAATAAAGTAAGCATTACAATATTGAAAAATGGTTCCTTGTAAAATCAGCTTTATAAGAGGAAGGGAGGAGGACTAGGGAAAGAAATGTATATGCACCAGAGCTATGAAACAGTTGGATGGAACAGAAAGATTATCTTGCCAGTAAATATGCAGAGCAGATTCTCAAATACCGTTCTGAGATTCACTGCATTTTTTTGGAAGAATATATGAGAGGCACTGCCTCTGTCATTATCTAGAAAGGATACTGGTTCATATGGTACATTAATGTTAAGTCATTTAGTGTATGTTTGCTTGGAAACAAGGCAAGTTTGAATTTAGAACTAAAATCAGTCAGGTCTTATGGAGCCCCTCTTTGAAGTTTCTGAAAAATCTAAGCGGTTCACGTACCTGAAGAACCTTCAGCCTGGGCCAGAGAAGTCAGTTTATGCCGATATCTTGTTTCCCATCACTGGCAGATATTTAGGGGAAAGTTGTGAAACATAGAGATTCTTTTCTGGAAATATCCTCTGACCTTCTTATCTACAGGGTTTAGAGCCACTCTGAGCTGGATATTGTCTCCAGACCATCATGTCAAATTATTGCAGAGTTGTATTCCCAAACCTAAGTAAACCATGTAATCACAGAACAAGTTTTAGTTTTTTTCTCTCTCTTGTGCTCATCTGCCTTACCCAGCATTCTAAACTGTATTTATATATAATTAATAAAGAAGCAAATAATGGAACGAAAAAGGTATGCTAAAATGTTCCTTCCTTTGGTGGTAAACCTAGAGCACTAAAATACTGCAGCACTAATCCCACTTCCAGGGATTGTGGTGAAGATCTATCTCTGTTCCTTCAGACTTTGCCTGATAAATAATTAATGTAGCAGATGTGAAGAATACTATTTTTCTGAAAGATTCAAAGGAGCTTTTCTTTTCTTTGGAATCCTGTCAAATTGGTTTGGCCAACTTCAGATGTTCTCCACCCAACTCTGTTCAAAGTTGAGTCTGATAAATTTTGTCTCAGTAAATAAAGCAAAGTCATCAATCACACCATTAGGTCATTCAGGACAGCAGAGTCCAAGATGATAAGCAGTAAGTCAACCAGTCTGCTGCTGCATAAGTACATCCGTTAATGGGGAGTTGGACAGAGTTACACTGGGCCTCCCACTCTTTCCGACTGTGCCTTGTACAAGACACAAATAAGGATGGAATCTTGAAATGTAGAATGGTGGTCATACTCTGAGCTAACAAATTTTGAGTGATCACATAATCATACACAAGGGACAGCAAACTGGGTGATATGAGATATGCCTAGGACCAGAAAGGAACTCTCATGGAAATCAGAGCCATATTACAGTGATGAAAAAGCGAGTCAGAGTTTCATGCAAGAGCTATGCCAGTGGTGCTTAGGCTCCAGGTAGGTCTTTCAACCATAATATCTAGCTCATTTTCTGGGGAAGGATGAGCCACTCCAGGCACATGGGCAAACCGGGTGTCTTCACTGGGCATATTCTGAGATTTTGCACATACCATGTCATGGGAAACTGGTACAGTCAGTGTATCTGTACCCCCTGGACACAAGAGTTGAGAAGATGCTGCTGAGGGTCTACATGGATATTGGGAGTAAAGAGAAGGCAACAATGACCACTCCTGACTGGCTCAACAGAGTACCAACTACCTTGTTTCAGCGAACAAAGAGAAACCATAAATACTTTTCCTTAATTCTGTGCTCAACAGTTCATCCACCAGAGGACTTGCCCTCAGGAGCTTTCTCCTTGGCTGTCCCCACAGCAACATTGTAAATCCAGAGTACCTTCCAATGAGGTTAATAATTCCCAAAAGTTTGGTATCCAATCTCTCACTAACCTTGTCCCCTCTTGTCTGGGTTTCATCTTCTGACTGATCCTCATTCAGGCTGTGCTAAAATCAATTCCAACTCATGCCCCAGACTGTCCACGCAATCTGGGACAGATTTGTTTTCCTGTAAAGACAATCTCCAGCAATTACCATCCACTGTATATGTTCTTCCCTTCTCACTCACTTGCACAGACCACATGACATACCCAGCAGATTTTCCAACAGTTCCAAAATTGTGAATTATTGATCTGTCACCTGTAGCAGTGAACAGGAGATCCACCACTAGAAGTAGCACAATCCTCGAAGGTCCAAAAGGGATCCAGTCACCATTAACATTCAGGCAGGTTGATCAGATTTGTTTCGTTAGAAATTCTTTCATGCTGTTGTGATGGAAATTACTTCCACAGATGCATCATATAGGAGGTAGCTAATACAGAAGGAGTGAATGATCTTCTGTATTATCATTCATGTTGTCATTGTCATACAGAAGACACATTTTTCTCCATTCACACTGTTGTAATTTTAAAAACATCCAGGGTTACATTTTTAATCCTTTTCTCTGCTGATAAAATGCAAACTATTTTTCTTTACTGTGTACTCACACGTGGCTGTTTACTACTGCTTCTGGTGCCCATCAGCAACAAAATTCTTGCTGTTTCATCAGTAAGAAACTCTAAAATAATTTATAGATCATACTTTCCTCTATGAGAAATGTGAATTATGTGGTCCATAAAGCCTTCAGCTACTTGCATCAGTACCTTTTTCCCAACCAGTCTCTGAGATGGTTATCTACACTTTCATTACGTCAAAATGACATTAATGCCATTCAGTGCTGACTGGTCTGCCTGATAAAGCTAAGCGCAAACTCAGGCTGATGCAGGATGTCACTGACAGTTTTCACAAGAAAAGCAAAAGCTAGGAGCACATATCACCTCTCTAGAAAGAGTTGCATTTGGCTGCCAGTTAAATATATGAATTCTAAAATTTTTATGTTTAATATGCTACATTGAATTTTACATGACCTCATTATTGTCTATACCACTTTCTCCTCATGATCCTGAATGTCCTGTGATCTGTCAAATCACAGGAGCCGATGTCCATTTACAGAGTGAAATTTGTACATTGGCAAGCAACATTTCCAAGAAAAGCACCTTTACAAGGCAGTGGAGAAAGAAGGGCAGGACAGGAAATGAGGATATTTCTTCAAAGCTGGGATGCAGGGTAGCACCTAATAGCTGTTCGACACACTTGTCGAAATGCAGAATTCTGAAGCAAAAAATGTTTTTTCCATGTTGCACTGAGTGTGGCAAGCAGACTTAGCAGCAGATTTATTTGGGAGGTAAGAAGAATACGGACAACTGAATATGAGACTAATACAGTCACCATAGCTGGTAGTTTATTTTGATTTGTTCAGTTCTCTCTACTTTGATTTTTTCCTACTTTTTTCACTTTTACTCTGCCACAAACTTGTGTATTGACAGACTCAGTCATATTCTAGTCATCGTCATAATAATTTAGGCTTCAGAGGCTAGTTACAACTTGACCTTTTGACACCAAAGTTGGCTGAAATTTTTTCAGTGAATGTACAAACAACCAAACACGTTTTGAAACTGGGTTGTGATCCAAATCAAAAGAAACATCTGGTTGGAACAATTTAAAGAGGCAAGATTTTTTGAAACAGGAAAAAATTTGCTCATTAGTAGAAATATATCGCTTCAAAGTTGTCGTAATTCTTTGACATTTTAAAACGTAAAATAGTGAACTCTTGAAATAGCATTACTACTCTCTGTTTTGACACACAGTTTTAAAAAAATATTTAGAAATATCAGAACCATTAAAAACAAAATTAAATATTTTCTGTTCAATTGCAAATTAATTATCTGAATAATTTTTATTCTTTCATTTTCCTAAATTTCTAATAATCCTAAAAACCTTACCTTCTTCTTTTACCTTCTTCTTCAGAGTCAGGAAATTTATCATCAAGTTCATTTCTTGTCCGGCTCAACTTGGCACCATAAAAACATTCAAGGTAATAGAATACTGGCCTAAACTTTTGGTGATAATAAAAGTGAAATGACTATGAATTACTGGCATTATCTTCAATTTGCCACAGGAGATGAAGGGCCATTCACTCAGAACTACTGTTATAAGCTGTCTGCCAATTCAAGTTATTGTATTGTATGGTCTACACACCTCCCCCATACAATTTGTTCACTTAATTTGAAATCCTGTGATCCTTTGCAATTTCATTTCTCCTTTCAATTACTTGACTTGTTCATTTTCCTGAGTAGCCACCTGAAATTGCACATGGACTGCCTACATGCATTTAAAACTTCTCTTTTTCTTTTACTTTCTTTTTTCCTTTTATGCAATCTTTGTACTTGTTTGAAAGCAAATAAGTCTCATCTAAACCTCTTTGTTTCCTTCCAGTATTTCCTTAATCCTAGCCTTTTCTTGTCTGGTCTATTTATTTACCAATTCTTTTGCTTCATATTAAAATTCCCTGAACTGTCTTTCTTTCAAAAAAAAAAAAAAAAAGGGAAAAGAAAAGAAAAAGACCCATTTGCTAGTCTTGGGCCCTGTTCCCCTTAATGACAGATAATTCTCTTACCTTCTTTGCACCATCTGTTGCTGCCTATTTGCAAGCAAAATTGAAGTAGTACTCTGGCTGCACCATCATAAACAGATCACTGAAGGCATCTGCTCAGTGAGCAGAGGTGGTCAGAAGAGCAAATGAGACATGCGACTGCAGTGGGGATTGACTACAGAATAACGTTGTCTTGATTTCTGAATATGCTGAGAATTTTTTGATCACACTAGACTTTTGCATGTGAAGAAGGGCTTCAGCATCTCTGAAAATCAGCCAGCTGATGGAATGCTCTCCAGTAGACCACAAAGTCCAGATGTGCCGAGTCCTGCATGGGCAGAAAGAGGACCCAAGCAGCCTCAGGAGGTAAGAAATGTCCCACCTCAAGTGTCCTGTCTCTGTGTGTGCAGGCTGTCCACAAACTGCTTCAGGTGGCTGTTTACCTTTATAAGCAAAGCAGTGGCAGAGAAATGTCCATAGCAGGATGAAGAAAAAAGTTATTCCCACAAAGGCTAAGTGGACATTTCTTGACCAGGAGGAAAGAAGTTGTTCCTGGCCTAGATCTTCCTTCTGGATAAATCTCACCTTTGAACTAAAGTGTCCCACTGCCATGAGAGCTGCCATTTTTCCTATAGTGGGACTACATATATTCGAGCTTCCTAGAAACAATTTTGCAGAACTAATAGGTCAACCATCTTCCGGGTTCCTTTCTCACATACTCCAGTTCTTCTGTCCTCCTGCTCAGAGTCTGGAAGCTTTCAATGCCTGCTGTCAGCACATTTCAATACGTGCTAACGTAAAATTAGACGAACTTGTCTCAATGTTTAATTCACCTGGCTGGTATGTGTCAAGGGAGGCATGTCATGTTTACATATGGTTTTTTGTTATAAAGTATTATCTGTCATGTGATATAGTCTTAAGTTACCTCCTAGTTTAAAAAGACCCTGAAGTGGAGTAAAACCACACTCAGTTTTCCAAAAGAGCATGGTGGCAATGTTTCCACAAAGTAAAAGAGAGAATCTGGTCTTAAAAAAATAGTGTTTTCATATATCATCCCACTTAATGGACAAATGCAATAAACAAGATGTACTAACACTGTGCAGCATTGGCCCCAAAAACCTTGCCAATCATACCAAAGATAAATTGGTTTGCTTAACATGGTTTTGTTGGAGTTTTTTATCTCTCTCAGAAAGGTAGTAATTTCAATATTGCAAATACCCTGTTATGTAAACTTGTTTCTCAAGTTTCTTATTTAAATTGTTGGGAGCAGAACACAAACCTTAAACAAGGAATAGAGGTGGCTCTGGGTGTCCCTCTGCCCTGAGCCTCAAACAGAAACACACACATTCCCAAACTCCTGTGCAGACTATTAAATCTCTTTCTGTAGGAACACCAGGGTAAATTGGCACTAACTACCAGGTTTCTTCCTAGACCAGATAGTTAGGTAGGGCCAAAGAAAGGTCAGGCTGAGGATTATGAATCTCAGCCAGGAGTGAGGGAGCTGAGATTCTTGTGATATCAATTTGAAGTTAGTTACTGCCCACTTGTGGCAAAATGACAAGGGCATGGTTGGGCTGCTTGGAAAAAACCTGCAGACAGCAGATACCCAGCTGCAGCTGCACCAGGTCTCTATGATTTGATATCAACATGATGCTTTCTCTTCTCTTCCTTTGCCAGGGAAGATGTCATCAGCAAAACAAGGGGAAAGGTGGGTAGCTGGAAGACACCATGCTATACGAAACATGCTTCTGCTGCAGCGATTGAAACAGTTAAATGCTTTGTGCAGCAGCATCACATAAAAACTTAAATACAACCCTGCAAAATAGAGTGGCTTGCAAGAAAAGAATCCCCACAAAAAGTTATTGTGAAAATCCCAATACACAGATGTATTTTTATCTTTTATTTACAATCAAAAATTGAATACAGATCCTAAGTGAAATGAGTTAAATGTGTGCTAATGGATAATCTGCTAAAAAATATTGTTTCACAAATAGCGCATCTGTAATTTTTCCAATCAACACAAAAGGTTGAATGATCTATCACTTTATGTATCACTAAACCTAAAGCAATTTTTTCAGCTTAATGTTACACAAGTGCTTTGGGACAGCAGTACTAGCTTCTCCCTGCAAATCAGGAGCCTGAAAGCTCTAAAAGCCAGGTTTGTGAAATACAAAAAAATTTTACAGCCTAAAATGTTTAATAGTTTTATGAAACGAGAAGCCATTGCAGACTGATTTGTTGTTTTAAAACCTCCTTCACAAGATTCTGCTATTTGCGGCAGAGTACATTAAGGACCTTTTAGTTCAGAGGCTTGAAGAAGCTAGAGCCTGGAAAAATTCAAGGGCAAGAGCAGTAACGGGAGGGGTATGGCATTATATCATTCCTTGAAATATGGCATCTGTTATGTGTAGCTCAGCTCAGCAAGGACAGCTTTGCCAGAGTAGTTTCTATGCCTTTTGTACTTAAATGGGCATTTCAGTGCTCTTTACAGTGAGTTAGATCTTGTTATTTTCTTCCTCATTTACGATATAGAAACTAAAGCACAAAAAATTAGGAAGCCAATTTTCAAAGGTGTTGAGCACACCTGCTCCAGCTAAAGTTAATGGAACCTCTGCAAACCAGACTGTAAATGGTAAGTCTGAAGTCATAATCACCTGCTGTATTGGAAGCAGGAAAAGAATCCAGAGCTGCTGTCCCCCAATTTTTGCTTTAACCAGCAGTTTTCACCCTTGTAATGACAGCTTTTTTTATTTTCCTGGAAAAACGTAAACATTTGGCTTGTGACACTACATTAATAAATGATCACATCCCTATCTCTCCTTTGGCAGAAAAAGGGAAAAATTCTTCACAACAATACTTCGATTAGATGGACTGGTAGAGCATACATTTATAAGGGACAGTCCATAAAATTGTTAGCCAGAAAACATTACATTGTCTCCCCATTATATCTGCCTCATCTACTTTTTTGTATTATCTGTCAGAAATTAAAGCTAATCCACGTGTACTTTCTCCAACTTAATTCACTTTATAGGTCTTTAATTCACTCCAGCTTAATAGGTCTTTAAAAATCTACAGAGAGAGCATGCAAGGTGTTCATGTACTACAGTGATAAATATAGTACAAATTAATTAGAAGACTATTTTGCAGCTATGCTGCAAAGACTATTAGAAGACTATTTTGGTAGCCATTACTTCTGATGTGGACCCTACCTTCTGAGAAGTTTGACTGGAAAATTTGAGGATTTGCAAAATCTCTGTGGCACGAACTACCCATGAGGAACATCTATTGATTTTTACGTGTCTGAACAGCAAGCAAGAGCTAGCTGCAGGAGTGTAAGGCAAACGTCAGCCATAAATGACTGTTGTTTAGGGAAAATATAAATTAAAGAACTCTAAGTCAAAATAATGATGAAAAATACTGGAATAGAATATCAGATAATCAATATTCTGTAGGAATCAGTGGAGTGGGAGCAATTGCATGACCTAGCATTTTATAATAACACTGTCTAAAATATCTGAAAATAATGACCCATAATAATTGAACTCAGCTGTAATGAAAATATCACTTACTATTTCTATTCCAGTCCTATTTGGCCTTGGCCTCAATTTGGTGGTAAAAGGTGATAAAAAGGAATCGTAACATTAAATACAAAGTGTTGAAAAACTGATGATCAGGCAATGCCACATCCATGGCTTCTGTATTTGAATTTGGTCTGATTGTTCTTTCAAAGTTCACTGCTGTAGATGGGATCATGTTCAGTGAGTCCCTGATGCTAAAACTTGAGACTTGAATCTGGACTTGAGGAAGAAATGAATCCCAATGGGAGAGGGGAAGAATCCAGTCCTTGCCAATGAAAAAAGCTATTGCCAGATTTCAGCTGGAAGAGAGCAAGAATCATGATGCCAGACTGAGGAAGATACAGAGTCACAACTAATCCTCAGTGGAGTATTTCTGATCTGCTAAAGGAAAGTTAAGGACGCTAGTACAGACTTCACAGGATTGGTATGTGAATGAAAACCTCTGCAATAGAATGTAAGAAATAAAGTACCAACCTTTTCATTTTCTTTTCTGGAAGGATCTAACTTTCCAGGTATAGAGATAGAAGTTATAGTAATTTGGGTGCAAATGTGCCTAGAGATAACAGCATGAGGTATTTTTTCTATTAGCCACTAGCTGAAAAAAAATAGAAAATTATTTTTCACCGGTAATGACAACAATGTACAAAAACTGGCTATAGAAAATTAAATCAAGCAGAGTGATCTGGTCTTAACTTGACCTAAACAAAATTAATTAACAAAGGTAAATCTGTAATTGAGATTCTTTAGGGCAAACCAGGAAACTGATAAAAGAAATGTAAAGTTAACTATACTGAGAAACTTTGGGAGTTGAATGGAGAGGCCTCCTGAAATTTTATTAGGATAGACACTTTTTAAAAAAGTTATCCAGAACCTGAACAAGAAAAAAAAGTAAAGAACAGTTCCAAGCTTGCACACATCAAAAGAATGCCAATAAGAACAGAAAGAATAAAGCTGTATTTAAAAAAAAAAAAAAAAAAAAAAAAAAAAAAGGAAAGAAATATCAGCAAACAAAGCTAAATTAATTAAATATTTGAAAATGGTAAACAGGGACAAAAAATGAGATTTTCTAGAAGGTGAAATGAGTTATAGACACACCAAAGAACACTAAAACATCAAAACAATGTACCCCTGAAGAAAAAGCAAGTGCAGTCTCCCCAAAGACTCTACTTAGACAAATTATTTCTAGTAGATGTGTGGATATGATTGAAAGATTTTATTGGAAAGTGATAAAACCTTAACCAGAATTTCTTACAAATCTCCAGGTCCTAGCAGAAACCAGTTTCAAACCAGGTAAGCAAAGACAAAGTTGGTTGGATGATCTTTGGAGTAGAGGCTAGGAAAGCTTGACTTCTTTAGTAATCAAAGACTGAGTGATGAACCAAGTTCATCTTGCAAGCTTATCTGAAGAGCAAACTAGAACTAAAAAAAAAAAAAAGAGAAGTCTTGTCAAAGGGATAAACACTGTCCATAATTAAATTTGCATTGGAAATGTGGAACCAGTTAACCAGTTTTTAGTTATAAGCATGAAAGTAAGAACAGCTTCCCCATGGGAGTACTGAGGCACAAAAGCTGATGTTTATGACAGCGATTATACCATTTCTAATATCAAAAGGTGGAAATCACTGGATATGATGAAGAAATATCATCTAGCTTGTCTGTTCTTGAGCTTCCTGATGTTCCTGATGTCGTATAGTTTTGCTGTGACTCTACTTTGCACTAATCTTTATCCCTTACTTATTCAACATGGAACAAAGAAAAAGACCTGCCACTTTAACATGCTGCATAACTAGCCTATAAATATACTTCTTTGACACAGAAAGGCCAAGAACTTCTCAAGGGCCAGAACCATAGACATTTATGAAGATAATGAGTTCAATCCGTGCTGCTGTAGAGAAACAAGGCAGGCGGAAAAGCAATATGAAAAAAGGGGGTTGAAAAAAATAAGATGATTGAATATCAACCTCGCAGCTTCAGTTCACAAACCAGCTACTAATTGGTCATTATGACAAGTTAGTTCATCATTATCTAGTGTTTCTTGTATCTTTTTCAAAAGCACCTATCCTGACTCAATTTCTAGCAAAAGGGTACCAGTTTTGGTTGATTCATTGAAGTAAATTTTTAGAGCACATTTTATGTAGTTTCTCCATCATCTTTGTTTAGAGGGAGAAAAGCAGAGACTCTTCAGTGTATCAGTTGGGTAATTACAGAATAGTAAGGGATTCTGATAATTCTGGCAGTTGGTATTGAAGACAATGGACAATAGTGACAAGCAAATAAATCTGAAGCCTGATGTTCCTGTGGCTTTGTTATGTTTGATTTGGTTTTTCTTTTCCTTTTTTTTTCCTGCATTTGTATTTGCAGGGATGAGGATGTCACTATCTTGCTCTAACACAAAAAGCTTAAGCTCTCATGGTACACAGGTGTAATTATGAGTACCTATATAAGACATAAAGCAGTGGAGAATGAATGTTACAACTTCAGATGAGAAAATGCATCTGTCTACAGAGTGAAATTAAAAAAAATCAACAATGAATGTTGTTTCCCCCTCTACATGCTTCTGGAATTGCAGCAGTAGGCATAAAGTATGAGACAAAGTTAATTACTCACCAAGCTAAACAATAAAAGGGTAACCTTAACTCAACATCCATGACTAAGAAGTTCATAAATAATGCACAGAGTAATTCAGAGCAGCCAGAATACAAAAAAAAAAAAAAAAAAAAAAAAAAAAAAAAAAAAAAAAAAAAAAAAAAAAAAAAAAAAAGACAGAGAAAGAATTTCAGTGTATGTACCTTCTGCAATAGCCAAGCCTTTTTTTTAATTTTAACAATTTAGAGTTCCAAATAGTTCTCTGCCTTAGTTTTGATGAATTTTTCTCCACTTAAATTTAAGGCACAAACTTTCCCTTGATTCGGTGATGTACTCAAGAAAGATATCATAAAATGCTTAACTGAGAAAATAAGAACATACATTTCTTCTTAAAGAACAAATCTCAGAATTTAAATACAAATTTTCCAGAAGCAGTTAATTTAAATCAAACCAAAACCAAAACAAACAAATTAACCCCACTGACAATATGGTTTAATATAGTTTTCAGAGGAAACACTCTATGTTGAAAAATATTGCAAAAAAGGTAGAAGTGGAAATGACTGCAGGAAGTTATGGGCTCATTTTCTACTCAGTAAAAAATACATAAAGCACAGTCTGGAAATTATAACTAACTTTAAATTATGTCCTTTTTATATGTACATTGAAACAATTCCTTATTCATATACAATGGTGGGAGAAAAACCTGTCACTCCTGCTACCTGTGTGAGAGCAAAATATCTGCTCACAAATAATAGGAGGCATTGTGATTAACACTCACAAAAACTTAGAGAAGTTTAAATTTGAAACACCTGTGAGCATGACTTCAAAGGCCAATATTTTTGACACATGAGTGTATACTGGAAGATATTCAGGTGGGAGCACCTATTTCTATTTGGATTCAAAAAATATTAAGTATTTCCAAAGGCTTTTTTTTTTTGGGGGGGGGGGGGGGGGGGGGGGGGTGGGCTTGGGAGGGAACTGTTATATTGTCCATATTCCCAGTGTTTATTATATCTTAGACTAATCTATGACTCAAGAAAAGGCTTTAATATATTTTAGTTGGTTTTATTGAGAGAAGAATTCTTGGTGGCATTTTTTTCTCTTTCTATAGATGTCTGTGTCTGTTTTTTTCCAAAACCTACTGAGCCAGCAAAAATTTAGGATACAAGTTTTAGTCTGTTCTCTTCTTCCCTTTAACCAATATCTTACTTACGGCTCGTGCAAACCCTGATGACCTTCATCCCTAGGAAGATCTCCAGTTGTTTCCTTCTTCCCTGAGATGAGAGTACCACTTCTTTTTGAAATACAAAACAGGAGGAAATCATGTGGTGAATGTTGTGGACTATAAAAATATGCTACAAAGACTGCTTCTAAGAGCTGCTTGAGAGCTGTTGTCTTTATTACTCTTACACACCAATGACAATAAGGTTTACATTCAAAGAAACTTCAAAGCTTCAGGTTATTCTGAACAGAAAAAAATATAAGATACTTAAAAATACTATAATAAAATACCTTGACTCATTTGGAAATGGCATTATTTGAGGGAGACTTTTTTCTGTATACTTTGGCGAAAAGATGGATTTTTACAACAAGCTTGATTTTTTCTTTATGACAAAAAGAATTTCTCCTGAGAATTTCTTAAGATGATAGCTATTTGCAAGGAGAATTAAAGATGCAGGCAGTGGTTTTCAGATTGACAGAAGTAATTGGCTGGAGCAAGAGAAAATCTAAGTGATATGTATTTGATGAAAATTAAGAGTGCTGATGACATTATTGTTACAATGAATGAGATGGATGGTGATGATAATTTTATATTTTGATGATGCAATGCAGGTGAGCAAGAACCTAAAGAAACAAAGCTTAACCAAAAGAAGTTAACATAAATTTTGTATAGATGGAACACAGTTTCTATGGGATTCCAGGGGGACTTAAACACAGTAAAGCAAAGGTTACAATCATAACTCCAACTGCAGCTTTCACCAATTAAAGAGAAAAGGCTTAAGGCTAGCGTTCCATATCCTTGACAAGGCTATTTCAAAAGAGGTTGACTCCACTGAATTTTTGGTATATTTTTCTGTAAAGAATCTACGTGGCAGCACTGCACCAGAAAACGAACCTGCACAAATGCAAGAGACTCTCAGCAGTGGACCTGCTCAGTGCAATGATGTCACTGAATCACGCATGCATACTGAAAGTGAATGGCGTCCTAACTCCAACCCCAGTTGTAGGATGATCCTTGCACTAGGCCCCCAAACCATTGCACAGCCAAAATATTTTCCCACATCTCAGTTCCCTTTGCAGCCCATACTTTGCTCCAGCAGCCACTTTCCACTCCCACTCCATCTGCAGCCCTAAACTCCCTGTTGTAGTACAGAAAAGGCAAGTTGCCATTAGTAGTTAGAGAGAGTAGACCCCAGGACTGACGTTGACTTGTCTTGAGCTGGATTTTGTTTGTTTAGACTGTGATAGCAATTATCTAGCAACTGGGTAACTGTATCCTAAACGGGTTTTAGCTTTGATTTAGTTTAGTGCAATGATGTACTTAATGGCTATTGTTAATAGCTATACCCAGTAGCTGTGTTTTGTGGCATAACTTCTAGAATAAAATGTGCTGGGGACTAGCACCAACACCAGCAGATATCAGAGGTCCCCTACAGCGAACACAAATTACAGTGGCAGCCACTTTTCACAACAGCAGTGCAACCTGGCAAATTGGGGACAACAAAGACAATTGAAAAAAAAATTATAACTGACAAGTAATGAAAGGAAAGAATATATATTTATATATATGTCATGTGAGGCAACAAGAGATTAGTAACCCCCAAGGAGACTGCAGGACCAAGAGAGAAGGGATCACTCTGACCGGTATCAAATCCCTTCTGACAAAGCATCCAGGGCACCAATGACTCTTGATATCCTCATCCCCTTCTTCTGGAGGGACTCTGAAGTTGTGATTGAAGTGGTGATTCAGAGGGTGAGTGACCATAACATCAGTGAAACAGCCAGGCAGGTAAGAGGAATTTTGGTCTTTGCAGATTTGGGGTAATTTTAGATGAACATTTTAACTGTGTTGTCATTAGGGTGGTTTGAGTGTTGTTTGTTTTGTTTTCCTGTGTTCCTTTGGACTATGAGTGTTATTATTATTGTGCCTGGGCTTATAACAACTGTTTGTTGTATGTGTCAAGACTTTAATGAGACTAACAACAAATTATTCTGTCTACATGTCAGTTGTGTTCCCTGTTTGCCCATAACGAGATTTTGAGACCAATAGTGACAGGTGTATAGATCAGTTTTGTGATACAATGAAATCTTCCTGTGAAATTAATCTTTTTCTAATGGCAGTGTAGGTGTCTTCAACAAGGCTGATCCCCTTAGAGTAACGGAGTTCAGAACATGATTTATCCAGAAAACACAGACACTGACTTTTAGATAAGATGGATTGCTTTAGAGACATTACTGACTCTATAAACTAGATATCCATTGAGTATTATGTGGTAAGACTGGCTGTAAGTCCTGTATTGGAGATGCTCACAATTAGTCACAAGGATAGGACTCTAAAGATCCCACTAGTTCATGTCCAGGAACAGGCAAAGACATACTTGCATGAGATGCTTCATCTGAGACAGGAAAGGAAGTCAGCAATAGCTGCTTCCAAGAGATAAAGCAGTGAGTGGTGAAGTGTGCATGAAGACTATTGCTGTCGGGTATGCCTGGGTTGCCCCTGTAGGAATAGGTTGAGGTGCTGTTAACCCCTATATTAGTTACCATTGGATGAAGACACAACGTTTTCCATAGTCAGGGTAGCTTAGCCATTCCTTTCTTCTGAACAAAACAAAATTCAAAAAAGTGAAGACTGGGAATTATTTGTGGAAACAAATTTTAAAAGAGAAAAAAATATACATCGTATTTGAACACTAGTCAGCCCTGCTGAAGACAAGGGTAACTTCTTTGGTGTTGATTTATGAAAACAGAACATTTTGTTCATATGCATCAGTAAAAATACATGTGGAATAACAAACCACTCAGATCTTCTTTCATTAAACTTTTGGAAACTACTCACAAGAAGACAGTGAACCCTGCTACAATTAAAGACTTGACTTATGCCTGCACGCTAATACAGTATGTAATGAGTTGGTGTCTCTCCCAATAGGGGAAGTAGCCATGCTTCTAACAGACTTCTCACAGAAAATCACTAATTGTATTAAAGAAGGGGAAGAACATCTTCCCAAGAATGATAAGAGGGACAAGGGTTTTTTTCAAAACCACATGCACAGTATGTGATCCTGGGTGCTCTTGATTCCTGTCTGCACCAAAAGGAATCTAATAACAGTCAATGTTATAAGATTTAGGTACCTTTCTCAGAATTGTATCAATTTTCTCCTTTGGAGGAAGCAATCTCTGGATATAAATTTTATCAAAAAGGAAATAGACTCTGAAACAACACATGAGATGCACTGGAGCCTATCATTCTGGTTGTAGCCTTATATTTCCTGTCCATGGGCCCATGCCAAACCGTATGACTACATTTCACAAAGTGCAATATCAAACTTCATCAGCATTGTCCGGCCACTCTCTCTCCTCTCATTAGTGTTCCATAAAGGAGTTTTATAAAAATTATTTTTATAAAAATAGGAGCTTTAAAAAGTTCTAAGTTGTTCAGATTTTATTTTCTTTCCTTTTTGGGAGGCATGGAGGAGGAGATAGGTGGAGGAGGTCTATTAGCCCTTCTTGCATTGTTTTATGTTTCATTTATGGATGGCACTACTGCGTCCAAGCTGGTACTTCTCTTTTTTCCCTCCAGGTTCATTTTTACCCTGAGTGTTTGACTGCAAATATTTGATAGTACTTTTCATAACTTTGCTAACCCACATTATTTTTTTTTTTCATTTTTGAAACCTAGATTCCACTGTAATGAATACAGAGGATATCACACTGCCTATCTCTCCTTTGAATACCTCTCATACCAGTGTTGCATATTTTCTCAACAATCCTTGATTCTAATCAGTTTTCATCAGTTCATTTGTCTTTCTCTCAAAGATTTCTGTGTTCAGGTCCTGGCTCTTCCCTGTTGCCACTTTCTGAACACATCTCCATGGGTATTTTATTCAGTGAATACCATGATGGACTAGTCTTTATTCATTTAGCAAGATGCATGAACATCTTCTGCTACCTTTATGTGTAAGCAGACACAAATTTAAGTCAGAAGCAGTAACACAGTTAATGAAAACACAGGAAAGAATTCAATAGAACAAAATGCTGAATAAGGAATCTTTAACAAGATGGGGTTCATAACAACAGTTTTCAACCATTTCCATACCCAGGCCTGGTTATCAAAACTTCAGTTATTCAAGAAGTTGACTGAATGGGCAAGAAAGATTTTTCTGTCAGAAAATGGGCCAGAAAGGCACAAAACACAAGAGATAAAAATTATTCCAGTCGGCTTTTCCTTCACAAACTGATTTTTTTAACAAGTCAAATACAAGAAAATTTTCACGCCATCCTTGGTCCAAAGTTATTAGTTGTAAATCTCCTATCCTTGACCTATGAAATTTGTATTCCAGGAGTGTTGGAATTGTTCCAGAAGAAGATTGGTATCATTGAAAGAGAATAAATAAATGGCAAATAATATCATCCTTATAGTGTTCTCCCACTTTTTTCCTTGGGGATTATTTTCAGTCCAAACTCTGATAACATTCTTCAAGATGAAACTCTGTCTCTAAAGAAGAGCTTTCCATACCATATAAACAGTATAGTGAAGGGAAATAAATTTGGAAACAAACTAAAGCTTAACTATTTGTTATTCTGTAAATATTTCTAACTGCATGGTGGTATCCAAGTGGGCACAAGGCACCATCAGTGAAATACCAGTCTCCATACTTAACTTTTTTGTTTATCCTGTTCTTTATGAAGATTAGCCTAGTTTTTCTTGAGATGGAGTTCAAAGGCAAATACCCAGCTCTTTGAGTTAGAGGTGAGTCTTGTCCTCTTGGGCAATAGTTTCATTATTCTAGTGTCACAGGGTTGTCTTGAGTGGTTACACTCTCTAGCCAGTTGACTAAAGGCTTTCAGTAGCCGTACTCCTTCTGCAAAATACCAGCATCAACACAGAGGACTCGTCACGCAATGATGCAGTCCTCAAAGCCACAAACTTTTACTCTGCTTTGAACTTAAGATGATTGCCTAGTAGCAAGACCATATCAGCAGCAAATCTGCAGGAGAGTGTCAGTTTTGTTAAATTACTGTTATAGAGCAAAGCCTAAGACTGTTGTTACCATCCTATACTTTTAAGGTAAGTGATGGTTCTGTTCAGGCATTTTTTCTGAAAATCTATCTCGAGGGAGAGAGAATTCCTTTTAAATGAAAAAGGCATAAGATATAAAACAACCATTAAAATATTCCAGCTTTGATGCTATTTTTCTTTTTCTTCTTGGTCTTCCTTTTGATTAAAAGTTTCAGTGTTTTCAAAAACTAATAAAGTTTCCAGTTTTCCCTGCAAGTAAGTTTCTAAAAAGCGAAATGAAGGGGGGAAGAATATTATTTCTAAGAAAAAGTGTTTCTCTACCAGAGTCCAATAAGGGGCTGTTCATTCTGTAGAAAAGCACATGCATTGCCTATGCTTAACAGAATAGAGTCTCATTTTCCCTTGCAGAATTGCATTATGTTGAATTTCCAGTCTATACTCACTGGTGGCCTCATACAGCAGCTAGACACCACTGCACTCAAAGGGAGAAAATGGAAGGTCATTTTCACTATTTTTCTTTCCACCTTGAAGATTTTTCTACAGTGGAAGCAGTCCACTGTAGCTAAACCACTGCAAATTATCTTTCAAGAATTAGAGTTTAATCAAAGCACTTACAAGAATTATCTGTGTTAACCTATAAATATAGAGTCAAAACATTGAAATTGCATTGCTCACTCCTTAACAGAGGTCATTTTCATCACAGAATGCAAAATAACTGGCGATACACCAGTGAGGCACTAAGTACCTCCTTCAAAATGGATCTTGAAAGTACTCAGCCTACACCAGATGTGAGCCTTTCCCCATAACACCTTCTTTACATACTCAACCTTTATATTGTGGTGACTAGTTTGATAATGGCTGCAGATAGAGAAACATGACCAATTTAACTTGCAAATTTAGAGGTCAATCAGAGAGTCATAGGCCCATTTTGAAAATTATCCCATAACTGCTCCAACATTTGACATACTAGTCCAAATCTCCGTGTGTCAGGCAGTGACTCTGCATATAGTTTATTATTCCCAGGATCCAGGCTTGCAGAGATGCTCACAGTAGCCTGGACTTACCCTGATATATCTGCAAACTGCTGTTCTGCTTAACCCAGAACTCGTGGAAGTTAATAAGCCCTAGTAGAGCTCACCTGCTTTTTCAGTTCATGACTTCTTCAGAGGTCCTTATTCTTTTAAGTGTATTTATTAGCTACTGATACTGGCAGAGATAGCCAAGAAAATGCTTTGCAAGCTGTAGCTTGCTTACAACCAAATCTACTCACATATGCACTCTCCATCCCTTGTGACTTCATGTGGGCACAAGCTCCAGCGTCAGATGCAGCAGAAGACTTTTGAATTAAGTCTAAGTCTGTTTATTGTGATTAGATAGCAAAGAATTTCCAGCAGGGCATTTCTGTGTCACTAGTTATCGTCATGAATAATTTTCTGTAATCACATTTACTCTCAGTGAGAGTAAACTTTCAAATATTGTTTTACATCACAAACAACAGAGATAATCTAATTTCTGCCTGCTGAATAAGCAGCAGAAAAAAATTAATTATGAGAATAGACAATAAAAATTTTCTAACAAATAGTCATTGCAATAACATTTGAAATTCATAGATCTTTCCAAGAAGAATCACAGACTGTCAGCAGTTGTTTGTGCAATCATGAGCTTGATCCCATGAGTCGGAGAAGACTATCGACTTTTGTTTTTAAATTAGTTTTGATTTTATTTATTGCTATTTGTTGCAATTAATTATCAGAGCTGAAGAGAAGGTAATATTTGAGGATAAAAAGAAAACTCTTCCTATGGTCCAGTTTATTAAAGTCGGTGATTAAAGCAACAAAAGATCAATGGAGTTGCAACAGAGACCTTTAAAAGAGCCATCATAATTCACTTGAGTGCCCTTAAGAGGGCTGTAATTTTTAATCTTTCAAATGTAACTGCTTATCCCAAAGCCTGAGACATCCATCTAACATGTCAAAAAAGATTTCTCATCTTTCTCAGAATCCTAAGTTCAGTGCAGCCACTCACTTGTTATGGAACAAGCAACGGCACCCTCACAAGCATGCTTTCATATGCACTCATGGCTCAATTGCCATTCCTGTACTCCACCACAGCCTTATCAATCCTGCACTCAATTAATTTGGTATTCTGTTAGATTCAAAACTTGCAGGCTATTCACTTCCTTTTTATTTGTTAGTTGTCTCTCTTCTGAAGAGAAAACTACAGGTTATTCTCTGGTATTTCAGAACATAATGTTTGGAACAGAAACATTGTATGTACACTACAAAGAGAAATAACATCTTATTAAACTTATAAGGAAACCATTTTGTGAATTATTATGAAAGCAGCAGACAGTAGCAGTACCAGATGATAACATTGTTTTGTCCCATGGCGCTCGTTACTTGAAGGTGCAACTGAAAAAGATGTATTACCTGTACAAAGTCATTATCTCCTGCAGCTAGCCCCAGAGCTTTCCCCAGCCCAGGCACTGGAAATAAGGTGTTTTCTTCCGCTGCTACTTGAAGTGGTGGATCACCAGCGTCAGTCAGACATTGGGCGGTATTCTCCTGGTAATTCACTAACCATACATCTCAAACACAAGCAGAGTCACTACAGAAAACAGTCTCCCTCTCCTCTAGTCTGCTATTTCCATCTTGAAGCCATAAGGAGAGATAAGTTCTCAAAGGGAAAGATCTGAAGAACAATCTGACTTGATGCAAAATAGAGAAGCAGAAAACACATCCACAGCAGTGCCAGTCTCAGAAATATAAGATCAGTACTGCTGTTTCCAAACAGCTGCTCTTCCCCAGGCTGACCAAACCACCATTATTTGTCCAGGCTAACACTGAAGAGGAGGCATTAAAGGGTGACAAATCACCACTGGAACTGGAACACTCCACCTTGCATGTATGTTGCATGAGACTCCAGGCTGTCCTTTCAAAAAAGGGAAGAAACACTGGCGACACCAGCAGATACCCGGGCAGATACCTCAACTTTTTGCATCCAGATAGGGCATGAAAGAAAAGGGAGATCATGAAAATATTCAAGTGTCTGCACTTCTGTTGCTGTTGCTGTTGCTTTTCCAATATTTTATAGTGTTAACTAACACAAACATGCGTAAAAACTGTTTGTTTGAGGTAGAATGTAAATAACACTTATTTTCCTCCAATTTGCGGTTTTGTTGGCTGAAACTCAAAAAAGAGTAAAATATTTGTCTAATACTGTAGATAACAAAAGGATTCAAAGAGGCCCTACAGAGAGACCTCAACAAATTAGAGGACTGGGCAATTGCCAACCATATGAAATTCAATAAGGGAAAGCGACAGATTCTGCACCTGGAATGGGGCAACCCTGGATGTTTGTACAGACAGGAATGAGATACTGGAAAGCAGTGCCACGGAAAGGAACCTGGAGGTCCTGGTCAATGGCAAATTGAATATGAGTCAGCAGTGCCCTGGCAGCCAGGAGGGCCAAACCTGTCCTGGGGGGTATCAGGCAAAGCATCACCAGCCGGTCGAGGGAGGGGATTGTCCTACTCTGCTCTGCACTGGGGCAGCCTCACCTTGAATATCGTGTGCCGTTTTGGGCACCACAATATAAGAAAGATATTAAGCTATTTGAGAACATCCAAAGGAGTGCAATGAAGATGGTGAAGGGCATTGAGGGGAAGCCATATGAGGAGTGGCTGAAGTCACTTAGTCTGTTGAGCCTGGAGGAGACTGAGGGGAGATGTCATTGCAATCTACAACTTCCTCATGAGGAAGAGGGGGAGCCACTGATCTCTTCTCTGCGGTGACCAGTGACAGGACCTGAGAGAATGGCCTGAAGCTGTGTCAGGGGAGGTTTAGGTTGGATATTTGAATGAGGTTCTTCATCCAGAGGGTGGTTGGGCATTGGAACAGGCTCCCCAGGAAAGCGGTCACAGCACCAAGCCTGACAGAGTTCAAGAAACGTTTGGATGATACTCTCAGGCACATGGTGTGACTCTTGGGGATGGTCCTGTGTAGGGCTAAGAGCTGGACTAAATGATCCTTGTGGGTCCCTTCCAACATATTTTCTGATTCTGTGACTTGATCAAGATCTATTTCAGGCATCATATCTAGTGATCTGTGTGAAATGCTACGGAAGTGTGAAAACCTTTGTTAGTTATGAACCAGGTGAAATAATATGCTATCTGAAGCAGTGTTTCAACAGCTTGTTTTATGGTGCCAAATAGGAAAAAGGGCAATATGGCAGAGTCAGAATGTTGTGTCGCTGAGTTACACAGGAAAAACACAGTCCTCTGAGACTTTGGTCACCTCTTACAAAGGATTGCACATCTGCCTGACTTTAGCTCCTGTTTAGCTCAAGGACTGCTTTCAAACAGTGGAGCATATCACTGCAACAAATCATCAGTGCCTATGCTCTTGCTCTGTGTCTGCTTGGACTTGGCCAAATGACAACTCTCCCTGCAACCCTTCGTAGTGCTGTCATTGCCAGGGGCTGTTCATCCTTCTTTTGCTGAAAGTCTCATCCAAACCATTTCACTGCCAATGTCCCCAAATCCTCAGAGATGAGGACATCTCCTATTTCTGGTATCAGTATGAGAACAAGAAACATGAGTATTTTATTGATGAGTCATGAATATTCTCATTCTGTCCATCATTCTTCTGAAAAGCACATTTGCACAGCCTGTTGCAGTTAAAAGTACACATATACCTGCTTAGGGATAACTTACGTGTAACATACAGGACATTTATATAGCATTTAAATACTAACATAAACACTGTAGTGATATATCAATAAGGATTCAACTTTGTAATCATTCTAGCTGCTGAAAACAGCTGATAACTTGGAGATGGGACTTATTATGGCATAAGTCAGGAACTGATAGTGCGTGTTTGAATGCAATGTTATGTAAGGAGGAGAAGAGTGAAAGAACATAAGTGTTTACAGAAGAGAAGATACTAACCTTTGGGTAGGACTCAAACTAGTAAGAATATCCAGTGCTATATCTAAACAAACAAACAAGCAAAACAAAAAAGGGGTATCTGAGCTCCAGAAGAAGGTTTTATAATGAGTGAAGGATGAAGAAAAAGAATAAGGAAGAAACTGCGGGAATAAGCTGATGTCAAAATAGTAGGCTTATCCATATTAAAAAAGTACTGATAAAAATCCTTTTCTTCCATTAAGAATAATTTTATTTCTAGATAGAAATTATTGCTTACAAGCTATTAATAATATTTAAATGCATTTCTCTCTTCTCATAAAACTCCTACAGATTGTCTGTGCAAGACAGATTTTCTATCGTTATGATATACAATACTTTTTAATCCCAGTGTTGTACAAATGTGTTTATTAGAGTTTTATTCTATGAAATGCTACAACCCCAGTATTAGTAAAATTAGCATTCACTCTTCCCAAGAGTCACACTAAAGGTGGTAGAACTCTGTGAATGATTAAGTACATCACACTTACATGTTCCTCACTATGATAAACTAAAAATGTTGTCCACGGCTAATCCTGGATTTTTTGTTGGCTTTTACATGATTTTCCAGTGTAAAACTAGATTACTTTGTTTTTATTTAATCTCACGATTCATGATTGTATTTTGACCCTAAACTACTTTTTATACAGTCATAGAAAATTATAAGCACAAAAGACCTTGTTTGGGGCTCTTATACCAATGTTTATACCATTTTCAATTGCAATGGAGCTTACACTTGAACTTTGGAAGTCTTCAGCCCCCATATGAAGTTGATACTAAATAATAATTTTAAATAACTACACTTTAAAAAAAATAATTATTAAGGTATGTTGTTTTTCTATAAGACATCAACTAAATGCACTCTTTGGTCAGATATGTAAGAAGACAGGTGCCATTCACTAATAGGGGATTGATTGATGGGAAAAGAAAACATACTTTTTTTTTTTTTTTTGCACTGAGAATCAAGGAAATGTAATTCCTGATAATTGCTTATAACAGAAATGAGAAGCTGATCTGGCAAAATCTACCATTTGGATGTCACCAGTATCACCAAGCCAGGCAGCTCAGCTCTGCTCTTGCTCCAGTGAGGACACACACTCAGGCTTGATGGGGCTGCCTTCCTGCACACCTAGAGCATTCCTGATGCTTTATACACAATGGGCTGCTTTTCCTTGGGCGATGCAGGCAGAATGAAGAGAAGTCCTGCAGCTCACACCACGGCCCAGGTGAAATGAGGTGATGCGAATGACAAAGAAAAAAAAAAGTAGAACAACATGGTGAAAGCACATGAGATCAGCAAGTAAATAATTTATATGTCACCTTCAGAATGCCACCGTTGATTTTCAGAAGGCTGAATAGCACATTAAAAAAAATAAAGTTTATAAGCATTGCAGGATTGGGAAAAATGTTCCTTGTGTTAACTATAACTATGTAATTGATACAAGATTCAGTTCAGTCAAAGTTTATCGGCAGGTTGTGCTGAAAGCTGAGAGAGCAGAGGAATTAGTTTGTCCTGTCAACTCGGTCTAAGCAGTGATTTATATTTTTGAAACTAGAGGAGATTTAGTAGAACCATTAGATGTTATGTCACTAAAATCAAAGGAAGTTTCTCATGTAGACTTATTTTTTTTAAAAAAGATAAAATTTTTCAAAGCTCTGTCCCCACAAAGAGTAAAAATATCTTGCTTGTATTAAAGTTCCATGACTCCAAACTGAGTTCCAGTACATTTGATAGCCACACTAGTGTTCTATATTTTAATGCTAATATATATAATATATCCCTTGATGCCATGAAGATGTAAATGAAAGTTCGAGGTTATAGTTTTAAATGACAATACAGAGTCTCTTTATTAAAAAGATATTTTTCCAGTGATGACACATGCACATCATTTGGGGGTTCTTTCTTTGCTGCCCACTTTCCATTAAGGATGTTAAATTAAGTATATCTGTTCTATAAGTGGTTGATCATTCTCCAAGAAAGGGCAAAAACAGCAGTAGGCAAGGACTTATTTTTTTTCTTACAGCAACCAAGGCATAGAAGAGTTTATTCCAGTATTAGTATTCACAGAAAAGGAGAGTGCCAGCCAAAATGGATAATCAACTGATTTCCTTAGAGTGTTTGAAAGGAATTAGGTAAATTTCTGATGCATTACTTTTTTAAAAGGTTTCTTGAAAGAAATATGTTTACATCTTAGATATTTTGTCTTGCAGATAAGTAAATTCTAACAGGTTAGGTTTATAATTGACAGGGTCTTTTTCATATCAGGATAATGGTAGGTGTTTCTCCTGTTCAGTAGTAACAGAACTTATCACAGACTGTTAGTATGCAGACTTAAATGTTGTTTATATGAAACACATTGATCTAAAGGAGCTATAGTCATAATATGCCAGACAGGGAGCTGTCTACTCTTCCAAAGTTGCATTGCTCTGGTGTTTTGGTTTTGTTTTTATTTGTTTGCTTGTTTGTCAGTTTAAATATCATTTGTCATCAGATTTTAAGAATATATGCCATTTTCTGGTAGGGTGTGTATTATGGGAAGTACAGACTGATCTCTGCAAGACTGAAAGCAACTGGATAACAGGGACTTGTCGGGATGAGGACAACTAGCAAGTGAGGACCAGCTAATGAAAGGGACCCATATGACTCCATACATTGTAAAACCTGTAGGCTGGGACAGAAGAAATATGAGGCCCTACAGAAAACCTGGCTCCAGACAGGAACATCAAATGTTCCTTGCTGCATGGCAGACTAAGCCAAAGCCCACACAGCCATGGAAAATTAGTCCCACATTTTCTTGTTCAGTCTACTAGGAATGATGAGCATAAGCAGGTCTGGCTGCCTGAGGATCAGTCCAGGACTACCACGCTGCAGCATTATCACCACCTAAAGATTTTTCACTAACAGTACAATAAACAAATTTCAGAGTTTATACTCATTCTGATCATTATTTCGTCTTGCTATTTTTCTGTTAATGTCCAAAACTGCTTCAGCAGATCATACCCCATCATTTGCTAGACTAATTGTTGGTTGTTAAAATAAGAACTGCAATTTACCACTTACTATTGAATACCTAATTTGGCAGTTTATGAAATTTAAGAACACATGAAAGCACATCACAGATGAAAGGATGGGTGTTTAATTGCTTACTAGAATTGCTGCTGTCCGAAGACTGCAGCACTGCTGTCCAACAGTGAACCCTTGAGCCTGTTCCCTCTCACTTTCAGAAGTAATAGCCATCATTATAACAGATCACTCTCCTTCCAAGAGTATTCCAGACTGGTTTGATAAGTGTGGAAATTCATGCATATCAGGTAGATTTAACAGCAAATCAATGTGTGCTTTGAGAGCCAGCTCCTGGCTGTGAAATGAATGGCTAATCTTTCACTTATTTTAAAGTCAGCAGGAGCAACTTCAAAAACAACACAAAATGCAAGACTTTACAAAAGTGAGATTTGTCACTACTGGTAGCACCTATGCATCACACAAGCCCTTCAGCTGCTGCTAAACTTGACCTCAGAGATGCACAAGCTGTGAAATGGCAGTTTGTATAAGAAAATATCACATATTCAGCCACACTGAAGACTGAAGGCTAACCCTTCCTCTGTTTTCATAAGCACAGTCTAATTGGATATGATAAATAGCATAAATGTAACTGCCTTCATATTTCTGTAGATAATAAAGTCAAATTCTAATTTGGTATTGTCCTATTTCTGAAATTTTAATGAAACATTATGATAAGAACCAATTTTCTCTGTTTAATCTAATCTGAACATAACAGGCTCAGAACAGCACAATTACTGTGCTACAACATGTATAGAAAATTACTCATTATTACTGAGCTCCAAAGTAGAGAAAGAGAAGATTTCCAAAGGCACAAAATATCTAAGGCTGTAATTCCTTTTCGCACTAATACGAAACCCTCCCAGTACCATTAACAAATTAATCAGCATTTCAATATTTTAAGGTGAAAAAAATAAAATTATAGAAATAAATAAATAATTTTATGTAGTATTTTAATTTTTTGTTGTTTACTCATGCTCATTTCCAGCACATATCTTTATATTTAAGACTTTATATTTAGGATAAAGGACTGCATGTATCTTGTCAAAGTGGCTTTAATCTGAGAAACAGAGACACCAAAAATTCACACACTCGAATAATTGATGGATTTTTGATCTCTGTCAAATTAATTACCAAAAAGTATTTGATCTTATGTGAGTTGATAAATATACTGGATCAAATATTTATAAACTAAAAGATTCAAGATGAAATGTCAGATATCATGGCTAACACTTTCGCTGCAGACCTCAATGCCTCAACCTGCAGGCACAGCATCCTGGCCAGGTCTCACCCTAAAGTTAATGATGTTGTTTTCTTTTCTACTCCATCATTTTTGATCCTCAGTGCCATCTATTTTCATCATAAGTATTATTGGGATAAGACAATATTTCTGGCATGTCGATGTTTATTCCAAAGAGGTCTTAAGGCAAGGAACAGGGAGAAAAAAAGAAGCAACAGACCAGCATAGAAGACAAACAGCATCCTCACTGAAAAGGAGGGCCTGCAGAGCACATTGCTAGATCTGATCACAACCAAGACAGAATGACATGCAAGATGGGGGGGCGAGACCCACTGCCAGCAGCTTGTATAATGACTTACATAATGTGATATTGACTTCTTCACTACCAGGCCATCTCAACCTCATAATTCTGTTTAATTCCTCCATGAATAGTGCCAAAGAATCAGCACCCCCTCCAGCAAGGAACAAAAACCCACTATCCACATATTCTAAGATGTAAAGCCTCTAAAGAAAAAAGATCCCCCTTTTCACAATGCACATTGTTTCTGTAGGTTCTCTTTGTATCATGCTTTGCATCCAAGTTACAAGAACTTAAATTCCTGAGAAGAAGCACAGAGTAAATCATAGATCTTCAAACACAAACCTTTGTAGACATTGAAATAAAAGTAAATAGAACAGAGGCTTTACAGGGGTGCAGTCTGAAAGGCTGCCATTTTGCAGCCTCTGAGCCACAGAATCACACAACCACAGAACACGCTGAGTTGGAAGGGACCCACAAGGATCATTTAGTCCAACTCTGAGCCCTACACAGGACCATCCCCAAGAGTCACACCACGTGCCTGAGAGTATCCTCCAAACGCTTCTTGAACTCTGTCAGGCTTGGTGCTGTGACCACTTCCCTGGGGAGCCTGTTCCAATGCCCAACCACCCTCTGGATGAAGAACCTCATTCAAATATCCAACCTAAACCTCCCCTGACACAACTTCAGGCCATTCTCTCAGGTCCTGTCACTGGTGACCACAGGGAAGAGATCAGTGCCTGCCTCTCCTCTTCCCCTCATGAGGAAGTTGTAGATTGCAATGACGTCTCCTCTCAGTCTCCTCTTCACCAGGCTAAACAGACCAAGTGACCTCAGCCGCTCTTCATACGATTTCCCCTCAAGGCCCTTCACCATCTTCGTTTCCCTCCTTTGGACACTCTCTAACAGCTTAATATCCTTCTTGTATTGTGGTACCCAAAACGGCACACAATATTCAAGGTGAGGCTGCCCCAGTGCAGAGCAGAGCGGGACAATCCCCTCCCTCGACCGGCTGGAGATGCTTTGCCTGATACCCCCCAGGACAGGTTTGGCCCTCCTGGCTGCCAGGGCACTGCTGACTCATATTCAATTTGCCATTGACCAGGACCTCCAGGTTCCTTTCCGTGGCACTGCTTTCCAGCATCTCATTCCTGTCTGTACAAACATCCAGGATTGCCCCATTCCAGGTACAGAATCTGTCGCTTTCCCTTATTGAATTTCATATGGTTGGCAATTGCCCAGTCCTCTAACTTGTCAAGGTCTCCCTGTAGGGCCTCATGCTGTGTGAATTAGTGTAGAAACATTTTAGGTGTGGTGCATTGTAGCCAACACCTCCTGAGGCTTTGAAGATCATGGGAGAACAAAGAAATATTCAACTGCTGTTTTTTGAGAGGTATGAGAATATATTTTGGCTATATCCTCACGGGTAAGGGCTGGAGGAAACGTGATTAATGATTATTTTGCAGTCTGCAAATAAAACTGTATTTACTGGGAGGATGTAAAATAACACTTTTCTGTCTGCTCACAGTGAAAATACGCTCTGGTAAGTTTAAAGATCCTTAAACACCCAGACTCCTTCTTACTTTGCTCCTAGTGTGGTCTCTGTTGTGGGTAATATAGACAGCCAATATAGACATGGCTACAGGATTTTATGCCTCTGAGAGACTATTTGGTTCTGGCACCAGCAGCATCCTTTCTCACCCTCTCAAGCATATTGCACCAGGGATAACGGTAACAGAGGAGACAATGAGAACAACTAAAGGATGCAGCAACAAAGTGAACACTAGGAAAGAAAACAGAAGGAGCAAGGGAGAAAAATCAGCTTCTGGAATGTTGTTCCAGTTTCAATGTCTTTGCTATGGGGATAATTCTACACTGGTGAGAGACGTTCAAATTAATTCTTCCTTTCATGCTACCTTGTCCTACAACCATCTGACACACACTTGCAATCAAACTCTGACCCTGCAGCTGTGCAGCCAGAAATATCTACTGTAGGGCCTAAGCAGCCAGAGCAGAGCTAGAAGCTGCAGAGCCACACATGTCACACCATTCAAAACTCCAGCGCAGCAGAAAAGGCTACAGAGCTGTGGTACTGCAGATTAATAATTGTGTGGGGAAAAAAGCCACCCCCCCAACCCCTAATTGCCAAACTAGTATTTTATTGGTTGTGTGAAAGTAGGCAGGTAGCTGACATGGAAATCCCGTGGTATCATCAACACTTTCTTCTGGCCAAGGACACTGGAAGCAGCACCTCATCCTGTGACAGTACACAGCCAGTTGGCTGCTCTCAGATACACTAAAACCTCAGTGATGCCATCACCTAAATGTAGGGAAAACATTTCACAGCTGGAGCTTATGTGCCCTGAGCATCCCACTTAATTTTTGAGGCCTGACTACTCAGCCCTTAGTGGTTTGCAGTTCTGGGCATTGTCAGGAGTGAATTCCTTGGAAAGCTTTACAGATGGAGATGCAGTTATCTGTGAAATTAAGGAGCACCTACAGAAAGTAGCAAGTAACAAACTGTTATGGGAGCAGACAGATAACGCAGTTCACAGATGGGACTAGCTAAGAGGATTCTTAGGTGGCCCTTGAAATCACCTTGATTGGATTAGACATGGGAGTATGTCCAAGACTTGTAAATAGACAGTCCAAAAGAATATATATTTATAGGGAACTTTTGTTCAGCTGTCCATCTTTAAATTTGTTGGTTATCTGTACTATGAGATAATCCCAAGGAGGCTTTAAATATACTAGTCATCTAAAAATTTGATATGCACAAGGGGAGAATTCATACTCAGGAGTTTCCACCAGTTTTATCATCTCATTTTCCTATTTGCTTTCCTTCTCACGTTTGCTCAAATGGAAAATGTTGCTGTTCTCATACAGAAAATCCACTGCTACTTTATTCTTTCCATTCCTCAAAGGATTCTGATTCTGCTACAGTGTTTGGAATAAACAAAAATCTCATGGAAGTGTGCCATGTAGTCTTGTTATTATATTTCAACAGATGGTATGCAGTATTGTTCTGAATGCCTGCACAACAAGCAGCTATGTCTATATCCTTGCAGTGTTTCTTTCCCAAGGAGTTGGGAGCTGCAGCAAAGCAGCACTTGATGTAATTTTCTTCTATTGTTCCTAGTTCTGCAATACACATGTAAAACTAAACGAACAAGACTTTCATTTTGTATGTTTTAATCATGCCCACAGTTTGAGAACAATGAAGAATTAGATTAGCTTGTATTTATAGGTGTGCGTGTTAATCTGCACAAAACACAGGTGTTCATTTTGCACAGATATGGGAAAGTCAGGTACCTGTTTCTTTTGCTCATTGAATATTGTGCCTATTTCCAGCAGAATTCAGTGTAATGAAGGTCACATATCATGATCATCAGATACAACATAGTAGCAATTACCCAGGCAAGCAACCATTGTGATCTGTTAGAGGGAACAAATTGCAGAAGAGGCTCATGAGCTGACAAGATCAAGTGTAACTAAAGCTGATGATTAAAAGTTTTGACTAAGTATGCTACTAGCAGTGCTATAAAACTGCAAAGATGAGGAGATGCCTGCAATTCAACATTCAGGCTAAAATGCAGAGCCTGTTTCAGAGTTATCTGCATCACAGCACCAACGATCATTTTCAGTGAACACTGGTCTGCAGAACACTTCTGTAGTCAAAGGTAATTGTGGAAACAAAATGTGTTAGAAAACCCCACTCAAATACAGTAGTGTTAATTTGAGAAATGGTCAGTAGTTTCTTTCAAAGTGCTTGGGTGGTCTATGACCTATCCTATCAGGGTACAGCAGGAATAAGAAAAAGGATACCAGCCTTGTAATACCTACTATATGTAATATATATATATATGTATCATTTTATAAATTCATGGATTAACAAACTACAGATTAGCAGCAGTAATAAGTATGATACGAAAAGTTCTTAGTCTTAAATATGCCAGCAGCACTGAATGAGTTTGAATGAAATATTTTAGGAACATAAATCAACTTAAGGACAGCTCCTAAACACGGAAAGTAACTAAAATGTTGTATAGAAATAATCCAATTCTTCTTCCAAGGGACAAAAAAAGCTCTGCAGATCATTGGTGTTAGATGAGATGTTGACGAATTCATTCAGTGTAGGTAGCTCGGTGTGAAAGCTCCAGATTAAGCTCTGGGTGGTGGGAGCCCAAGGCAAGAGGTTCTGAACTGGCACCAACCTTTTGCACAAGAAAAGGCACAAGGACCTGTGGCTCCAACCAGGTGACCGGACACTGAGAGACACAGCAGGAGCTGAGGACTCAGCAGGAAGAGCCCAGACTTTCTTGCACATAGACCTTGAGGGTATAAAATCCCAGGAGTTACTTTGAGTAACTCCTCAGAGGCACCCAGCTTGGGCTCTTTCTGTGTAACTGAATTGTGATTATACTGCTTTAAGGATCCAAGAGAAACCCAGAGCTGAGCCAGTAAGGAACCCTGGTCTGACTGTGTGAGTGTGGTGTGTGTAGGGAGTCAAGTAGGGCACCTGCTGGCTCACTGGAGCCACCCACTACAAAGGGGATTTGGTCCCAGCACTTAAAGTGTCTGGTGGTGGGAATGTGACTGCCAGAATAGCTCCTGAGTGGTCATACAGAAAAGCTTCCTTAACATAAGACATTATAAGATGAGGTAGTAAAAGCACCTTTTCTCTCACTGTGACTTGAAAGGTGAAATACATTACTAAGATGATGGTAGAAGAATTTGGAAGGAGGAAAGAATGAATGTTTTGTCTTTCTCCATTTGTTTATTTTTCCAGGGGTGGTATGATACCTGATTGAATTCCTGTCTGGGTGTGTATCTTAGTTAATGTGTTAACAGGCATTTGGGACAGCAGCTCTCTCTGTTGAACTTGGTTTACCTGAATGAAAGAATTCAGTATGCTTTGAAAAAAAGCAAGACTGCCTATAAGCAAATTATTGAAAAGATTGAAGGACTGGAAGAGGGCTTTTAAGCAACTGAGTCAAGTTTCAGTCATTAATACTGGCCTTATTGTAAAGTGAACCTTAAAACTAGATTATTTTTTTTTGCCTTACTATTCCTTCTAGAATATGGCTCCATAATCTGGAGCCATGTATATGACTGGGACATGTATATAGGAGACAACCACTGTCTCCACCCCCAGCTGAGCCATCGATTTACTTTGCTAACTAAGCCAACCTCTTTTGATTTCTTATAGTAAAAGATTTTTCCCCAAATGTTCTTTCCCACCACTGAGATCCTAGCACATACTCATGTCATTAGCCCCAGAATGTGTGTCCTTGGCCTGTGTCCTACTGCACCCACTTTTACCTTTTTGGTCTTCAAGATCACCCCATGTCAATGTACAAGACTCTGGTAGTGCTGTACAGCACAGATGCCTCATTTATGTGTCAGCCAATTTCATTTTCATGCTTCTGCCTGTTATGTCAAGGTCTTTATTGGAAATAGAAAAGATTTGTCCAGAGACTAGTCCTTGAGAAAATTGTCTAGTAACCTCTTTCAGCTTGATCATTTGCCTCACAGCACAATTCATTGTCACCTCTCATTTAGAGAGCTCCTTACCACATCTCAGTTCCTGTAATAATCTTCATCTTCACCATTTTAGCTAATAATTTCCCATGTGACACTGCATCAGATGCTTTGCTCAAGGTCAGATAGATTTGATCTTTAGCTTTTGTCTACAGAATCACCTCTTATTTTCTCTAGGTACATGAATGAAGATTCTTATCAATCTTTGATAAGACAGGCATTAGGATGGCCTGACACAATGTTCTTCTGACCAAGCCTTACTACCCTTTAGTCCCCTTTCCATTTATCTGCGGAGTTTTAATTAGTGTCTCTTTCAAATTTTGCTACTTAATCCCGGCACAAAATTGAGATTGGTAAAGTTCATAAACCACATCAAGATATTTTAAATCCCCTAGAAGATAATGTGATAATTAAGACAAAGCGATAATGTTGTGCTTGATGCAGCTGTGGATGACAGGGGGAGGCAGAAGAACCAGTTAACCCCTAAACTTTAAAGTTATGCATATTCTCCCTTTCTCTACCCAAAGAAATGGGAAATGGCAATATCCAGTACAAAGTGGTAAGGCAACAACAACTAGAATTAAATTCATAAGCTGTACCCTCACCCCTCCTCAGCTTCTCCAATACACAACACAATTCTTCTGTTTTGCCCCTCAGCTTTGTTTTCTGGGGCCAGCAGCCATACTCATGGAGGTATTTCCTAGGCACAAGCCATTGAACGCTTTCAATTACCTTTGCTCCCCTCCTTTGGGCTTTCTTTTGCCCTTCCTCCTCAATGTGCATTCTACTTATGCTCAAAGGACAAGGGCAATCCCCAGAGGGGTAAAATAGTTTTAAGACCTTTCAGAATGAAACCAGGTCCGTCACTCTCTGTATCAAATGCTGCTGGTCAATTTCCACACTCCTGTTCCAGCCACATCAGAAAAATCTGACCATTAAACACTTTGTGGACCCCATTTTTAATTGTCTACTTCTGACTCAACAGATAAGGAAAGCACAAACCAGCAAGTTAGCACTTAACACTGCAACATTTAAATCCTGTTCAGGACTTTGCCAACACACCGGTCTGACGCCATTCGTAATATCTTTCTGATTTACCTTTAATTTCTGCATAAGATGTTTGTTCATTTAACAGCTGTAATTAGCCGGTTACAGAAAAACTGTCCCTCCCACCCTGTGTAATAAAGGTTAAACAGACATTCAGGGAGGTGTGAATGAGCCCACTTCCTGGGGCCTCAGCTCTGCCTGACTACATTCCCCTTCCCGGTGCTCCAACAGTCTCCAACACAGACCCGATCAGGCAATCAAGAGTGCCTTATTTTATTTGGAGGAAAGAGAGAGATGGCGTCACTTCAGCTCCCTTAATTTTGAAGCAAATAAACCCACTGTGGAAACGGCACAGGGGAAAAGGGGACATGCCTGTTTTAACACTTTTATTAAAGAAAAGAGTAACATTACTGGCTTTTTGATGTTTAATTCAATGTCACATATGCTCAATAATTTATTAAAATCACAATTTTTACTAAGCCACTACACAAGCAACCTGCTCATAGAGGTGATTGAGATTTCCAGCTTTCCCTGGCATTGCATGTCTACTGACATTGCACATATGATCCAATCTAAGACTTAAAATTGACTAAAAAAAGCATTCTATATAACCGGCACCTGTATGTCTTGCAAAGCTTCAAAACTGATAGTCTAGCTTAGCACATTACACTCTGTGAAACATAAACTTTGTTTTTCCAAAACTGTGTTCTTTTGTAAAAAGAGCTTTTGGTGGTGATGCAGATTTTTTCAGGCTTGTGGTATTGTCCCACAACCGATATTACGAGAGAACATTGCCCTCTGGTGTCACAAGCTTTGTGCTTGTGAAGGCTCCCCACACACATTTTCTTTCTCACCCCTTTTTTTCCTTCTCTTTATTCACTGCACTGATGGCCAAGCTGTGGTTCATAGGCATAAATCAGCAGAAGATATGGAAAAGGGATGTTTCCATTTCAATGGGGAAATTTTTGGAGTCATATAACAATTCCCATGGGTGTGGAAATAATCCTTTTACAGTACTGAAAGACAGAATTAGATCCCTTCAGATTCGGTGATACTGTTAAATCTTAGCTGATTCTTTTTTCTGACTAATCAATCAACTCATTTATTCATCCTCTTGAATAGGTCATTTTTTAGGGCTTTAAAGTGAATTAAATCTAACAGAAGACTGAAGCAAAGACGTTACCAAATTCTTTATTGTTACCAGAGTTTTTCTGATCATAATTGACTTCTCCAGCCTGCACTGGAGACTGGGATGAGCTCTACCTGGTTGCTCATAGGTTTGCCCCTGAGCATACAACAGCATGCTAGGACAAAGGAGTGGCAGAAAACAGCCAATCAAATGCAAAGAAGCCAAACGATGCCTGGGTGTTGGATGGCAGCACCAAAGGAGAGGGGAAGCATTATTGGATTAAGTAGTTGGGGAAGGGACAGGAGCAGTGCCATGGGAGTAGCACAAAGCTTAGATTTGCCTGGCTAGCCTTGCACGCTCTGCTCCCAGGTGGTTTGCACAAAGCAGAAGAGACAAGGTAAAGTGCCAGATTTTTCTTTCCTCAACTCCTAAAGCTAAAGATCCTTTTTCCACTTAAATATTCCAAGTGGTTTAGTAGATGCCATTTTCAAAGGACATTGACTAGATATTACTGCAGATTAATTAGTCCATGCAATATGCATAGACAGGTATTTTTCTAAGCAGTGAGTGATGATTCCAACAGATGATTCCACTAATTCCATCTGTGACTTGCAGCAACTCTGAAAACCACAACGTGCAATAGGTGCACACTCTAAAGACAGAAGCTAGAGACAGACTGCCAGGGTGGCCAGATGGTATTCCTTGTATTGTCTGTCTGTTAGACAACTCCCTGGATATTATCTAATCATTTACCTTTTGCTCAGCAAGCAAGATCCTACATCTAGTTTTAGCCTGCTAGCAGTTGATGGTCTAGGCTCAGTTCTGTGTAGGACCCTTCACAGATCATGGAAACATATCCAGGGATTATTTTTTTCTCCTCTTACCGTATATATTAGAGGTATATGCTTCTCTCCCTCCATTAACTAGAGATAATTAGCTGGGAGCTGACACATTCAGCTGTATGTGTGGATTTCTATCTGTCCTGTGGACTTTTCCCCAGATGTCCCAAGCCAGTTTTTGAGCCAGGATCTCCACTAGCTCACAACCACTGAATTAAAGCCTTGTTGATAAACTGAACACAGAGATTTTCTTCCCAGTCATTTACAGGGATGTTCACTTTTTAATCATTAACAAAAAAACCCCCTCAATCTTTCTGCTCTTACAAGAAAATATAAATTACCCTCTTGAAGAATTGAGAGCTGACATTATTTTTGTGCGTCTCCTCATTTGTAAATGGCTTTGACAGAGATCATTGCTATCAGAAGTATTGAAAGAGAGGAAGTCAGACACTGAGATTAGAAATGAAGTTTACTTTAAAAATTACAGGAAAAAAGCACTACAAAACTGAAAATTGAAAGGAACTTCAAGCTAGACTTCATGCAAAAAGTTATAGAAAAAATAAAAAAACATTTTCCTTTTCAGAAAGAAAATTAAATGTAGATAAACAAGTTCTGAAAATCTCTTGAGGCAATAAAGTAGGAAGTAGGGAGATAACTGTATAAGAAAAATTGGTAGTGAAACCAGAGTGCAGTCTGCAAGCAATCCTCTATGAAGCCATTTTAAAAACAAACCTAGTAATAAACATGTGTAACTAAATCTGTATCTTTTGTGATTTTAATGTCCTTAACAAGGCCTGCTTACACTTCTCCTTATGCAGAGCCAACATAGGCTTTTGGCGGATGTGTACCAGACCAAATCAAGGTGGTGATCAGGCTGAATTTAACTTTTGCTTCCTATGTTAATTCTTGGCTGGAACAGTTTGGAGGGTTTGGTAGCAATGAAGCTAAAACATGTCAGGCTACAGTCCTTCAGTCTGGGTATGAAATTCAATGACAATCTGAAATTCAGATATTGCAGAGTCATGACATAAACAAATGCAGAATTGAAAGACATTATTCATAGCAAATTCTTGACCAGACAGAGAGCAGACTGGAAAAGGTGGAGTGACCTTACCAAGATCAATGACTACACTCCCACACTGGGGACCAGGCATTCATTATACCTTTGAGATTTATTTGCAGTGAATCATGCCATGAATGTTGTCTATGGCTGGTAAATCACATTTCTCTATTTTTGCAAAACAAATATTTCAATAAAAAATTTACACTTTGTCTGACAGGCGTGGTAGTCAACAAGCTGGAAGGTGTTGGTCTGTCCTACGTGTCAGAAAGCCAAAATTTTCTTATGCTTCAGTCTGTCTTGCCACATCCTTTGTTAGTTTTACTTATTTTTTAGGATTTCAGATATATCCATGGAGATTGTTACTTGTCACTCCTGAAAATCTGCTGAACTGCCTTTTTGATTTCTCTGCCATGAGTTCAGGCCTATTGCTACACCACTGTCGGTGGAGTAGTGGTCTTCAGCAAGTGATTTTAATGCTTGCCACACTACTTTCCAAGCATGCTGTTAGAAAACATGATTGAGATCCCATTGAATAGAAGGGTTCCTCCTTAGCTTGTGCATAGTTGTCTCCAGAGGCTGGTTAGTCAGTCTTTGCAAACTACTGAATTTGCAAATTACTAGTGGCTGAAGATGGCACTGGAGGCACTGAACTGTTATATGAGGCAAATTGCAGACAAACTGACTTCCCCTTACCTTTCTTTACTTATTTACTAGATTAAAAATTTGCATACAAGCATGCCTGGGAATAGGCACATATGGGAAGAAGGCCTGCAGAAGAGAGCAGCATGCTTCAGGGACAGTTAACTCAGTGAGGTTGATCCAAGCCCTTGCCTCTGGAGGTGAAATGGAAGATCAATCCACCAGACATAGACTCAGCTGCCTATCTTTGTATGCAGTGTGGGCATCCATCTGCATTTGGGCTTCATGCACAGCAGATGTAAAGATCTTAGAGGCAGACACTGCCTCTTGCACATCAATGTAGCACCTGGCACAGTGGAGTCCTATTCTTTAAGCAGCACTACCATGGCTACAATGATTGGTAGAGAGTCAAATAATTAATTACTTTTCAGAAAAACTTACTCCTCAGTATAGCGTTCAATACAAGTATTGACTGGATTAATTCCATTTCAGAATTGCAGAACCATCCTTAGGGTTATTTTAAGGTTGTTTTAGTGCTTATCCAGGCTTTGTTTATGCTAGACAACAGTATCTCTGGGACACTCAGAACTGAACTTTAACCATTTATTTGCATCCCGATCCAGTACAGCCACCCTAACCCCACCCAGCCACGCTAACTGGATGCTGGGAGGCTGTAGATGTTTGCCCTGGGCATCACAGATAGTGCTGTCACAGCCCCTTTTGGAGCCTCTTTTACACACAGTTGTACTAGGTAAATAAACTCTGTCATGCTCCATGTACATCCTATTTCCTGAGACCTCTCCTGCCTTTCTGTCAGCAGCTGAAAGGAGACAAGATGACTCTCAAGCCCATTTTAAGTTCTCACTGGTCTATCGAAAGTAGTAGGTGCAAATCTCATAATAAACTGATATAACTCCAACATTTTCAGCAGACCTATGTCCATGTATGCAAGATACAAATCCAGTTGCCTTCCAAAAATATCGAGACCACATTACCCTTTAGTTGTGTATGTTGTTAGTTACTGTCACCAAGGCACAGGCTATTCTTCAGTCTAAAGCTCTTTACTTAATTGAGGCAAGCCTCCTACACCCTTAACCAGGATAGTGATTTCAAGTGTAGAGCTATAAACAGAAATGCAGGAACTGACAGCAGTCTGCCTTTTGGGAAAACCTGTTTTTTGTCTCCTGCCTTTAAAGCAATCGCTCATTTTTAGTGAGTTCGGATTTTTTTAAATGTTGCAATATTATTTAAGGCTATTATTTTAGCGGGGAATAAAAAACAACAAACCAAAACGTAATAAAAAAATAGATACATTCATCTTAATATTCAATGCCTATTCCAATGATATTTTGGTCTCCTGGTAACATTACTAATGACTTACCATCATGAAACAGAGAAAGAGTGAAGTTATTTCACTGGATTCTGAACCAGCATGAAATCGAGCGAGGGTTACACTGATTTTGCAAAAAACACACTGCTGGTAGCAATTCTCCCTGTGTTCAGCAAACCATGAAATAACACTATATCAAATTTCTGGCACTGGAAAACAGGGAAGCAATCCAAAGACAGTGGCCTTTTGGCAATGTCTAGCAGAAAGGTGAAAGTGCTGAAATATAGGACTTCCTTTTTTACTCCCTCTTCCTGTGTTCAACTGTTCATAAAGAATCAGTGTAAAAATCTTCCAGAGCCTAGATCAATGGAAACATGGAAATTAATTGTTGCAGTCACCTCATTATTCAACTGTCAGTGTTAATCGATGTTTAGCACTGCAATGAGAGCAGCAATGCTGTACGATTTTATCATCGCAGAGAAGTGCTTTAAAGTAAAGCTTGCCAGAGCAGCTGAGCTAGGTTCTGGGCACTGGAAATATAGCTCAGGATACCACTGCCCTGCTGCTGGGGAGAGAGGGAGGGATCAGAGCTTCACAGCTCCTGCCAGTGGCTCATATGAGCAGCTTACTCGTGGCAAACTTGTCTCATGTGAGCAGTGCAGAGCAATCACAGAGAGCAATAAAGTCTGTATATTATAGCGTAAAAGTGATACAACATTTAGAAGGATCTACTGTTTGCAATTTCTTCTAAATTTCCAGAGTACTATTATAATGGTAATGTCCTTAACATTCTGTGGCACAAGCAAGCATGAAGACAGCCCTGCACCTGAAGAGCTGTTCAGAGACAGTACTTCTGAGGAGCAAATTGGCTGGGCTGGAAATACCCACCTCACTACAGTTCATTTTAAAGTCCAGCATCAAGCATTGAAGTACAGAAGCAGTTTGTTTGTTATGTATCACGGTGAAGCAAGAAACATCGTTCCACAGTATTGGGAGCTTCATCCTCAGACTTCTCAACTGTGTCTGTTTTGGAAATAGACTAAACTAAAAAAAAAAAGTCAACGTGAATCCAGTCCTGCACAGATTATCTGTACTGGAGGATATGGCTGTAGGTATGTAGCTGATCAGAAGCTAGATGTCCTGGAAATACATTCTAATAAAAGCTGGGAGAGGATTCCTCAGAGTCCTTTCTTCATGTGGAAATATATCCCTGGGGAACAAAACCTGATGTGCTCAGAAAAGTGCATCTAATTCTATTCTAATTGAACAAGATGGTTCAAGTTTGACAAGACAAAGGACTAGGCTGTTATTTTTATTATTATCTTTATTTCTATGGCAGAAAGTGCATAGGGAAAATTATCTCACAAGACAAGACATTGCATTTGCTGCTCAGCCTTTTTTTCAAAAACTTGAGTAATGTTTCAGAAGCAGAGGCCAGGTTTAGTCAACAAACAGTTAGTAATTGTTATAAACTCACAGCTATCAGAGCTTGTGTATACCAGATGAAACATTTTACTGACCTTTGTCAAAGTGACATTGTTTTAACAGCTGTTAGATTGCCATCCAGACATGAAAAGTTTTTGATTTGGTATTTCCAGTGTTGAAGCTCTGTTTGCCTACACTAGTTTCTTTGGTTTGTTTCTATGGATTTTTTTTCTGCAGACTTCGCTTTATCCCTCTCTTTCTGTGCTTACAACACGCAAAACGTCAGTTAAAAAGGAACTTTGAGTGTCTGTAATTCACTGCTGAAAATTCTCAGGCTGCAAAGGAGACAGATGAGACAGTATCAACAAAACAGATCCTTCAGCAACAATAAATTGTATCAGTGCTTGTTTATTGAGTTTGGGTCTTTTTTTGTCTGTCCAAACTGATGGCAACTCATCAAGACAATACTATATAGGTTTGATAGTATACTTACTAGCTGACAAATTTGTGAAGCCAGACAAAACTTCAAGCTTGTATAAGAAAGTAACCAACGCATCATCTCTTTCTTCCCTACGTCAGTGTAGAAGCACAGAAGATAAGGGGCTAATCTGTATGTTGTAAACAATGATAGCTGGATGGCTGTGGAGCTGACCAAGGATTGTTGATAATAGCAGACAAGAATTGTTGGCAATAACGTAGTAGGAAAAAACAAGATGTAGCTGGAGAAGAGGGCCATGTGGAGATAGGGTAACACTTTACCTGTACAAACACTTGTTCCACTTCCTGGACATAAGCACAACACAGCACAGTGTGAGCATAGGAATGAGGCCGAGAAGTGGGCATGGATTGTAGGGGGGGGTCAAAACCACCCGAGATCTCTGAAGCCCTATGACCCCTTTCCAGAAAGGTCTGAAAGAATGAACTGCATACAACAACTAATTTGCACATGAAGAGAGAAGCTCTTCGCGGTGGGGGAAACCTATTTATAAAAAGCACCCCCACCAAGCCCGGGCAGTGCCCCCAGGAACCCGGACATCCAATCAGCTGGATCAATGCTGAAAACAGGACTACTGGTGATTTCTTTCTTTTCCTTTCTTTCTTTCTTTCTTTCTTTCTTTCTTTCTTTCTTTCTTTCTTTCTTCCTTTCTTTCTTCCTTGTTCTCTTTCTTTCTTGCTCTCTTTCTTTCTTGCTCGCTTTCTTTCTTTCTTTCTTTCTTTCTTTCTTCTTTCTTCCTTCCTTCCTTCCTTTAATTTCTTTCTTTCTTTTTCTTTTTTTCTTTTCTTGCTTTCTTTTCTTTCTTTCTTTCTCTCTGTAACTATCTTCCTCTTAAATGAATCTTTTCTTTTTCCCTTGCTTTTCATCTTACCTCTTTGTCCAAAACTGCCATGTGCTTATATAGTAGGTCAGAGACTAACATACCAAGTTCCACACCAAGTAATTTACTAATAAAACTTTGTGAGTTTTTGTGGACCCTCTGATTTTTTTTTTCCTATTGACCACTAGCATCTTGGGTGCTCTTTTTCTGCACAACAGGCACAGACAACCTTTGCTCTTGAATTGCATGCCTTACTTCTAATGCCCTCAGAGCAGTACCTATATGCACCTACACATTCTTTGGTTATGGCCTATGCTTTTTGTTCCAGTTACCTCCCCAGCAGGTAAGAAAGCCTTTAAAAGGGCAGAACAATCCTTTCAGTGTAGTGGAAATCAAATGGGCTACCAGAGGTTGTAGTGATGTAGATGGGACATTGTGGATGGCTGATACATTTTGTAGCAACTTAAACTTCTAGAAATGTTCATGTGAGAGGAGAAAGCCTACATGATTGCTACTGCAGCCTACTGCATGCTATTTTTGACTGTTTTTTTCATCCTCAGCCAGGCCTATTTCTGCACAAAAAAATCCTCTTGAATGAAGAATCCCCTTTCTCTTGGTGTTCTGAGGCTGGACATTAGATAAAGTTTTTGGTGCAGATGGTAAGACTGAAGCACCAATTCACTACTTTATTGTTGAGCCTTTCAAGCATCTGCTTAAAAGTGAATTCAGAAAGGTCTCTGAGTTTTATTACTCTGTGGACAACAGAGACGGTGTAGTCTGTGATGAATGTCAGCAATGTAAACTGCCTTAGTATCTTGTGTCTTTAGAGACTCCATTTTCAGATTTTTGTGCTCTGACTAAATGCAACCAGAATTCTGGTATAGCTAAACATTCACAACTCAGCTCTGCCTCCTGTGGTAAAATATCCTCTGACTGTCAGTAGCTGGACAACAGAGAAAGACAGAAATTTGTCTGGTGTTCTTGGTGCTGGGGGATGTGGCAGCATAATGAGCTGAAAATTGTGCTTCTGCAGTCTTGGGCATCAAAATCTGTCACTAACCTAGTGTCAAATATGCCATAGCATTCAACATGGAAAAATATTACATTGGAAATCAATGGTTAAATAGTGGTAAAAATTAAATGCAACCATGTGCTGCTACATGAACAGTCAGCAGAGTGCTGACTTTTGGTACGTCAAAAACCATGAGGCAGATTGGGTCTTTCAGAGAAGGGATGGTGTAGGACAACCAGGACTAGCTACTCTGATACACAACTGGAACAGAACTTGTTCCTTCTGCCACATCAGCTCATAGAAAGGAGTAATTTATTCTATGCTATTCACAAAAAATTAATACTGTGGGGAGTAGAGTTCATGTTAAAGTATTACCTCAGACACTGGCTCCCCACAGTGCATTGTTTCTTTAATATAAGGAGTTCCTAGAGTGTGTGTCCTTCACCAGCAAACATGGAAGTAAAACTCTCTGGATCACAAGCTTCAGAAGTGGAGCAAAAAAATTAAGGCATAGCAGCAGTGAATTTGGGGTGATAGAAAGGGATCTGACTCATCAATCACCTTTCTGGATACTATTAGTTTATACCACATTATATCGTGTCAAGGATCCTTGCAATGGCCGGAAAGTCTCCGCTTTGGCAACTCCTTATATGCAAATAAAAAATAAATATTATAACACTGTCAATTTTGGAAGACGTACTTAACAGAATATGTTTCAAAATTCAGATTTGCTCTTCAATTCTCCCCACCTTTGTTCTTTGGATTTATTATTACACCCCTACCTCTAAATGCACTTTTACTGATTTACTGAATTAATTGATATTTTTCATAATCTCTTGTAAATAAATCAGTTTAAAAAATTATATTATGGTTAGTGGTGGGAGAATTGGGTTTTCTTGGAGACGGTTTTATGCTCTTAGTGACCCTTTAGACACTTTGATGCTTTTGCTGTCCTTGAAAAGAAATTCTCCTCCTAAGTATTTCTAAATACTGTGTATTCCACTTTTTTTTTTACATAAAAATTGGTGGTTATTAACATTGCAGAGGCAACATGCCTACCAAGCTGACTGCAACAAAGATAAATTATCTGTTTGTTGCTGCATGAATTCTCTTCTTTATATAAACACACACATCTATGGGACTATCTGACTTCATCATCCTAGCATCAGATAGCTGCATAATCAATTTATTTAAATTAAGAATTCATTGAGGAAAAAAATCTTCTATTTCTTAACTGCATCCTGGCTGAATAAAAATAAATTATAATTACTAAAAATATCTGTATACAAATTTTCCTAGGTGTTAATTTCCAGTGAATTACACAGCAACACTTCCATTAATTTCAAAGGTGAACAGTTTTGAAAAATAGTGTGGGTTTTGTAAATACAAACCAGACACAAATAACAATGGCCTAATAGGCAAACAAATAAACCTCTAAGGGTAGGCACCTTCAGGCAAAGTTATGAGATTACATTACTAGCGAATTTATGGTAAATACTTGCAAACTCATCTCAGTATTTGTATTTCAGCAAAACCACTATATTCAACAAAAATTCTAGCCCTGTTTTGTGTAACTCAGCGAGACCAAAGATGAGGAAAGTGACTGTCAGCTTTGTGCTCCATCACTCCCCAGGCTGCCAGCAAATATGCCGCTTTCCCCTGGCCTTGGGGGGCTACACTGTCTGCAGAGGCTCACAGCAGGAGGGCCATGCTGGGCGTATTGCCCAGCCCAGGAACACTCTCTGCATGGAAAAGAGAAATAAGAACATACTTAAGGCATAGAAGTATCAGTTTGCTAGATAGGACAACACATAGACTTGTACTCCACTGTACCTGCATGAGGTTTCTTACTATGCTGACCTAAAGATGTTACATTAAAGCTGGTTTGTGGTAATTAATTAGCCTAAATTAGTCTTGCTCATAGAAGTTTTTGGTTTTTTTTTTACCTTCTCTGGAGTGTTGTCACATTACATAACAGAGAGGTATCTGTTACACAGTTATAAACACCTACACATATGCGCGTAAATATCTATATATGCTGTGTCGTTATAGCTTTGCCCATATTCTCACTGTTCTATAGTTTTGGTTTTAAGCTACCTGAGTTTTTGACATGGTTGGGCCTGGATATACTCAGTGTATTTCTGAACAGCAGCCAAGAAATCAGAATTCATTTAGAGCATAATTCCTGTCTGCTCTGGAGGAGGCAGGAGAGAAAGGAAATGGTTTAAGTTATCATTTATAGTTCCACGTGGATAAAGCATAGTTTAAAAACTAGACAATGGTTTCTAATCACTCAAAAATAAATTCCTGGACTCAATGCCAGTAAAAATAATGAGAAGAAACAATACAACCTCCTAAACAAATGGAAGATAATATGAAGTTTCTGACACTTCTGCCAGAATTTTGCAATGCAGCAAACCATGACATAGTCAAGCTGGACTTCATTATACAGATCTATTCTAGTCCTCAGAGTGAGGTTGCAACATGCCAGCATTAAAACAGAGATGTAAATTTTTGTCAGGAAGGACAGACAGAGACAGCTATCAGCATACACCAAAGGAAACCTCACTTCTATAGATCCATTCCACTGTAAAAATTGTTATGCTGATATTCCTGAAATTGTTTTGCCTCAGGACATCTATTTGGTTTCTTTTTGATTGTACTATTATGCTTATTAAAATATTATTAAATTCAAATCTTACCATCCAAACATTACAAAGCCTACAAGGGAATTTAAGATGATACAGAGCAAGATAAAGTATCTTCAATTTTTAATCCCTGTCTTCCCATCCTAAACAAAAAGGATGAATGTGTCTTCAGCAAGTGAAACATTGCTGTGACATTATAGATTTCCAGATGGTGCTAGCAGTAACTGAATGAGTTGATATCTCTAACTCCCATCAAATTAATGGCACTATACCAGGAATAAATTTGCCCTAGATCTGTACAAGTCAAACATAGAGAACTGTGGTAACATCAATTTTCTGCACTATTCATTAAAATATAAACCACAGAAATTTCTAAATTTACACAAATTCTTTTTGTAAATCACTTCGGCATGTAATACATTTCAGTTATGCATTTTATATAATCTAACAGCAGCATATAATTATATAAAATAATTTCTCTGCAACACAACATTACATATTGTCATTTGAATTGTTATATAATATTTCCATCTGTAAGATAGAAAACTAGCCAGTCTAGATATTATGGGATGTGTGTTTTTTCTTTAGTGACTGAGCATTACAGAAGAATAGAATTAGAAGTAGAAAAATAATTTAGAGCTTAGTTAAAATATCTAAATTGTGGAACCATAGAATGGTTTGGGTTGGAAGGGATCTTAGAGATAATCTAGTTCCAGTTTCACTAGACCAAGCTGCTCAAAGCCCCATCCAACCTGGCCTTGAACACTTCCACAAATTGGGCATCTGCAACTTCTCTGGGCAACCTGTTCCAGTGCCTCACCACTCTCACAGTAAAGAATTTCTTTCTAACATCTAATCTAAATCTACTCTCAGTTTAGAGCCATTCCCCCTCGTCCTGTCACTATACACCCTTGTAAAAAGTCCCTCTCCACCTCTCTTGTAGCTTTGCTTTGGGTACTGAAAAACTGCTGTAAGGTCACCCTGAAGCCTTCTCTTCTCTCAGTTCTTTTATCAATTAAAAAAGCAAAACAACAAAAAAGAACCCAAACAAAACAACGACAATAACAACAACAACAAACAAATCAAACCTGCAAAAGAGATTTTAAAAATAAGAAGTCATAAAAATTAGATATAAACAGGAAGTTATGACCACTAAAGAAATTAGGCCCAGGTTACAAGTAAAAGGAGCAAGAGCATGGAAATTACACCCCACAAGTACTAGCAAAAAGAATATCATTGATAATAGTTGGAAAAAGAAATTCACTGTTCTTGGTAATGCTGCCAAAACTGGTTTTCCTGATAATTTAGTGCAGGGTATTTTTCTTTTGGGTCTCAACAGCTAATAATGCTAGAGGAAACCTAAGAAGTCTGTGTTTGGTATGACAACATTTTATTTTACAGAATTTATTTCCAGAATTTACAGGAAATTCTGGAAACCAGAAGTAAGAAGATGTGGCTGAAAAACCATCTCTTCAGTCTTGAAAAAAGCCAGTAGCTGTATAGTATAAGCACCATAAATGTGTTTCCAGCAAAGTTCCATGCTGGTCTAACCCTATTTTCACATAATTATTGCACATTTCATACCTCTGTTGAAATCTTTTGAAACTCATGGCTGGAGTTTTTGAAAGATCTGTTTAGAAAGGGCAAGAGGGACTTTCCTTGTAAGATTCAAAATTTCTAGTCTGCTTCATGGCCAATACTATGCCTAAAAGCATGATCATACTTGATGGGATAATGTGTTTCTGTGCTAGAGATAATACAGGGGGTGTTTGTCAGATATCCGAGCTGCGTCTGAAAGCTGGGCATCCAGTCTAAGCCCAGTGTCAGTACAATGAACATACAGACTCAATAAGGAGAAATTGAGGCTTCCATTACAGCTACTTGAAAGCAAGATGTGTTTTCAAAAGGAATTAATTTAAATCTGTCTAAGGTACATGAGTTATTCTCTAAAGTTCCTCCTACTGCTCAACTTTTCTCAGCTGTTCAGGCAGTCTAAGTGACTCTTAGAATAGACACCTATTACAGAGTCTGAATTGCATCCTTAGTATCTAGCAAGATGAGGTGAAAGCTTTCACTGAAGGAAGATGTTTGCACATAGTTGTTCTCTTCTCACCTCAACTGTTGTTTTATTAGGCTATTAGTTGGATAACACAGTTTTGAACCATTTCCAGTTTTCGGACCTAGTGTGTTTTGCTTTGTTAAGCCTTTTTCACTTGGGATTTTGCATTATAGATGTTACTGCTTGTCCTCATGGGGTACCTAGAGGAAAGGTCCAAAATGTGCCTGGCTCAGTTCACTCCAGTTGACTTATTTGTCTTCATAGGGAAAATGTGGTTTTCTTATTCATTCTGACAATAGCTTAATGCAGTTCAGAGAATAAAAGAAACAGACCTATTCCTCATCCTTCTGAATAACAAGAGTTCTTACAAGACTGAAAAAAATTCCACACATAGATTTTTATCATATTTTCCATTTTCATTCAGTTTATTTTTCTTTTGGGGTTCTTTTTCATTTTCAGGTTGACCGAAGTCTTGAAGATACAATACTAAAATACTGTGAGATAGATTGGTATGGATGGATGGATGGATGGATGGATGGATGGATGGATGGATGGGTGAATGGATAAACGTATGCACATAATCTATCTTTAAAGAAAGAAATTTGGGACATATTATCAATATATATTTGGAGTATGTTGTAAGAATTTTTATGCTGTTCTGAGTTCTTAACTCAAATTTGACCTCTAAATCATTCTAAGTATGGCTAGCACCAAGATTTTGAAAGCTGGCAGCCAAACACTGTCTGTTACAATACATGTTTTTCAGTCACAGCTGAAGGTATTTTTTACTATGCCTAAATATACAGGTCTTAGGATTTTGTAGTGAGGGGATCATTAAAATTAATGGAATTGATATTTGTACATTGGAAAAATAATTGTTTACTTCGTGAAGTGCTGCAAATGATGAGTGATTTGAATATTATGTTAGTGAACATTTATAATATAGTGGATAATTTTGCAATTACAGTTTTTTATGACATTATTAAAGCTAGGTCACTTGTTGCAGTAATCTCTTCTATTATGTTCTCCTGGTATAATTACAATAGTTACTAAGCACAGTGCTTTTTAAAGAAATTATGCCTGCCCTTAAGTATTTCAGCTTTACCTATAATGAGATCAGCATTTACAAGCTGCTATCAGTACTATGGGAAGATTTGATCAGCAGTGAGTTACAGCATTGAAGACATAAGCTACAACTTTAATTTCTTTTTAAGCATTCTTTGTTTTTATCTTGTGAAGGTTAACAAAATACTTATTTGAAAAATACCAATCTGTTTTCCAAGGTAGATGCAATTGTACACATGCAAAAATAGTTATCAGGGAAGAGCAATATGCATCTTCTTATTCTTTCTATATGTACAGTAAATTGCACCTGTCTCGGCACATTTCTTTCCAAGCAGGGATACTGTTGTGGGTAAAAGAAAGTCAGTGAACATTATGGGCTATATTTGGAAGTTCATATATAAGGTATAGAAAAAAGCCCTTGCAAGACATATCTAAGGAAAAAAAAAAGAATATACAAGGAGAATGATCCAATCAAATATAAAAATCAGGTAAATCAACATATAAATAGAAACCCAATAATCATATACCCTTTGCAATACCATGCAGTGGATGCTGCATTTCTTTAAGAATGTATGATTGTAGTGTGGAAGCAGGAATGCTAGGCAGGACCAGACTCCAAAGAATTAAAAACTCACAAAGAAATAAGAGAGGAAAATGTTGATATTAAGGATACTAAAAAGTTACGCACGGTAATAATTCACTGGGCTGCATCACAGCAAAAGGACTCTTAATTTCATTAAGGATATAATTTGAAACACTCTGTGTTTCTCAAGTTTTATGAACTCTAGGCTAGCAAGATCCTTTAGAGGGAAAGATCAATGAGTTTGCCTACTGAAGTTATATCAGGAATTAAAGAAAATTGTGTAGATTCCTTCAGGTGGGAAGAAGAAGGGTAAATTATTGTAAGAGTTACAAGCACTGGTGTTTCTCACACTCAAAAGGAGTTATAGCAGATATGGAGAAGAAACTTCAGCAGGAACAGCCTTGGGCCGGATTCCTGCTCTAGTGAACCCAATCAGGAGTTCTGCCACTGGCTCCAGGTGGGACAAGGACATCTTGTGCCCATTTTGATTTGCAACCATAAATATCTATGCAGCAAGGAATGTAGATTAGTATCATTGCCCAAGCCTGCCAGAGTTCAAGAAGAATTTGGACAATACTCTCGGGCACGTGGTATGACTCTTGAGGATGGTCCTGCACAGGTCTTGGTGTTGTGCTCGATCCCTATGAGTCCCTTCAAACTCAGCATATTCTGTGATTCTGTGATTGTGTGAAGAAAGTAAATGAAGTTTAAACAGTGAGAACATAAAAATGAATTATCCAGTCCTTTTTTTTCACCATTTTAATTAATTTGAGGCCCTCATTGAAGCTAAAAATCAGTACACACGAGATACAGACCAGAGGAGCAATCTCTGTCATTAATTTATTTTCTTTCTCCTTTTATTTCCCTTACCAGCAAGAGTATACAGAAAAACAGGGCATCCTGTTCTCATATTCAACCAAGACATATACTGTGAATGTTTAAACAACCTCAATGGACTGAAGTCAAGCATTGATGGTAAAAGATTGAGAAACTCTGTTTTACAGTAAGTTGTTGTAATGGAAGAACAAACTTGTACTTCTAGATATAAATTAAATATTTTCAAAAACATTTTTCAAGATTTTTAAAGATTTTCAACTTCATAAAGTTAAGTTGGAGGCTTTGCAGGATAGCCTATGCAAATAGAAATTGATGTAGCTTTTGGCAACCCTTGCTAGCCCAACAGACGACTCAAAATTGTCATTTGAGTATTTATCACACATATTTTGGTCAAAGATTCCTAAAGTAGCCTTCCTTTGTTAAACAAATGTGTGAAACTGCCTCCTACAGATGCATTTCTACTGTAAGAGGCAGATTTGAACTCTCTGTTGCATCATATCCACCTTCTCCTGGTACAACCTGACAGATTTCCAGGGGCTCTTCATTTTAAGTGCATATGAAAAGCTATAGAGGCATGTGCTGCCATGTGAGGGGGAAATCATTGAAGTCACATGGAGAAAAAGGGATACAGTGGACTATAAAATAAAATCTGACAATACTTCCAGAGCAAGGAAGTAATGATTTCATTCAAAGCTAGAAAATTACAGTAATATAAAAATGCTGTTACTCTAAAAATGGTCAGCTTCTCTAAGGCAAGAAAACAAGAGTCTGTGCATTGCCCTGATGAGATCAGATATAGAACTTAAAACATCATTTTGTGCAGCATTTAAGGAGAAAATGTAGAACATAAGTGAAAACAGTCCATGTGCTTTCTTTTCTTTAAAAAAAATTTAAGAAAAAATAACACAATAAAACACAACAAACTAACAAAAAAGTCAAACTAGAATAACAAATCCTAAATTCAGTCACACAGAAAACAACTGTTCGAAACATCTCTGAAATTTGCCTTCGGCCTTTTAGAAGACACTAGCATGATGTACAATACCAAAATCTATTAGGTGCAACTGTTTCCCATGATTTTCTCCTGTGTTTACAGAGTGGGCAGTCATTTGAATTGATTTGCTTTTTAAAACCTCAGGAGATAGAAAAGCTTTTAAAGGAGGCTTTTTGCACAATTTCTACTATTTGTTTTCATGTCTCCCTGTGCACCAGCTACTGTATACCTGCATTATTTTTTTAGCAGGTTTTTAACTGACAGTCACCTCAAGACTACTTAGATAATAAGGTGAAAAAAGAATGGTTGTTACAAAGATCTGACTTCACACTTGATCTCTCATATCTCTTTATAGATATCCAATGCCTTTTCATATGCATTTGATATTGAGGCAAGTACAAACTCTGTGTGCATCCTAAGACCTTGTCTAATTCTTCCATATAAGTGGCAAGCCCTTCAAAGAAAGAAGGACTAACAGACTGCAGAGTTATTTATTTTAATCCTTGGTATGCCATTCCAGGAAACTTCAATACCAGTAGATTTACTGCAACCACAATGATTCATGACTCTTCAACTTAGAGACTGCTGTTATTATTATTATTTTGTCTTGTACTTTTATTACAGATAGCTTTGGTAGCCATATTTAAGTGCCAATATTATTTGTCTTAACACATTGAACATGAGATCAAGATCGTTTCCAGTACTTTGTGTTTACTCACTGTATATATGGCAGACATCCAGCCAAAGTCACTTGTACTGTCAGAATTGAAGACTCACACCAAATTGCTTCTGAACTATAAATTCATCAAGAACATTGATGTTGTTTTCATAGCATTGACCTTCTAATGGTGTAGAATTTTTTTTCCTGCTTAAAGCAGTGCTTTCCAAGGAAATAATTTTCATAATTTATTTAGAAGATATTTGGGAATACAATTCAATAGACTGGTGTGCGATAATGCACATCCACATTGCTTACTACTCTGCAGTCCTGACTGCTTTTTTCTGATTTTTAGAGAAAAGAGCAATTGCCACTGTTTTAATCAAGTACAGAGACAAAGGACATTCAGAGAGGTAGGCCAAATTAATAGCTTATTCCTGACTTAAATTCATATATTCACTCATTGCAGGGTCAGAAGAGATCCCAGTGATCTTCCAGTCTGACTCCAGTACAGTAGGACTTCCTGAATTAGTCCCTGTTTGAAGTAGAACACATAACATAAAAACATACTGAATCTATATTCAAACACTTCTGGTAAACATATCTGTTTTAACCTGGATGAGTCCAGGCATCTCATCATGACAAAAAAAATGCTTATTTAGCTTTAATTATTACAACAGAGTTTTAGTTTAATTTTAGAAGCATGGAGATTTTTCACATTTTTATGTTCTTTACTCAATATTCCTGCAATTCAGGGTCAGAATTCTATGAAGAAAATAATGTTTTCCTTTAAAAAATGTATTCTTCTGTGGTTGTCAGGGTCTTTTTCACCTCTTGAAGGCCAAAACAACTTCTGGTCTCAGCTGACTGCTAAGTAACTACAATATGAAAAAATTCAAGACTAGAATGAGGAAAAAAAAACCCTGTGTTTCAATGCCCTTGGTGTTATGGGAGCATTAAAGTGTGACAGAAGATTTAATCTGCATACCATATGACATTTCTTCCATACAGAAAATGTTTATAACTAACGTTTTCAGCCTATGGGTCTCACATGAACATAAGAAGAGCCCTTCCTGCCTGGTGACATTTCATATGACATCGAAGCAGTGCTGGAGGTACAGTGAGAGACTTGATTCTTGCAGTCTGAGATATACTTAAATTCTTGCTAGTGAGAACATGGGATCAAACCTGTAACAAATATTTACACTTTTCTAGGTGGCTTAGATTCAACTAATTTGGATGTGAACTGAATTTCATTCCAAACGTGGGCTAAGGCATATTTTCAGGAGGCAGAATATATGTACTCTTTGAATCATTGAGACTGTGGAAAGCTTCCTTTTTGAGGGGGAATTAGCAATAGTAATAAGTCAATATTTAGACACTAACCTGAGGAATGACTCTTGATGGACTTACAAGGTTAGACTTACTTACAAGTTTTAATTTTGAGTGATGTTTTTTGGTAAGTTAATGTAAAAGGAACTATTTATAATACTGATGTAGTTACAGGAGAGCCTTAACAAAGATAAATGATGTTATCTGGTGAATTCATCCAAGCAATGGATAAGAGTTACCTGTTGACTTTGGGGGATCCACAACTTGGCTCACCACATAGTAACTTGTTTCAATATTTTGTATTAATACATTTTTTAGAAATGTAATACACATTTATTTCTGCTAACACTGTTGAGCCTAATGTACTGAAACAGACTTTAAATGCCATGAATCTAATATTCAGTTCCTCAAGACATTAGTATGTACTGACAACACCTACTGTCATCAGTGTTTTGCAACTGATATTTTAACAGAGACACATCATCTTGCAAGAAAATTCCACCCTTTTCTGATTCAGCTCAGACAAGTATGCATAAGTTAGATAAGTTAGACAGGGAATATTCTTCTTCTAGGAAACTGGTTTTATATGAACAATTTATTACCCTCATGTTCCTAATTTGGGATTCAGTCTGCCACTGTTTTTAGAGTTGGCTCAGTCCTACAATTCACTCATATCTTGGAAAGATGCTTTAGAAACAGAGGTACAGCTTAGCTTTGAGTAAAGCGAGGATATCAGCTTCTAATAGCCTTCAATGTATAAGCAAACAGAATAGTTGAAGTAGGAAATGTAGCTTAGGGTGCTCAGGACCTTGGTAGGCACAAAACCAGAAAACTACAGGAAACAGAAGCAAAAGAAATGGAAACCTTTGTTCCTTAAATGCTGAAAATATCTCTCTCCCCCATCCTGAAGTACATTTCCTCACTGTGCAAGACCACCAGCCTAAAATATTTCGTTCTGTGTTTTAATATAAGAGTATTTCCCACACTGATATTTGTTTCCATGTCACTTAGCAAGTATCAAGAGACAAAGACTAAATAATCCTTCAGATAAGCTATCAGCAATTTAATTTTCTTGCACAATTTGTTTATTCAGTTGACAGTCTTGGCCAGTTAAAGAAATCCTCTGCCAATCAGTATGAAAGCACAAACTTCAGGTTTGTCTGACACGGAGGTACAGTTTCTGGCAGACTAGAGCAAAACTTTGTAAGATTTTTTATATAGTCTTTAATTCAACAAAAATTGTTATGAAATTAAAAACTCTGAAAACCACTTACATCTAAGCCTTTGGGCACCTTATGATGGTTTTCCATTATGGGTTGAAATTAAGCATTTAGAAAGAAGCAGTAATTTCATAGTTAGTCACCCAGAAACTCGATCATGTTAAAAGAGCATTTTAGAAAATTACAGGTAATATTATTGCTGAATGTAAATTAATGTCATTTCTGTTCCCCTCCTGGGATTGGAAAGCTCAAAGAATTTTGCAGGAGTCAATAGTCATAAACATCCATTGTGATTAACCTGAATCTCAGAAACGAAGCTGTGAAATTAAATAAAATACATGTAATTCAACACAGAACATATGCATTGATAAATAAAAAACGAATAGTTGTTGTGATATTCCATTGTGACATTCCATTATGACTGTTCACCCTATGGTTTCCTGAGGAATGAGAAGAGGAAACCCATGGTTTATACAGCGTGCAAAACCTATCCCAACAGCACTGAAGCCTCAAGTGTCTTCTGAAAGTCATGCCCCAGAAATAAATACACATTAAATAATGCAACACTCACATACTCCTTTTTATTTTATCCATTTATCCGTGACAGCTTAACTTTAATACACTCACTGATTTTAATGGAATTTTATTGGATCCACTTTTGCACCCGAACTGACCAAGGTCTAAGAAAGAGCCAGTGACTTGGAAAGAGTTGCAAAATTAGGTGAAGGTACATATTCCTCTCTTCAAAACAATCATTTTCTTCCTACAGAAAAACTGCAACCATCCAGCAAATAAAGATAAATCAACATCAACAACAATAAAACCAAATTACTCATATTTTTAGAATAAACCTCAAATCTCCATGACCTGAAGAGCTTTCATCCTGAAAGGGCAGTGTTAAATGTGACCCTGAGCCTTCAGGTTTGCCATCAGTTTGGTATAGAAGGTAAGCAGGTGCTGCAATAGCGAACACTGGCACAAAAGCATAAGACAATTAATTCACTGTATCAACCTTCTATCAGTCATCTATCAGCAAAGTATTTTACATGAACTGACTTTCAAGTGTATATTTCCAAGACAATGAAGTCAAGCTGAAGATACATTTGAAATCCTTCCTGAATTGAGGCCACAACGTTACTGCATTTATCCAAAAAAAAAAAAGAATATTTTAAAGACATATTTTAAATGAAATCGATAAGTTTTAGATCCAAGTATTAGAGTATTTAGTGAACTTCTCTGTCTTTCTAAAACATTTGAGGGCCTCAGTTACATAACAATTAAGTAGCACACTGAAAACAGAATAAAAGTGTTGGCAAAACTCCTGAAATAGTGTTACTCTCTGTGAATATAAATATGATCACAGTTGAATATGTAATGATAATTTGATTTTATTTATGAGTTACTATATTTTGAAAAAAATAATTTTGAAATGCTGGTATTTTGAACCCTTTTCAGACACTTTTTCATTTAGATTTAGAAGTCTATAAAGACATAGATCTTAAACAGTCTATCACCTGACGGAGAAATACACTTGTTTTCAGCTTTTATTTCCAATAGTCTTATACCATTTCACATTTTAAAAGCATTTTCTATCTTAATGGTTCATCCCTACAACCCACAGACTCATTTCCTGCAAGTGCATTTCAATTAGCATTTTTAACTAACTATTTAGGTATTGGCCTGTCCACTACTGTACTGAAACAGCTATTCAACAGCTATTTTCTGAAACAGCTATTCAATTTTCTGGCTCATCACTTAGGTCAGAAAATAGGGCCATATTATGATACAGAGCCTTTCTGATAAAGCAGCATAAATCTTAAAATGCTAACAAACATTTAGAGCCCTGCTAGTTGCCAGCTATCCACAATAAGCATTAAGGAGTTATATGTCCACTTACAACTACAGTGCTCATCTGTAGAGGAAATACAAAATTCAGATGAATTTTACATGAGATTTTCTAATTGCAGGGGAGAATGTCAAAAATTAATTCAGAATATTTGTTTGTTTCTTCTTTGAATAAAATTTTATGCCCTTTTATATTAATATAAAATATTCACTTTCCTAGTGAACTGAAGAGGCGTGTGTTTACAGTTTAAAGTGCAGAAGGTGAGAAACTTTAAAATATTTTCTCTTCTCTAGTAACATATAGAAATGCAGTGTTTCAACTTTGTTAGTGTACCTTTTAAAGATACTTTGGGCAATCAATAGTACACAATGTAATCTTTTCTTAGAAATACCTTTTCATCAGATGGTACTGTTTTTTTCAGATTTCATAACAGCAATTAATGAAGCATTATAAAAAGATAAAAACAGATGACCAAAACATCATAGTATAAAGTAAAATAATTATAAATGAAAGGCTGACAAAGGATAAAGAAAAAAAAGACCGATCAGCAAAGACAGTACAGGCAATAATATTAAAGGATGCAAAGTTCAGATTGACACAAACATTAGAAATTAGAACTAAAAAATATAAATAAAATATTTGTCTACCATACAGGAAAAAGGAGGGAGGGGAAGAGAAAGAGAAAGCTTGGTAGGTGTGGAGCAAAGCCATGGAGAGATCAAAATCAATATAATAAAGAAAGACTGCCTAGTAGGAATGACAAAATAAAAAGAGATTTCTGCATCCAAGATGGGAGGAAAACTCAGAGCTTAAGAGATTCAAATGGAGGGGGTTCATCCCTATGAGAGTTCTGAAAAGGATGACCAATAAAACAAAAGGTCATCTAATTTGGTTTGGTGTATCCAAAAAGCTAGCGTCAGTAGTGGAAAGCCATCATATAAAAATCCCTACAGTTACAGGAGAAAGTGAAAAGATACAGAATTAGAGGCTTTTTGAGCTTACTTCAGTGATGCAAAAAGGCAGTAATACAGATTTCCGAGGAAAGATTAACTTAAAAAAATGTCAGAAAATCAAAATAAGGCAAAATATTAAGCAGATTTATCAAAAAGGTCTGGTAAGACTAACCTGACACTTTAATCTAATAAAATAATTGCTTTTCTACACAAGAGGAAGGAACTTGTCAGCCTGTTTCATTTACAGCAAAGTACAGCACCGCATGGGAAATTATCAATTATGCAGAAGAAAATGTAGCTCTTGTACCAAAACTGTAATGTTGTTATAAGGAACATATGAAGACAGAAAAAAAAAAAAAAAAAAGAACAAAAAAACACAACTATCTTCTTAGTCTATATGTACTTTTAGACAGTTGAGTTTCTTGACGGCTTGCCTTGCTTTGATCCTATTTAATATTTTCCTTAGTCATCTCAGTGAAAAAGCCGGTATTGTGCTAATACAGTTTTCTAGTCACACAAAATTGGGAGACATTATAAAAGGATCTGAATATCATTCAGTGACCTAAGGACATTAATAAATTAAATAGAATAATGGTAATAAGTGAATAAAAGGATCAGATGAAGACAGCTAACACTAAATTGAAGGATATTCTTTTACGAAAAAATAAAAGACATATTACTATTAACTGGTCAGCAATGGCTATCTGAAATTTATGTCTATTCCATATCCTCCAAATCTATTCAGATCTGCCCTATCTAAATTATTCCTAATTAACATCTATTTTTAAAAAAATTAAATATCAAATTCAAAAACACACATTCTCTATGGAATTTGCATTACAGAACCTTCTTTTTTCCCACTGCCAAATTTCTGTTTAAAGTATGTACTTCTTCTTCCATTATTCACATCCTAAGAAAAATGTTGAGTAGTATCTGACATAGACTGACCATCTGAAGGCCTCCTCTGTTATATTTGTGAGCAAGAAAAATGGATTTAGGCTGGGAATGATGTAGAGAGGGGCTATTCAGGTAAAACGTATGTGGAGAGTCTACCACATGGAAAAAGAGGTGGAAAAAGAGATTTAAACTGAAGTATACTTTCTGTATAACAAAAAAGGAAATAAACCAGCTAAGAATGTAAGATTGGGAAAAAAAAGATTCTTACCCATGAGAGGTACTTGCTGCAAATAGTACCAAAAATAAAACCCTGTTTTTAAATTTTTTTAAGATCATCGGTAATGGCTAGTTAATGAACTTCTGTGAAGATATTATGTGAAATAACTGGAGCAAAAATCAATCATAGAAGAGGATGCTTTCAAATCTCTACTCTTGGAAAGGGATTCTCTGTCAACTCAGAAAAAACAGCTCTAGGACTTGATCCCAATTCAGCCAGTTGCAGCTGAAAATACATGTGACAAGAGGACACCCCAAAAGGATACCCAAAGCACAAAGTGATGTGACTGTACGGTTCTAGCAGAACTCTATAAAACATGCAAATTTGAAAGACTTAAGAAGTCTTTAAGTCCATATTCTCTTACACAGCAAAACCCTTTGCACAAGCAGGTTTTAAGTTCTTCTACAAAGGCTAGATGAACTAGAGTAATTCAAGCAAAAAGGCACCAGAATTTTTTTAGCATGCACAAAATAGTACAGTTTTCCTAGTTTTGGTCTTGCACACAGCTGAGAAATTTCCCCTGAAGTTTTTCAAGTAAATTGCAGCTTGAGGCAGACACAGTGTATCAAAGGTTATAGCACAAGCGGTATGAGATTAACAAACACATATGCAACTGAAAAGAGGCCTTTATATGCCTTGTGTAGTCACCTGAAGGGATGAGCTGTGGAAGAACAGTAACAGATATCCTTGCCATCTTGCCTGTGATGTCAAAAATATGGTCCTTAGGACAAAAATCTTGCAGTATTAACAGATGGTGATAGAAAAAGAAATGGTTGCAACTAATGGGGTTTTGAGGAGACACAGGAGATACCAGACAATGTGGAATGTATTACATTTAAAGTAAATTAAGAGGAGTCCAACTGGGCATTTAGTTCCTCCATAATTAGTAAGCCAGCAGGTATCAAACCAGGCATAGTGCAGATAAACCCTTGTTGATCACATTTAACACTGTGGGAATTTTTAAGCTCTGAATGCAAAGCACCATACAGAAGTATACAGTGGTTAAAGACTTCTGCTGATTTTTTTGGAAGACAAGATTCCAAACAATAGGTCTAGCTCTGATGTGGAGCAATGCATGCAGGAATCTGACCCACAAGCATTGGCTTTTTAGGGATGTTGCCAATTCATCCTGGGGCAAGTTTTATGTTAAGCGCTTTTTGGTTGTGGTTGTGGAGGAAAATGAGTCATTCAGTTATTGAGTCCATCATCAGCAAATTTGCTGATGACACCAAATTGGGAGGGAGTGTCGACCTGCTGGAAGGCAGGAGGGCTCTGCAGAGGGATCTGGATAGACTGGAGAGATGGGCTGATTCCAATGGGATGAAGTTCAATAAAGCCAAGTGCCGGGTCCTGCACTTTGGCCACAACAACCCCCTGCAGCGCTACAGGCTGGGCACAGAGTGGCTGGAAAGCAGCCAGGCAGAACGGGACCTGGGGGTACTAATTGACAGGAAGCTCAACATGAGCCAACAGTGTGCCCAGGTGGCCAAGAAGGCCAATGGGATCTTGTCCTGTATCAAAAATAGCGTGGCCAGCAGGAGCAGGGAAGTGATCCTTCCCCTGTACTCTGCGTTGGTGAGGCCACACCTTGAGTATTGTGTTCCGTTCTGGGCCCCTCAGTTCAGAAAGGATATTGAGGTGCTGGAGCGGGTCCAGAGAAGAGCAACAAGGCTGGTGAAGGGACTGGAGCATAAGTCCTATGGGGAGAGGCTGAGGGAGCTGGGGTTGTTTAGCCTGGAGAAGAGGAGGCTCGGAGGTGACCTCATCGCCGTCTATAACTACCTGAAGGGAAGTTCTAGCCAGGTGGGGGTTGGTCTCTTCTCTCAGGCACTCAGCAATAGGACAAGGGGGCACGGGCTTAAGCTCCGCCAGGGGAAATTTAAGTTGGATATCAGGAGAAAATTCTTTACAGAGAGAATAATCAGGCATTGGAATGGGCTGCCCAGAGAGGTGGTGGATTCACCATCCCTGGAGATTTTTAAACGCAGATTGGACGTGGCACTGAGTGCCATGATCTAGTAAATGGACTGGATTTGGACCAAGGGTTGGACTCGATGATCTCGGAGGTCTTTTCCAACCCAATCGATTCTATGATTCTATGATTCTATGATTCTATGATTCTATTCACAGTGGTAACACAATGCTCTTGTCATGGTTCTTGTCAATTTGGCCCGTAGCTCTCCAGATTAGTTCAGTGGTATTAACTTGGTCTTCATCCTACCAGGGTCAGAATCTATCAACTGCAGGTGCTTCATGTTCAGTCTGTCATGTAAGAGCTGAGGGGAGTACATAAATAAAATAAGGGCTTTACCTATGACTTTCAAAGTGGAAAGCTCTCAGCTAATGACATTTTCTCAGTAGTGTTAAGAGGCTAAGAGTGCTCCACATCATTTTGAGACAAGTGCATAGTTTGTTCGTTAGCCCTTCTATTGGAGTCATGCTTTAGATTATTTGAATACTTAACATGTTTAAGTTACATTTTTGTGATACAGAGAAACTTATCAGTAATCATAGAGTGAATAAGGTCAAATTGTAAATTCAGACTTTGAATTTTTGTTTCTTCTCATTGAGTTTCAATAAAGAATCTTCTGTAGTCTAATCTGCATATGTTAAATAGTGTAATTATAAACTAATCCTTTATCCAGTTAGTTCAAATGCAAATATTGGCTCTTTCCTCGGTGCAGGGATTGGTTTGTGCAAGCAGAATTGCAGTTTAACTGAAGCTACTATGCCCTTTCTATTTTACTTAAATTAATGTAATTATTATCTTACTACTTAGCTTGCAGAATAACTTGTTCTGTTATTCATTAACTGGGAAATTTCTTTCTGGATATAGAAGAATATCTGAACATCCACCTATTTGTAGCACAAAACACTGATTAGGAATAGATCTTGTTATCCGATGAGATAGCAATGATTTCTTTTAGAAATGTCTTTTATAAGAAAACTCTTGAGTCAGTAGAAATGAGTCTATTGTAAGGACTGTGAATTACTTGTCACCCTTGAAAAAGGCAGCTAGTTTTATAGTAGGAACAGAAGACAGAACAAGGGTGCCTTCACAATTAGTGTGTGGAGCTGTCCCCTTTCCATAAACCTGTCTTTGGCTTTTTCTAGAGCTGCCCTCTGTTTTACAGTCTCTAATGCTGTTATATATTCAAGCAAGAAAGTTATGTAGGAAGAGTATTTTGACAGTTACCAAACACATTCACAAGCCCTGATATACAGTCAATCCCTCGGATAAAATTATATAAATGAGTCAATAAACTTTAAACCATCTTGTGCGAAAGCGATAGCGAGAAGAAAGACCAGAGCATCCTCGTTGCAACAAAGAAGCAGAATTGCAGTGGTTGTTTTACAAGGGCTGTAGCTAAATGAGGAGATACACACACACATGCACATCCACACACCCCTACACACACTCTCCTCCAAACACACACAGTTACTTTGGTTTTCCAAAGCTTCTCTTGCCATTTCTATTATGCTTTACTATAAATTAAATATTTGCTCCTGCAAAGTCTTAGTATAAATCAACATGGAGGCAAACCTGATAAATGCTCAATAAAGATCTGTGCAGAGCTAAAGAAAACCTTACATTTTTTATTGCCTGTAAACAAAATCATTTTCATGTAAGAGCATTTTTTTTCCTTTGTAATCAAAAGTTCTGATTTATAACCTTATAGACTTCTGTGCACAGAACAACTCCCATCAATTCTGAGTTCAATACTAATCCTGATATGCATATTCAGGAAACAGATTGGATTTCTAACAGGAATGCTAAGGTCCCAAAACATCACTAAATGACGCAAAGCTTCCTGCAATCCTAACTCGTTTTTCCCATTTGAACTCATATCCTCTAGACCTTGCTAAAACTTCTCAAGAATTTGGATTTAGAGTTCAAAGACATTATCTACAAATTATTGTTGAAAGAATCTTTTGATGTGGAAGAAGATGACATTTCAGGTGAAAAAAAACTCACATTCACAACCTGACACATGAAAAAGAAAATTTTGAGAAGGTAATCCTATGAATTCCTCTGTCATTGAAATCAACACTTAAGAAGTTAACAAAACAGGTTGTTCCTTTACTGGAACTGGGTAAGAACAGGTGGGGACTATGATAAATGCTCTGAAGCCTAGCCTATGGCGTAATGTCTGAAATCTGCGTTCTTCTACATGAAGTAATTATATTTTTTTTTTAATGTACAGCACTGTGAAAAGATGTTGTCAGGTCAACAAGAAATGAATAATTCAATCAATATTTTTTTAAGATGGTCATTGAGCAAGTGCCAGACATTATTCCTTATTCTTGCAATATCTGGAATTTATGCATATTTGTAAATCAAGCAAAAGTCTATAATATTAGACAAAATGATCAAAAGCTTTCCTTTGCCAAGCCTTGACTCAAAGGATTGCTTGTTTATTCAATTCAGGTCCAGTCTCTACATGATTATCTACTATTTTACCATTAACTGGTTTATCTTATTCAAGGCAAATATGTCAGCGTAGCTGTGAGGTACCTAAGTAAGCAAAGCAGCAATTACAAATGGGATCTCCAAGAGATTCATACAGAATATTGAGCAACAAGCTGTGTTTGAACCCACACTGACTGAATTGAATGCATTTGTCTGGAGAAGATATAGATATTCACAACTATAACTACACCAAAAGGTCACATCCTTCCTTTGAAAGCATTTTGTTAACATTAATGAAGTTTTCAATATCTTCATATGCTCAGTTTAGCAGATCAAACAGCAATGATTCTGGGGGATTAGATGCCACAGGACCATACTTTTTAAGGACAGTTTTGTGGTTAAGACATGTGACTACAAGTCAAAAAAACTGAAATTTCTCCTGACTCCTGCTACAGACTCACTTTGAGAGCACTGTAAATGACCAGCTCTCAAGGCCTGATATTTTCCCCAACCGAATGGTATTTCTCTCCTTCACAGATATATTGTGCATCTTACCTTTAACAATACCATCAAATCCCAATATCAAAAATCACGACCTATTTAGAAATAGGTCTTCCACCCATCAAATTATGAGATTAGAAAAAAATGCTATTGGGGGAGGGTCTTCTTCTTTGCCATTATGTTTTGAACGTAGAATGTTCATATTTTCCAAGTCTTCTCTGGAACAGGGAAAATTAGGTTATATTTTTCAATGGCAGCTTTCTCCTGCATTCCTGAGGATCTGAAAAAATACAGCAAGCCTTGTCTCAAATTCACATATCCCCGAAATCTTCACAGCACTGAATAACTTTCTATTACTAAATAGATCGATTCATAGCAAGCTGTGTTGGCACACTCAACCAACACATTTTGTGTTGGTACACCAAAGTACCAACACAAATAAACAGTTGATGAACATACAAATAAATGGTTGGAATGAGACAATGGACAGTTCATAATTCTTAACTCGATAATCTTCCAAACCTCTGTAGTGAGATTTGGCTCAAGTTCTTGGAGTGACCTGGGCAATATTTGTTCCTTCAAGAATACCTAATATATTCTTCCTGCCAGGAAAGCAGTTGGGCCACAAGTTTCCCTCTTTCTCTACATTCCTTCTTAACCACTGACATCCCTAAAGTAGGGTTTCCCTTGGAAGCTTCCACTCTTCCATCCAGAGCACATCCACAAAATATGATTATTCTCACAAAAATTCAGTTTATTAATGGAGAGAAAAATTGAGCCTTTTATTAGGAAACACTTCAAGAGTGTGCTAGTCACAGATCCAAGGTAAACCTCCAAGTTAACATTCTTATTTGATGACAGACTGCAACCCATTAAAAGGAAGGTTTTATTAACGCTAATTCAAGTACATTAGCAATAGCACTAAACACTGTGATGTGTTACTAAGCACTAACAATATTTATCTTGAAGTCACTGACAGACCAATCATGCACATTTGGAAACATCCCACAAAATTAACATGTTGCCTTATGGCTTAAGTTAGATTCATACTGAAAAGTAAAAAATTGCAAGGAAAAGACTGTTGGATTCTCCCCAAGATGTCAATGCACACATCAAGGCTGCTACCATGAACAAGTAGACTATATCAGACAGAGCTGTTCACTGTCAAGGACTTGCATCTATCTTTCCAAACACTCTGCAGTTACTTCAGAATCTATTTCTTTGACATTCATTTTATCCAATTACTGCCTCTGGAGTCTTTCTGAAAATTAGGCATATTTGACACATTCCCAGATCTAATAACATATGGGTTTTGCTTAGCATATGTTCAAGATCCTCGGAGAAAGAAAAAAATGCATCTCCATTCCTGGACATCCTTTTTTGCTTTTTGCTTTTCATGATGTTTGAAAACAAAAGGTTTCATTCACAGGCCACAGCAAAAACTCAAGTCATTTTAAACCAGCTAATTTATCCAGTTTACAATTTTTTTTCTTGCTTTAATTTTGTTCTGCAGGTGCTCAGTTCATTATTCCATGATCATTTGCATTTGTATGAGCAGAATATTTTAGAGTCTTTTCTTTTACATCTTGTGATCTTTCTTGCAGGCTTCTGGTCTTCTTTCATCTCCTGTCACTCTCTTATCCAAAGTGCTAATCTCAGCTGTAACTGTCTCAAACCTTTCGTCCAGAAAGATCATTGAAGTCTGTAATTCATCACATCCCTATTGTAACTGCAAGAGTAATTCTAAGCAGAACAAGCCTTATCTCATTGATAGCTACTTTGTCACCTTGTAGCTGCAAAACATTCAGAAATGGCATTGTGTACATTAGTTGCAGACGGTATCACAGGGATTCTGAAGAAATATGTTTTCTAGTTTCTTTGCTGTTGTTCCTTAACACTAAAATGCCCAAAAAATTTTGCAGTGATTGCACTCCATTTTTTAAATAAGGAGATATATTCTATGTCAGATTTCATATTTTTCTGGGCAGATTTTTATAGGTTTGGAGTTGATCCAAAAGCCAGCTTCTCTGCTGAACATGTCTTGCCCCATTAAGCTTCAGTGCACTCCCCCTACACAACCATTGTTTCTCCCATATGTGGCTGTGGGAAAGTTAGACTTCTCACTAATACCATGAGTTTGTGGCTTCTTGGTAGCTATTTTCCTGCAATGCATGTCTAATCACAGTATACCCAAGAAGCTTAGCGATGTGTTGTAGCAGACTGCAAATTAGCTTGCTTTTCTGTTAAAATACTCTTAGTTTATTCTTTTCTGTGTGGTTATAAAATTGACTGGCTGAACACTTGGGCACTTGTGTGTTTTATTTGTCTAAATGATTGATATTTAAATAGCTTAATTGCATTCATTCCACCTTTTTATAGTTGAGCAAGTGTTTATTGCATATGTGTTTGGTTTTTGTTTTGGGTTTTGTTTTGTTTTTTTTTTTTTTGAAGATGCAATGGAAGCAAATTCATTTGGAACTCAGGGAAGAATTTTATTAATATGTGTCAGGGTGGTTTGAATTTCAGAATGGATCTCATTTCCTGAATATGTACTGTGGCAGGATAAGGTTATAAGAACTTCATAGCCCTATGAAAGCACCAAACAGTCTAGCTGATTTTGCTAGAGAAGTCTGTAGCTAGTATTGAGCCTATGAGGGTAAATCGTGTGCTGCTGCTGAAGAAATGTAGAGGCACTGGAAGGAAGGTCATTAACAGTGTTCCCTACAGGCAGTGTTAAAACCAATCCCCAGTGACTCAACAAGATGCAAGCATTTAAAATCCTCCTTCTCCACGACGGTAAGCGGGAATTGGAAGGACTTTGACTTACTTGCTAACTGTAAGCAAAAAAGCACCAATTAAGCTGTTACTTATGAATATTACTCCCGATGAATTTAATCTTCATATTGGTTAATGAACTACCGTGAGGTGACCCTAACTTTCTGCAGACATCCATGATTTGTAAGGAATGGCTGAAAAATCTGGTAAGTGATGTTTCTGTTCTGGATGGCGACTAGGCCCTGTTTGATAATTTTGACATATAGTTCCTTAGGTTACAAGGTGTTTTCCTTGTATTTTTAATTCAGATTTTTCCTTTCCAAGTGACTACTTAGAACACTGTTAACAGGAAAATCATGACTAATAATCTCATTTTCAGTTCAGCCTCATAATTTCTCACAATAAAAGTCCTAAAAAATATTATTTATCCCTTGCAAAACTTTCAAAAAGTTTGTTCTCACACAGAAAACAGCTCTAGATTAGATTTAGTTTTAGACTTGAAACACCAGTATGTAAAGAGTCAGTAAATACCGTTTTCAGACTAAAAACTGTATCTGAATTATACACCTATGGAACACCCTGTCCTCCAATGATCATACATTCTAAGTATCACAGAAACACAGAATCACAGAATGGGTGAGGTACAGTACCACAGCAGATCATCTGGGCCCACCTCCCTGCTCAAGCAGGATCATTCTAGAGCCCATGGCACAGGATTGTGTCCAGAAAATTCCGGAATACCTCTTCTGGAACACCTCCAGTAAAAAGACTCCATATCCTCTCTGGACAGTGTGTTTCAGTGTGTGGTCACCTGCAGAGGAAAGAACTTCTTCCTCATGAAATAGGTTTTAATGAGGAAAAATTAAATCCTTTCTAAAATAGGTTTCTTTTGTCTCTTCTGTGATAGCAAGAATATGGACAATAAAAAGAATTTTTATCCAGGGAAGTGTTTATAGCTGCTGAAGATTTTTTAAAATCTTTTCTTAAAATAATAACTGTATTCTGGGAAGAAGAATTGGGCTTCTTCTATTGCAATTAATATTTCACAAAGGTCTGTTCTTCCTCTAGGCCATGTGATCCATTGGTTCATGTGCTGTCTGAACAAGCACCCAGTTAATGTTACTATGTCAAGGTAAGTCCCTATTATGTTTTTCTTCTTTCTTCTTCACGGTAGTATCTTTAGTAACTTCTTTTCAACATGTACCTATTAATTATTGTCAACTGTAGAAATAAAAGTGGAAGGGAGTAGTATTGACTTTATTTGGTTCTTAAAATATCTCAAGATCAATAATATGAGGTGGAAGAGGAAAGACATTTGTTTCAGCTTAGCTTAGAGATTTTGCCTGCTCAAGCTTCATGCCAGAGCAGATCATAGAGAAAAGGGAAAAAACTGTGGTGAAAGGCAAAACTGCAACAGAGGTAATGACAGGGGCAAACTGTGTATGCAGCCAAGAAAAGTGATTTCAGGAAAGCTGAAAAACGGTTTACAGGTAAAGCAATTTCTTTGCACTTTGCAGTCAGTTATAGGCCTGCCTTGTAAACTAAGTCAGTGTCATTCTTGACAGCTTAGGCTAAAATTATGAAGAAACATCGAATTCTTGTACTACCTTGCCTATACACATGATGCAAGGGTACCCACCTCATCTTAGTGTGTGCATGGCTTCCCCAGTTGCACTGAAACTGGACTAGCTCACTTTGTTTTCCTTCCAAGACAAATATATAAGTTCAATATATATTCTCCACCATAATTTACAAAGGACTTGTCGTTGCAGAAACCAAACACACAAAGTTTCTTTGATAAATACTCATGCTCTTCATTTCACAAATAATTACAATTTAACGTTACCAGAATTTCAAAGCTACTCTGTGGAATTTGTATCCTGAAAAATACTACTATAATTCTCTCATGTTAGGAAATTGCATAGATTGTCTACTAAATGAAAAATATATTTTTCTCAAAGCCATTTGTGGAGTCTCTGCCACCATCTCTTCCACTTGCTGCTTTGGTCTGGTATCTATGGCTCTAATCTGATCTTTTCATTTATTACATCTACCTTTCTCTCCATATTTTGCTGGGTGCATAAATACTTGCAAACCACTTGAATGCTCTGAGTTGGAAGGGACCCACAGGGATCATTGAGTCCAACTCTTAAGTGAATGGCCCATACCAGGATCAAACCCACAACCTTGGTGTTATTAGCACCGTGCTCTTATGTGAACCCTTATTAGATCATATTTGCTCTGACACTGAATTGACACGAAGAAATAATTATATTCTGAAAGGGAAAGGGTTTTGATCAACAATAACTTTCTATCAGACTCTAACAAGCAACATTATGTAGTCAACAGTGAGGAAGGCAGAGGGACTGAGGGAGAAATCTTCGTGACAGTACTTTCTAGTTCAGGCGTGAGCTGCTGCTGCACTGTCACTATCTGCTTCTGGTCTTCTGCCAGCTGATCTGGTCCCTGGATGGCATGGCAGCTCCCTACCTGAGTCCTTGGGGACAGGCACATTTCCTGAGAAAAAAACACGAGCCCTGGAGGATTTGTTCCTAAGGTACAAGGATAAGGCACACACAGGTATATTAGTACCTAACCAGATACAGAAGTGAGGATAGTCAGCTCCTGGTGAAGTCAACCTAGATCCACCTTTCAGCATCCCAAATGCCTTTGTATATCTCGTATGAATCAATATTACTCCATTTCAGCTTGCACCAGAGAGCAGAGCTGTTACTCTCCAGTTCTCTATGCAAGCAATAGATTAAGATTTTACAGTTTACCTAGGAGTGTTTACAGATTTCAGAAGCCTATAAAAAGTTCTTCAGCAGTTTGAACCTATATTTAACATACTGTTTAAATAAAGATCCTACAAATGCTGTTCCATTCCTTTCTTTATGTTTCTTCACCTAGAGCAGGATAACTTTAACACTGTATGAGTAGAAGCTAATGAACTGAGTTCATTGTTTCTTTTTTTCTTTTTTTAACAGGAGTGCAAACTTCAGGTAAATGACAAATAATTGAGTGAATTATTGTTTTGCAGTCAGGTCTGGTTTGCCTGGTGTGCTTACCTTTCAGCTGCTTCCAGCAGTTTGATAAAAAAAATGTAAATATTTAGCAGCCCTGTTGCACAAACAGAAACCCTTCACTTGATTTGTCATGCTTCATGTACCCAGATGTTTCCATGTGGTTAAAAAAAGAATTAATGCTCAAGCAAACCGACTGCACTAGCTTCAGGTGATTTTGCAGCTCTCTTGGTTTTGGATATCAGATCAGGGGTAAGATCCAAGCACTAACACCAGAACAGAGAAGTCTGGCTCACATTCCCAAATCCCCTCCTTTTATTGTCTGCACACTGTCCAAGAGCAATCGGGGTAGCTATACAGTGCACTACCTCACCATACTTCCAGAACAGTTACCTGGGTTTGTTTCAGATTAGGAGTAATGCCGACCCATCAGCACATGTCTCCTGAGATAATCAGCCACATTATTTGGCTCATTAGCCGAAGTGCAACTACCTTACAGAGCTGCTATTATTCCTCTCAGACATAAACTAATACTTCCAAAGTTGCAGTGCAACAGAAGGGGGGACAGACTATAGACCTGTTCAGCTGTCAAAATATAACACAGCTGGCATATAACCTTCCTATTGTCCTCTGAAGAATTATTAGCATAAGGATTGTAGAGCTAAGGTGAAAGATTGTGTATGCTTAATGATGTCTAAAACCTGATTGGATGAAGCCAAGAACAACCTGCTGTATCTTTGATGGTAGCCCAGCTTTGATTTCTGAGCCAGAGGCTGGTACCTTCTGAGATTCCTCCCAACCTAAGTTTTTTTTTATGATATTATGATTCCTGACACTTATCCCCACCACCTTACCACAGAAATTCCCAAATCCGTCCCATAAGCAAAATGCAGTTTTGTTCTGTGCTGTAAATCAGATCAGATATGTCATCTAACTTAAAAGCCCCCCAAGGATGTAGACCATCCCTACAAAACAGCTGTGCTAGTATATACTGTACAATGAGTCAGGAGGCAGAGGAGGGGTGAAGGAGCAGGACATAGGAACATCATAAGCTTGGAAAATCTTAAAGCTGATATTGTTGCCAGAGATAACATATTGTCAAACCACAGCTGATGGTCTCCTGGGACTTATCGTCATGACTTTAACTGAATCTAAAGTTGAATCTTCTGTAAAGTAGGGTACATGAAAAAGTCTCAGCTCATTTTTTTTAATTTGAAAAATGTTTTTCAAAAATAGTACCAATGGTGCTTAAGGTTTTTTTTTCAAACTTAAAATCAAAGGTTTTAATATGGAATAAAGGGCGCAGCCAAACCCAAACTTAGATTGCCAATTACAGGTGAAGAGACCATTCTTTTCTTACACAGCAAAGTCCTCATTCATGTCTGAGGCTCTGAAGCGTCACAGCAACAAGAACAGGTAACACTAAAACTTTGGTAACATCGACAATTTTTATGATTTCTGTGTTTATTTGCAAAGATTCCCAGAACCAAATTCCCCAAAGCCAGACTGACTGCCTTAAGAACCGCTCTCCTCTCTGTCCCGGTGGCATTTAGTGCTCTTATTCCATGACCCTACACACGAATTGAAGCCTGTGGTACCTCAAACCTCTGTAGAATGAAGATGCATAAGCACAGCATGGTTCCTCCCCTGCTTCTGAGTGAGGAAAAATGGCATTTTTCCAGGCATTCATCACTACTGTAAGTGAGGGAACGGGATGAGAAAGGGAGCATACACTCAAAGAAGCAGTAGGGGAAGGTTTCTAATGGCAGAAATGGAAACTGGTCAGTTTCCTCCAATTTGCTTTAAATGAAAGGCAAACACATAGTTGCTTCTTGTAATACCCTGCACATAACCAGCACCCTTTTCAAACAGATGCAATTAAACACGACTGCATGCACATGGCCTTTCTCAGGGGACAGAATGGAGGGTGGAAAAGTGGAGACAAGGGCCAAGAAGCATGGGTTTTAGTAACGGACCCAGTTATAGAGACACACTTTGGTACCAAAGTTCAAAAACAGGCAGGGTCATTCAGATCAGAACCATTGGGTTTTTTTCATTTCCAAATGAGTATTTGTTCATTTAAGTATTTTTTTTTCTCCACTAGAGATACAAAAGCACCATTTTAAAATTAAAAATTTAAAATTAATTTAAAATTAAATCTTGTTCAGAGCTGAGCAGTCTGAAATATATTTTGAGAAAGGTACCTATATATGTAGTCTTGAGTAAGTTTGTAAATAGCAGTTGAAGAAAATGTTCTCCGCATATGCGTTATTGCCAAACAAAATCCTGCCCACTCAAAAAGATGGACTTTTGATTTCTCTTTCTCTGTCCTCTACTTTAGATTAGAGCATGGAAGGGTTGGACTGATGTATGTAGGATGATGGAGGGGCATACACCCCCAGTGGCATTCTGTTAGCTCAAGTTATCTTTTGTCAGCGACCTGCCTTTTATAGATGTTGATGGCTCTGTTGATGCTTGCAAGATGAATGGCTCTGTGTTTCTTAGTACGTGTAATTGTGGCTACCATTCCCAGACATGAAACCCTTTAGCTTTCAGCATCCTGAGTGGCCTTTTAATAAGTACAGCCTGCACCCAGGCCTTTGGAAGCTTTGCAGGAGGCACAACTGCGTCTACGGTCATTAACAGTGTGGAAAGTGAGAGGTGGGAAGTAGCTTCAATCATTTCCATTGGCCAGGCGGGAAGAGTAAGAATTTTGGACGACAGCATGCAACAGATCTGAAAGAATTCAGATGGGAGAAAACAGCAGTGATATCTACGGGCAATCATTTATACATCAAAACTTACAGACCCTACAACCCCATGCTGTTCCAGGAGCTCATTTTAAATGTTCAAATTCCTCTTCCACCTCTGATCCTGCACCTCCCAGCACTGCCAGTCAACTGCACCGCCATTCAAGCTATAGGCACAAAAGCAGAAGGAACCAGGGGTGTGACTTAACTGAGAAAGTTGGAGATGCCAGAGAGCTTTTGGGTAGTAAGGAAGCTCAGAGCCAAGGTCTTTAATAGGTTGAAAAGATGAAGGTTGTGGACTGGCAAGAGCTCTAAAGGAATTGGAGCTAAGCCTGAAGAACAGGATAAAAAAGGGCACAAAATTGGGGTGTTTGGGCAGACAAACTGACATGGCAAGAGAGGGTGGAGAAAGCAGAAGCATAAGTACCTTCCATGGGTGGGATGAGAAGCTCAAGGGAGAGAAAGAGATGAGGAGGTGAAAACTGGGAGCAGGCAGTGTATTTTTCTGGTCAGCACTAAAGGGTCTTTCTAGGACTAGAACTTGGAGTATCAGAGAGCTGTGGGTCCTTGAGTTCTAGTCATCAGGAACCAGGGCACTGGAAGTGATGCTACCACTGAGTCTCTTATGAGGCCTCTGCCAGGTATGTGATTCCTGATGTCCCCCGAAGATACAAATGTAGAAAATTTGTTCTGTTTGCATATCCACATATGCTGAGTAAACATATTTTGGGAACAGATACCAATAAAACAATGTGTTCAATCTTGTAATGAGAAATCAAAACTTCTAAACAACAAACAGAAATTCAGTAATGCAGTCACTTCTGGAAAACAGGATTTTTGTACTGAAAATATATTGGATTTGGATTTTCCTATTGAAAAGATATATTTCAATTTTCATGTTTGTTATTTTATTTTTCAACTAGAATTTAGTAATGACAAAATTTACATGAAGACTGATATTTGCTACTGCTTCAGGAGTTGGCATTCTAACTAACAACTGGCTGAGAAACAAATATTGCTTTGGTAATTAACATTTTAATCATTTTGGCAACAAATATATTTTGTAACTCTTGATCTAAGTGATGAACTATAATACAGCACCGTATCATATAATATTTAAATTTATTACATTTTAAAAGTATTGCTTCTTATCTTGTGTCTAAAATGTTATTTCTTTGTGGATTATTAAAATTTTTAAAGATATAGTATTTCAGATAGAAAACTTTGCACTGAAAATAGTCCATCTGCTTAAATTTTAGCAGGCTTCCCACAGCAGAAAGGGCACACAGCAGCTGAGGTAAAGGGAATGTGGTTTTTTGGCATCTTTTGTAGTAAGAGCATAGACATTCAGGAGCAAGTGGAACTGAAGGTACGTTAACATGAAAAGAGTAGAGATTTTTATTGTTTTTTTTCAACAAACTTTGAAATTAAATAAAAGTTAAGGTTACACAATACAGTTTTTACACAATCTCTTTTGCACTGTCTTTAACTGTATTTCCAGGCAAAGGTATCCTAAGCTTATAGGATTTCAGATTTCTAACAGAAATTTAGACGTGGTAAAAATGTGTTCATTATGACCACTGTACAAATGTTTCTACCATATTTTCCCCAGAAAACTATCTTTTTGTGGTTTTTTAGCTTTGTTTGAAGAATAACCTGAGAGCTCTCACTTAAATCTACCTTTTTTACCCTTTACTCTGCCAGAACATCAAATTGTACATTATCAGAACAAACGAAATATTTTCTCTTAAATCTTAACTCAGAACTCATGTATATAGGAAGAAATAACTTTCTTTTTGATCTGCAAATTTAGGGAGATTTGAACAAATAATTATCACCAATGAGCTATTTTCAATATAGTGGTAAACAATGAATATTGAGATCTTGAAACATAGTCTTTATTTCTTTAACAAAACAAAACAAAAGCCTTTGATAAGGAGAAATTTAAAGAAATAATAAGGGTAGCTGTCTTTTATCAATGGGACTTTTTTCATCTTCTCAAATGCCAGATAAGTTTTTTTCTGCCTGTAAAATGAGAGATATTCATTTAAATGTTCACGTCTTACCCAGTTTCTAAGCCTCAGACAGACTTCCCTGGGTGATTCAGAAGCTAAGTTTTATTCTCTAATGAACTGCACCAAAGATTTTTGGCTAATCATTTCAATCCCTGCAGGAAAACCACAAATTAACAGGGGTTGTAACTTCAAAGCTAAAATGTACATGCTTTCTGTAGTCTCTGTACACAAATGGGAGTGTGAAAGTCTTTATTCAATGAGGGCCTAATTCCTTTCAAACAAGACTGAAGCAGATAGCTGCAAATCATCTTCTAATGTCCCCACAAGACCTGAGAGGAGATGCTCATAGAGACACATTTGGGGGAACTCTTAGATACCTACCTAAGGAAGTAGCTGGTAGAATGAACTTCAGTCTTCATAAGTTAGTAAGGTTGAGCTACAGGCAAAAGACAAAGGCAAGGGTAATATCCATTCTTCGGGAGAGGATAGCAGTTGTGACCATTCAAAGTACCAGATCTGATAAAATTGTCTGCAGAAATAGTGTCCCTTCAAAAGACTCAGATTTTGCAGAACATGATCAGAGCCCCTCAGAAAAAATAAATAGGCTTTTTTTACATTTAAATATAAATTACTATTGTTATTTTAGCATTATGGTCTCAGAACTACATGGCAATTTCAAAAATTAATGACATTTCACAGATTTACGATGGGCCCCATGAGACAATAGATATGCACCTGCAATTGTGGTAGGTAGATTTACTACTACATTTGCATTTCTTCCCTTTATAACTAATACAACAAATACTTCAGGAAAGGTGTCAGTTCTGTTTAATGTCTTGAATGAAAGGAATATTCTGCCACAATCACCAACCACAAGGCAAAGGCCAACACTACAGTTAATGCTGACATATGTGTCCATGATTTAAGAGAAATTTTTAACAGGATTTGGTAAAAGGACAACTCTGAAACACTAATTGTATGGCAAGCACTTTGTAGTGGATTTGCATGGCAAGGTTTTGGTAGCAGAGAGGGTTACAGAGGTGGTTTCTCTGAGAAGCTGCTAGAAACTTCCCTCGTGTCTGATGGAGCAAATGCCAGCCAGCTCCAAGATAGACCTGTCACTGACCAAGTCTGAGCCTATCAGCAACGGTGGTAGTGCCTCTGGGATAATTGATTTAAGAAAAAAATGTTATTTTGCAGAAGCAAATTGCATCCAGAGAAGAGAGGAATGAGAACATGTGAGAGAAACAGCCCTGCAGACACTAAGCTCAGTGCAAAAGGAAGGGCAAGAGATGCTCCAGGTGCTGGAGCAGAGATTCCCCTGCAGACCATGGTGAGGACCAAGGCAAGACAGGTTGTCCCCCAACAGCCTATGGAGATCCATGGTGGAGCAGATATTCACCTGCAACCCATGGAGGACCCTACGCTGGATCCCCAAAGGAGGCTGTGACCCTGTGGGAAATCTGTGGTGGAGAAGACTCCTGGTAGGACCTGTGGACCCTTACAGAGAGGAACCCACGCTGGAGCAGGTTTGCTGGCGCCATGCTAGGGCAGTCTGTTCCTGAAGAACTGCCCTGTCTGTGAAGGACTCCTGCTGGACACGTTTCTGGAGAACTGTCTGCCGTGAGAGGGACCCCACACTGGTGCAGGGGAATAGTGTGAGGAGTTCTCTCCCTAAGGAGGAAGAAAAGGCATAAACAACATGTGATGAACGTGTGATAAGGCCTATTCCCTGTCACCCTGTGCTGCCCAGGATGAGAAGGTAGAGAATCAGGAAGAGAGTTTAGCCCATAAAGAAGAGAGGGATCGGGGGAAGGTGTTAATTTGGTTTTACTTCTCATTTTACTGCTCTGATTTGATTGGTAATTCAATTAATTTCCTGAAGTCGAGTCTGTTTTACCCATCACAGCAATTGGTGAGCAATCCCTGCCTGCCCTTACCTCAACCTAAGAGCCTTTTGTTATATTTTTTCTCCCTAGTCCATTTGAGAAGAGGAGGATAGTGTGACTTTGGTGGGCACCTGGTATCCAGCCAGGGTCAAACCATCACACAACTACTTGAGCCTACAACCAGTGCAATTCTAACTAACCACCATAAAGACAGTGCTTCGGGTTTTATTATTTTTTAATGAAAAAATGTGATGGCTCTGTCCCCCTTCTACACTTATTCATAATTCCATACAGATTTATGTAATATATGGAAGCTGGCAGTTAAAACAATTAATTAGTGACCCCAGATATCTACTGCACATTTTAGGAACATGCAGCAATACTCTACATATTCAACAGGTTCCTGTTCTGGCAGAAATTTTCCATGAGGGACTGAGTTAACAGCCAGTGACATACAACTCTGTTCTTTGCTTAATGCGTTATAAAAGGCTACATCTTCCTCCTTGCTATGGGTAAATTCAAAACAATTAAAATGAATAGACTTCTGTGTCTATTATCTATTCAATAACCCCATGGAATTTTTATATTGACTTTCATCCCTGAAAGTCTTTGTTATGACCATCTAATTACTGCCTGACCACTCCTTTCCCAAATACTCCATTAAGTAATAACAGCTTGGGAAAACCTATGCAGTTGGTATTGCCAAAGGCCAAAAACCATGCAAAGATAAGAATGGAAAATAACTGTAGCTAATAATACATAATGGCACAATACTTATCAGAATGGGTGCAGAAGGAAAAAAATAACTAAAATAGAAAGAAAGCTGTCACTACATAGCAAGTTCCAACAGCATAGAGCAATCAACCTTCTTCCAAATGCAAACTAAAATACAGACAAACATTGCTACCCTTACCTATCCAGACTTACAAAACATATTCCTGTCATGCAGAAATATACAGAGCTAGAACAATCCCACTGGAGAAGAGCCTGGAGGAAAGTTACTGCATCTGGTTGTTACAAATTCCATTTGACCTATTCTTTCAATGGCTTTCAAATTCCTGCCCTGCTCCTGGATAATTACCAATTCATTGAATCGGAGTAAAAAAGGTAATATATTATCTGATAATTTATATTATGAATAGCAATTTGCATAATAGGCCCATAAAACACTAAATGGCCTTGTAATGGAAATTGTAGAGATCAAAATAAATCTCTAAAAACTATGTAGGATTATGTCTATTTGTGTATAATACTGGGTTTAGCATATCTATACATTGCAGTCACAGAGGTGATGGCCATATATCATAACAGTGGGCTCCTATGGTATTCCAGCCATCACTGGTTACCTTACCTCACACCTGTACAGTAGTGCATTGTGTGTGACCTGTATTGTGTCTGCATTGTGGGTACACTAAAATAGCGTCTTTTCAGATTTTTCCCTCAAGGAAGCTTTACCCCAGTTAAAGCCAGGTAGGTAACGACAGAAAATCGTGTTTCGTGTAACTGAAATGCTCCACTGAAAAATATCTACTTTCAAAATACCTTTTTTTTTCCCCCTCAAAATATTGTGGTTTAGACCTCTTGTCATGCTGAGTGATGGGAGCTGCAGCTAGACAACATTCATTCTCTACTGTCACTTAGGTTGCATACTTCTGTCACAGGCATTACCCCTTCCTTTTTAGTGAAGAGAGACAGCGTATCTTGGCACTGCCTTGGTCACTGAGTTAACACCAGATGAAATACAGCTCTGGACCATGCCCACTGAAGAGAAGAGAAAGAAAACAAATAAAATCACAGAGTTCAGTGGAATTAGAGGCTCTAAATATTTCCACTGGTTAACGATGTCCAGATTTCCTTGTTTTGACGCTCAAGTTCCCTAGTTTTCTCTCTGTGTCATTGAAAAAAAAGTGTTTTTTCAAAGGCCTATGTTGTATTCCAAAGCTGTTTTCAAGTGGATGGTTTTGACAACACTTTTTAATCATTTACATGACTAACGACCCTGCACTGGGCAAGACACTGTATGCCCAGAAGTGAAACCTTTCACATTCAGTATGCCACAATGCTATTTTAAAACCTCAGTAATCCTTAATTCTAAGACAACACTAGGAATTCCTCTTGGGTGAGCCTACCCACCATAATTTCATTGTCTAAAACCTCACAAGCAGATAAACCTTACAGACTGCAGACATTGTTGCAGTTATGGAATTACTATTTGTGAGTATATTCTTCTTTGCTGGTTAGATATGGGAACCTTTGTCACCATGAACGGTCTCAGAATATTTTATGCATCCTTATTTGTGTTCAGTCATGAAACACTGACTTTTTTGACAATTTAGAGGATGAGCACTCTGGATGATACACCATCAACACTGTAATCTACATATTTATTCCCCGAGAGATCACACTGTGTGTACATATCTACATATATACGCAATACTTGCCAGAATACAATCTGATACCATCACTGTGAGGAAGTTAAGTTAATGTTGGATCTGATGGGCTGATAAGATGATAAACATGATGAACATGGTGTGATGACCTCTGGTTTTCCAGTTTATGATACAGAACACATAAAAAAAGTGTTAATTTAATCAAATCAGCTTAAGCAGTTTGTTAATTAGCTTCTTTTTTGTGCTATGATATTTATTCACTTAGTTTTATCTTTGTTTGCTACTTAGTTTATGTTGTTTACTCTTCTGATTCTTGATAACAAAGTACACAAAATAGGAAAACTGCATATTTAGGCTTTTCTGCCTTCATAACAAGGATTGAGATCTAAAGGATCACATGGATGACGGATGTTCAAATTTGTGAGTTATTTAGTGTAGTCCCTTACAATTTTTGAAGGTGACTACAACTACATCTCCAGAGAAATCTGCCTTTCCCATGATTCGCTCTCCTCTCAAAGCAGAGTTGAGTCAGCTGACCCAGGTGCTCCTCTGCAATTCATCTTTGTTTGATCCCCTCACAAGCAACTTCCTGGCAACTCCACATCATGTACTTATACTAGAGCCACGGATATCCAGCCAGAGGTTCTGCATTTTCAGGCTTCCAAGACTTATTCATAAAACCACTGCAACCAGCCAGAGCTCCTGAGTGACCTCTTTATTTTTGGCAGCTCCAATATCTTTCTACCTCTACAATGTGGTTACTGGGAGATGACTTACCAGAATATACTGCCTCGTTGTTCTGCTTGTCTGGTTTTTTGTTTTGTTTATTTTTTTCCCCGCAGCCCATATTCAACTCATTAGTGCATTTAAACAAGATAGCATAGATGAACATTGACTATGCATTACATGGTTTATAAATAAAATTATTAAACAGAGCAACCACCAGAGAGACTTAATAAATAAAAAGCAGCTATTCTGTGACTCTCCTTTGGTTTTATTAGTTCCTTTTCATGCTAGAGGAACATGAGATGACACAGGAGCTGCTGCAAGTCTGACCTATTTCCCCAATCCATTAGTCCCATGGTGATAAGAGCAAAGCAATGAATCCAATCCAGTTTGCCACTGCTGCAATTCCTCCCACCAAAGACCTCCATTTCATATCAGAAAATGCAAAGGTACAAGACGAGGGCAAGATACCGTGTGCCTTGTTTTTTAAAAGTTGAATGTCTAGGTATGTCTTTTTGTCCTAAAAAAAATTGCCAGGTTAGAAATTATGTAAATACAGCTGAGATTTACCATAACCATCAAGGATCACAATAAGACAGCATGCTCTGTAGTTTAATTGTAGGTAAATTCCAGCCTCCTGCTAAAGGGACTGTGTCCTCTGACAGTTTCTAAGTCAGCAGAGGAAAGGAGACAGAACACTTACAAAAATGAGGCTGAAAGTGTTCCTTCATATCCTTCACTGGTTTCAATGTCAGCTCTCAGAGAGGGGACCCCTCAAGTCATTCAATTCCGTGGTCTTCACCAAGCCCTGAATAGTTTGTATGAAATAATTTAATGATTAGACTTCTGGTTAAATTTTTCAAAAAGTGATTATGTTAATTAATTATGGAAGTTAATTTCCCTACATAATTAATGTCCCATTGAAATCCATAATGTTTAAGAAATATGGGACTGTATCTGCCAAAATCTTCCAAACTTCTGTTCGGTTTCTTGCTTTCTAATCAAATATAGTTTTAATCAGGTCTCAGTGAATCTATGTAATAGAAATAGGGAAAATTAATGCAAAGTTAGTCTTTTTTCTTTTTCACTATTGTAAATTATGAATGGGTGCTCATTGCAAATTCTGCCACTCAGTCAACTTGCAAGCAATTGCAAACAATTCTCACTATGTAGCATGATAGCAAAGAACTACATCAAATAAATTATTTAAGAATCTTCTGAAAGTTTATTATTGTCAGTGAGAGTCAAGCAAGATATCTTCTTCCATCAGCAGCTCAGAAACAGAATTATTTTACTTAACACTTCTCACCAGATGTTTCCCTTACTTTTGCAGAAATCCCAGGGACCTGCTTTGTACTAAGATTTGGCTCTTTAAAAGAAAATATGTCCATTAGTTGTATTTTGGTAAATGTGTCATATATATGAACTAAGCAAGAAGGTTGGCAGAATAAAGTCAACACATATCCTCTGACAGGATTCTTCACTTATGGGATTTGAGAACTTAAACCAGAAGTCCAAGTACTTGATGGCTTTAATAGGCTTACATATTATAATGAACGTGCAATGGAAAATGTGTAGGCTCCTTTCCCCTCTCCATGAGGGCATCTGACAAAAATGTCATTACAACCTCAGGCGTTCCCAGCATGCAACATAATGTGTGTCACAGGGATTTTTCATCTCTGATTCATTACGGATATAACCTGCAGAAGACTCAATGTTATCACCAACACAAAGTCAGGTAAGTCAAAGCTTGGTCCAGCTGACTTTTGAAATCCTCCACCACCCACTTAAAAGGTTTTTTTATGACCCAGTCATTGAAACTTTACTTCCAGAGTCTGTGGCTCTTGCTGCTACTGAGAAAAGTTTAGCTTTGTCATCTTTGCCATTCAGACAGGTACAGGCTACTATCAGGTAGCTTCTTAGCTTCATTTTCTTCACATGCAGCTCCCTTTTGTGTACTCACAGGTCATGAGCTTGAGATTCCTGACATCCCAGTCCCTCTCTGGATACTCTGTCTGGAACTTTTCACATTTCTCAATGTCCCTTTTTAATTGGAGATCCGTATTTGGATGTCTTCAAGTACAGCCTCAGCAGTGCAGGAGAAAAGCAAGAAGTAAATTTTCTTGTCTGCTGGCCATGCTTCTCCTTACACAGCCCAGCATGTTTTGTTTTATTTGCATTGAGAAAGCACTACTGACTTAAAAGGCTTTGACCCTTCATCAGCAGTGACTGTGAAAGATTGTGATGAAAGTCTAGTTTGCTGCAAATCAGAAAATTTAATTATCTTGGGCTTCTGAATACTGGGTTGGAGAGTTCTGGTTCTCGGTAATTTATACACCTGTTTCATCAAATATTTATCAGTATCATTTTCTACTACTGCCCAGAATTATTTCTTTTTGTCTCAGGATTAATTTTATTAATTTATCTTGAAGATACTGCTAGCTATCTGCAGAAATTTGGGAAGAGATTGCTAACTATTGATACTGTGATTCTTTTTACTTTCACTACTCTGATTCTTTAAATTTAAGAAGACCACTTCCACCCCATTACATCAGGTAGAGCCATTACCTTATGTGACAGGGAAGACATAAACATTACTTTCACACTGTTTTTACACTGGCTCTTGGTTCATTTCCTGCTCTATCTTCCTCATTTGCAATTTTCTAAAATGAGCATCACATTGTCCAAAATCACATTATCACTGTGTAGACAGAGAAATAAGACAACCATTTCTGAGCTCAGTCCTGCAGCTGTTTCTACAGATCAAACACAGTCATTAATCAAGCTTGGTGGATGAGTCTATTTAAAGAAAAAAAATTCAAATGTTACCAACTACAAACCTTTTTTCTTCATCTCTGAAACATATTTTGCTCCCTTTGTTATAGAAAATTTGTGTCATTTCTTATTGTTTAAAGAAGTATTTTCTCCCATTTCTTCCCATAACTTGTTATAATAAAAATATTTCTGCATTTTTCTGTTCAGCATTGTCTGACCACTTTGTAAGACCACAGCCTGATCAACGGTACTTCCTATTCTCCAGAGTGAGAGTACGTAGAGCACAGGCTTTGAGGACTGTATTACAGATATTAAAACATCCAGCTGTTTGTAATGAGACTACCAAAACAACCTTTTTTTTGTTTCATTTCCATGAAAAAATTGTAGCTTTTTGAGGTCTCCATAACTGAAATTTGGTGGAGGAATATTCTCAAGTTTTTAAAATACACTTTTTCCACCAGGACCATTGATACCTCACAGAACCTCTGCTCCAGAGATTGAAGACCTGCACACCTAAAGGCCATCGTGCCAGAGATGAATTCTCCCCCCTGCCAGTACATGTGCTCTTACATGAGCAAACAAACACCCTGTATGTGGGGCACAGCACGTGTGAGCATCTGTATATTACTGATATTTCTGTTGCTTCCATGACAGAAAATTATATACCCAGAGCAGAGCTCATTTTCTACTTCCATAAGCAGTACAATAGATCACCTTATTATTCTGCCACAAATTGAGTATAGTTTTCACTGTGATTCCTCAAAATGCAGACAGTCTCTTTCACTCACAAATGAAACAGCACACAATGCCTGCCAGAGCCAATACTCCCACATACTAGTGTAATGCTTCAGTAAATTGAAGAAAGAAGCTTGCCAGCCTTTTGTGGTTGTCATTAAGCTAAATGAAAAGTACAGAAATACTTGTTTATCAGGCCATTGGTCTTTGAATACCAAATGTTTTCCCCTTCTAAATGTCTCCTTTTCTTTCTCCTGACTAGAAGCATAGGTGGATGTTTGGCAGGTTCTCCTTTAAATTTGCTGCATTTCAAGTTTCTGCTCACTCTGCATCAGTTGCCTCATGGCACAGAAAGACAGAAGCTTGGACCACAACTTCCTCAGCCACCCCAGTGTTCTCCTGTGATGCATCCCTACTGGAAAGTCCAATAGAGCGTATGAGCGGGACAAAGCAAAACTACCTGGCTGTTATGCAGCACATTTTTAGTGCTGGAGTAAGGCATGTACTGAGGAGAGAGCTACGGTAGTGCTCTGGAACCAAACAACTGGCTGATGCACATGCACTATGCACATCTAGTTCTAGACACTGTACCTTCAGGATCCGAGGGTACTTCAAATTATACCAGACGCTGAACTGGCATAATTTGGCTGGTTTCCAGAGTAGGAAGGTGAAAATGGCTTCTCTGCTTCATGTATTCACATATAGCACAGCAGAAAACATGGTCCTGATTTTGGGTTGTTTTCTAATACCATCCTTCCTGATTCAGCAACCTCCGGCTCCTACACCCAGCTCAAAGTATCCCATTAACCATAACCACTCTCTGCTTTCAGTCTTTTAAACAGATGTCCATCATCATCTGAAAAACCTTCTTTGTGGGAGGATTTCAAGGTTGTCCTGTACAGAAGGAGGAGATGGAGATGAGCCAGTGAGCACAACAACCATTGGCAGCTGCAGGAAACCATCCAGCAGTCCTCCGAAAAGAGGGAGAAGAAAGGACCGTAAGCAGGCCACATTTTAGTGCTGTGTATTAGGTTTAACAGGGAGGTGGAGAGCAGGCAAAATAACCCTGTCCGTGGGCTCAGGAAGAGTTCCTTCACAGGGGCTGTGGAGGACAGCCCAAAGAGTGGTGGTACTATGCACCTTTCCCTCATACAGCTTTTTAAAATTGGCTCCCCAGCAGCAGTGCCATGCTCCTTTTCCCACTCACTGCCTGCCCAGCTCACTGCTGCCATCCCCATCCTGACACCTCAGTCCTGCACTTGCTTGCTGGCTGCATCTTTATAGTCAAATAACATCGTGGCAAGTCCCTGGCATGCACTGGCTGCTTCACTAAGCCAGAATTTGTATTTGCACATTTGTTTTAATTGCTAACAATCCATATGCAAGTGCTGATGTTAGAAGGAAACAAAACTGTTCTTATTGCCAGCTTTGTGACTTCAATGTTTACAGTTTTACTTTAAAATGCAGATAAAATACGTCCAGCCTTTCAAGGGCTAGGTGATACTGCAAGAGATCTTGTTTTGTAGTAGTATTATTTCCGTGGATTAGGTAAGCAGAACTCAGGTGCTGGAGGTTAATGTTTTAGAAATGGCTACCCATGGCAAATTGCCTGTGTCCTGGAGAAAACTATACATCACAAAATACCATCTAGGAGTGACCATCTGAATTCTAACCACTGTTTTTTCTTCTTGTTTATCCACCGCTCAGATATTCTCTTTCAAGACTATTCCACCTCATTTTTGTAATATTCCATTTGCAAAAAAAAGTGGTCATGTTCCTTTTCTAATTAATTGAAGAAATATATGGTACATCAAAGCCTTACTTTTGTTGCAATCACATTTTCATATATAGAGCAATACATGTATCTGTGGCTTTATATACAGGTACAGACAGAAGGAGAGATGCTTCACTCTCTTTCTCCAATTGTTTGTGTTTCGATTCTCATTCATATGTGCTCAGTGGGATACAGCACATTTCAAGGTATTGTAATATAGCTCTTCTATCTCTTTATAGCAGCACAGTCTTTTTATTTTGTATTAATACCTCTAGAGGTTTTAAATAAAATCCATTATGTGCAAGTCAGTAAAAGGACAACAAAATGAAAATATGTAAATAAATCAGGAAAATATGTAAATAAAACAGGATAATTTATTTATTGGCAGAGCATGCCAGCTGTTGAAAATAACCTGTTGCCCCTTCAAGCTAGTTGATTTGACAGTCATCTAGAAAAAAAATTCAAGTGCCAAGCAGTTTACTGTGTGAGTGAATATTTATTACAATAGGCATATTATCACCTAAGACCTGAAAAATGCATTTGCCATGTGGCAGTGAGCAGTGCTTAGACCAGCAAAGAAGGTTTTTAAATTAGAACTAAGGACTCTTATATAGATTTTTAAAAGGACTACAGCTAAGGTATTCCAGGCAGGAAGGTCCATTGTAAGCGGTATTTTTATTAATCCTGATGGCATGAGTAGTTCAATATTTCCCTGTGAGTTTCAAGACAGTGTTATATAAAGGAATATTGATTAACACTACTAAAACTCACCTACATAATTGTCTTTCTACTTTCTTTTAAGGATACTTCAGACCTCAGCTAAAGATTCCCTCATTAAAAATGGATAACATGTAATATGGTTTCTTACCTCTACTGTTTTTCCTTGTGGAATTTTTCAAGATTCTTTTACACCCATATTTTCTTCTGCCTTCTGAGTCCATTCCTCTATAGCTGTATGTTGAGCATTTATCCTTCAAGTCTCTTGAGTATTGTTCCTTGAAGTATTTCAGTGCATTTTCACCACAGGCTGATCTGAGTGATGACTTCAGCTGTGCTGAAGCATACCAGAGGCACCTGCCACATTTTCTGAGCCTACTGAGGTGACCACAGTGGCTCTGTATTGACTGTGGCCAAGAGAAAATTAAGAGGTCTAGGTCAATTAGCAGCTCAGAACTTCAAAGCTACTGCCATCCACAACCTATGGCAGAGGAAGAAGAAACTAAAGCCTACAAAAAGCCATCTGCACACAGAAGACCCCTCTTCTTTAGTCTTAGGCTTCTCCAATGAACAATTTTGACTCATTTGGATATGATAGTCTTTAATAAACATGAAAATTTCTTCAGACCATTCTGATTTAACTGTCTGTGTTTCTTGTTTTTTCTTACATTATTATTACCTCAAGAAGACTTCCTTGGAGGCCATGCTGCGTAACACAGCTTTCCCAAGTCAAGAACTCAGAAATTCTTAAGTCGAGCACTTTGGTGAGGTAGCTAATATTAGTGTTCCGGGGTCCATACAATCCCTTAAATTACCTCCTTTAAGGTCTCGCTACTGATTATCCAGCATTCTTTGAGCTACAGGATTGCCACTGAGTTGTTTGTAAAGTAATCAAGGAGCTTGATTGTAAGAACTGTTTTGTTTGCTCATGCTTGTTCTCCCTCTTATACTCTTTCTAGTTCTGTCACATTTCACTCCATATAGGAGGGTGATATATGGCACATATCTGCTGAGTTGTTCTAAGAACTAGGCACTCTCCTTACATAAATTCCCATCTCAAAAAGATGTGAACTTGCAGAAACAACTCCATATCTAGGGCAATATTGAGTGAAGATGGCTCAGCATGCTACAAATTACACTCTCCATCTCTAACATAGCTCTTTTGTGCTACAGGGGAAATAATTTCCTAGGAAGACAGGAGGTGTACCAGTATTGCCTTCTGTGAGGATGATACAGAGGAAACAAACACTGCCAGCTGCTGCTCTGAGATCTACATGCTCTCTATGGGCAAATGCTGCTCTGGGAAAATATAGACTTCTGAGCTGCAGTTTAATAGCAACTAGCAGTATCTGAAATTAAAAAAAAAAAATCTCTAATAATAATAACAATTATTAAAAAAAGAATTTTTTTTCTGGACTAACGATCTAAAAACTTTGGTCCCAGTTACCAGCTGCAGCCATACAGAGGTGAGAAAAACAAAGGTACAAGAATAGAGCACAATAAGTGATCTTAGCCCTTGAAAACTGATTAATAAGTGTATAAACCAGTGTGATCTTAAATAGAAACAACATAAGTACCCGCTTTTCTTGGTACCAGTCTTCAGATGCTTGGGCCCTAAGCAAGTTCCCATAGGGATACTTCCTAACCTCCTTTCTTATTCCTGTCCATCTAACCAATTTCCAAATTTATCAGTAAATTGAGTGCTCGGATAGACAATCCAGATGGTTTTGTGCCTAACTTACAAGAGTTAGAGAGGTTTCCTCACTGCCCATGCTTTCTCCTTAACTTGACCTGGCATTTGCATACTCTCCTGTCTTCACTTGGTTAGTTTAATTTGAAGTAAAAACACACTTTTTTTGCCCTGTAAAGAATCGTCCTTACAGTTGCTTCCCTGTCTTCTCTTCATTTTGAGGTCTTTGTAATTACAGTATAAGTGACAACTGCATAACCGAGGTTAAAGAAAAACCAGCAAGTCTGATTCATTGGTGGAAATTTAGAACCTCCTGAAACTAATGGGCAAGGTAGAGGGAAGGGGTTCAACTGAAGTGAGAGCTCTGTCACTTTCTGTTCCCTTCTCAAAAGGAAGAAGAGTGGGAGGTCAGGCAGAAGAATGAATTTTAGGATGCCCGGTTTGCTACTTGGCTCTAACTGCAATAGTTTTGCTGCTGAAAATTGTGAAAATAGGGATCATAAGGCTGAAAGATAAAAGGAATGCTAAAGGGGGAAAAGGAGAAGGAATGGGGCAAAAACATGAAAAACAGAAATTAGTTTTGTGGTTTACATTATGTACTTTTCATTACAAAGTTTATTCCTGTGTTATGTGTGCTGGTACCTTTGTGGTTAATACATTGTATAGAGAACTGTCATTCAAACTATGGCTTATGAATCTGGAATTAATTCACAATTATTCAAATTGGGCATTAAGAAATTGGTGCTAAAGTTTTCCATTTCTACCAAAATGGTTCTACTTCTGCATGTAAAAGAATGAAAAGCAAAGAAGGGTATTCAAATGGGTTGAGAAGGCACATTCTGTTCAGCAGAGCCCCCTGTGTGGAGACTTTATGAGACAATCACACTGGCTGTTAAGCGTTCTGCCATTGAATCTGTAATTATATCATTATCCAGTTGCTAAACAACATGGATTTTGAGGGCTTTCTTGATTTCCTGTCTGCTCTTATCTGAACTTGCTTCCTGCCTGATAAAATATCTAAACATAGTATGGAACTGCCTGTTGACTTTGACATTGAAACTACAACTCTTCAAATCAAAGTAAGTCTTATAAACAGCACAGGTAAATAACAAACTAGATGCACTGTTAACCAAACCTAACACAACACTCCAGTGTTCCTTGCAACTGGAAAATCCTTCGCTTCAGCCAGTCATAGTACGGCAGTCTCCAGGAAATTCTTTCACCTTTCCTTTCTTCATTACTTTCTGAACATCATAAAATGCAAATTCCTTTAGGTGCTGTTACCATTAGCTCTCTGCAAATGAAAAGTGGCAGTTGTCACAGTAACTGTACTCAGGTCCCACTTAGCAGCAAATTACACAACTCTGAGCATTGCCTATGGCACCCTCCTGGCTTGAGTAGGGAATGAAACATCTTCTTGCCATAGCACCTATCTTTTGTCATTCGTGGTATTCTCTGTAAAGTTTGTGGATGCTTGACCATAATATCTATGGCTGCAGCCCAAGGTGGCCCTGAAAGACAAGTAATGGCATTTTTCCCATTCACCAGGTACAATTGTCATTCATTTTCTTTCAGTCACTCAGTACGTCATTGAATAAAAATTTATGTGGCCAAATAGTGTTTAAATGCAAGTTGAAAAGATGACTGTTACCCATATCTGATAGCAAGCAGATCCATGCTGTGACAAAAGCAGCAGCATGACTTCAAGAAGACTTTTCCTTTTCAACAAGTATAGAAAAAATGACCTTTTTTACTGGTCTTCATAGGGCACTAAGCATACAGCAGACAACATTTTGCTAAATACTGTGATAATTCCAGTTATTTGCTTATCAACTGCACCTTTTATCATCTAATTAAAAAAAAAAGTTTCCTTCTTTTTGTGACTCTCTGTTTTTTTCTGAATCCTAGGAGACATAGATGTGCCATCTCTAGAGAGAGGCAACAGCAGTGGCAGTAAATAGGTGAATTGTAGCAGGAATGCTAGTTGTCAAAGGTTGAAATGGCCAGTTAGTCCACCCTGCCTCCAGAATGATCCTGTTCTAATATTCCACTATTGTAGATCTTGGTGAGACAGGGAAATTCACGTTGTAACCTTGCAAGGCAGACTTAACTTTACTGAGCAGAAACACCAGGAGGACAAAATGTTAAATCTGCCATATCTTTTCATTCTAAGCCTGCCATGATGCAAGTAAAATGCTGACATTTTGTTCTTGTCTGCATTATACAGTTCCAAAGACAGGTTACAGCAGCACTTTGCAGCAAAGCCCTTAATGCGAGTAAATTACTCTTAGATGGTAAAATCTCTATTTTTTCTCTACACCTTGAGAAATGCCCATTAAAATATATTTAATAAGAATGTAATTAAATACTTATTGCTTTTGTTGTTTAAAACAAGCTAACCAGATGGCAAGGAAAAATCTCAGAAAGAGATATTTATATTTAATTAATGTACAGTTACTAGCTCATTAAACTTAAGTTAAATGCTTATTTGAGACTAATAGTAACCTCTTTTTTATTATAGTTTCCATTTACTGTGGCTGACAGAGCAATAAATTACTGTTCTAAAAGCTAGCAAACAAAACGTTTTAGATGTCTTGGTTTCAGCTGGGATAGAGTTAATTTTCTTCCTAGTAGCTGGTGTAGTGCTGTGTTTTGAATTTAGGATGAGAGTAACATTGATAATACACTGATGTTTTAGTTACCAGTGAGCAGCACTTACACAGGGTCAAGACCTTTACTGCTGCTCAGCCCACTCCATGAGGGGACACAGCCAGGACAGCTGACCCCAACTAACCCAAGGGACATTCTATACCATATGGCATCATGCTCAGTATATAAACTAGGGGGAAAGTTGGCTACTGCTTGGGAACTGGTTGGGCATAGTTTGGCAGTTAGTGAGTTATTGCATTGTGCAACATTTGTTTTTGTACATTCTAATTCTTTTATCATTATTATTATCCCTTTCTTTTCTGTTCTATTAAACTGCCTGTGTCCCAACCCACAAATTTTGCTGGATTTGTTCTTCCAATCCTCTCTCCCATCCCACTGGGGGCGGGATGATGATTTAGCGGCTGTGTGCTCTTCAGCTGTCTGCCAGGTTAAACCACAACAAATGTTTATTGTCTCTGATCACCTCTGTGGTGAAGAAAATGAGAGTAATTGTGTGGTACTGCTGTAAAGTAGCATAGTAAGCAAATTACTTAAACACGAAGAAATCCCATCAGTGTCAAGGAGCCAACATCTGCAACAGGAGTCCTCATGACTTGCAAGGCATCCCAGCAGCTTATTCACAAGGAAATGAGCTCAGCCTCTAAAGCATCTTACAGTCCCATCCACCTTGACAGAAAGGTAGTGGGGAGAAAGAATCAAACCAGAGACACTGAGAGACTGGGACGTCAAGAGGAACACAAAAAAGTGGGCAAATTCTTCAATCTGTGCAGCTACCCATGAGGACTTCAGATACACATTTTTTCCCCTTCTCATCAGATTTTTTCTAGAGAGAATATTTATTCAAAAAAATTCCATAGAAGGATCCTCATAGATAGGTTTGTACCCTGTTCCCTTACTAAGGAAAGGAAAGGTATAACTTAAAGTATAGAAGCCAACAAATTTTCCTGGAGAGAAGGGGTTTTAAATGTTTTAATTTGTGACTCTATACATTTTTCAGACAGGCTGAGTTCATGGGGTCTGCTCCTTGTATTTAGGAACCTGATTTTCTCAAGAAAACACTTAAAGTAGCTCATATGCCCCTTAACTAAAAGACAGTGCTCTGCAATAATCTGATACGTAATGAAGATAGTATACATAGGAGAATGTTTAGTAAAAGGCTATTTTCTTCTTCAGCTCCACTCAACATAACATCTGCCAAGAGCAGCTGTGCCTAAAAGTTGGTAACTATAAGACCAGTTCTTCAGAAAAGTCTGTGCTATTTTGACCAGAATGTCCTTCTGATATTCCTAGAGCAGAGATTATTATAGAGCGTGTTTACTTTTCACTGTCATCTTCCCATTAGTATTACTAAATATTGCATTACTTAGACCTTTATTTTTACAGCTGTATTTTGAACAGCTTCTCTATCAATATCTGAGCTAAGAACAGATTAAAAAGTGGCTGGTGCCCAGATCAGGTCAATATTTAGAAATTCTGCCAGCAAAGTTGACAAAAAGCATAATTTATTTACATTTCTATGTCAGAAATATAAATGTATTTATACTGGAATATAATATACCTTTTGTTCATGGAATTATTATGGTTTATACTAGAAAAATCGATATCTTTCTTTGATATGTTTTGTATCTCTTATAGGAGTGTTCCCCGATGTAAGAATGCTAAACTTGGACAAGGTATGCATTTGCTGCTTCGCTCTTGGTGATGTATATTTACCTCTTCTTGCATAGAAGCATTCAGACTTATTTTGATTATGTTAAGGATGTAGGAAGAACATTGCTGAGATTATTATTTTGCACTTAATTTTTCTTTAAATGAACAACTTTTCAGATTATGAGCTCACATCAAAAGTAAGCATAAAAAAATTCGAAGTCTGCTTCTTTTTTACACAAAAGTATGGGAAATGGTATGAACAGATGCATTTTTATGTGATTACCAAATAAATTTTGACACCAGTATGCTTCAGACAGTATGTTCGGCTGATTGATTGAATGACTGCTGGCACATTGTGTGCCAACACAAAGTATGATAGATTTTGGCTGGTAGCATTTAATCATTATGAGTAGGGAAGGGAGGAGAGGGGGTGGCCAAATTCTGCAGGAGAGAGAGATGGAGAAAGAGCTAGCAGTGATATCCCAATGTGGTGATATCAATAGCCCCCAGGTGCCCCCAGTCACTCAGGCATTTATGCAAAATAAAGATTTACACTATCAGCCAGAAGCTCACACCAACCTTCTGCTCATAATTTGGAGGATAACCCTATGCTCTCGTGGAAGAGTCGGGCTTACCTAGACTCCAGGCTGGCCTTGGTTTAAAAATCCTGGAGAAGTCCCTCTGTGCACCAGACCTACATGCATTGACCAAGCAGCCTTGTTTCAGTCAGTAGGTGGATTAGCATCGGAGATGACATGCTGTTTGCCCCTGCTGTGTTCCTGGGACAGATGTTCTTGCAGAAGCCAGTTGGATCAAGCAGTCACTGCTGCTCCTTCAAGAGATGCATTATGTTTACTGCAGATCACTGTTGCACCTTGTAAAAGAGCTACAGCAACAGACAGTGATGCATGCACAGACGTGAAGCTCTTCCATAATATAAAGCCCCAAGAGCAGGATTTACCAGTATCACCATAACTTGTATTTTTGTATTTACCAAGACCGCTCTATTTCTTTGCTTTCACAATTCCACTGATTTCCTTGGCAGCCACTTGAGAAGTACAAACCTAAGACACATGTATATGCACTCAATTTCCTTTCAAACCGTCAGTAAAACACTGAGAACCCCATAGGTATGTGGTAGCTGATGTAGCTCTGTGGAAAAAACTCCTTTCTAAAAAAAAAAATGGTATTATGGAAATTCTTAATTACACCTGCAGATGACATAATATCATTAGCAGCATGTTAGATCCTAAGTATGAGGTGGGAAAAAAAGCTTTCTCACCACCAAAAAAGACCCATCAAGATTTTTATATATTATATTATTGATTGTATGCTTGTGTAGCATACACACTGTTGGTAACCTCCCTAATTTTCCTTCCTTCATTCGGGACCTCAGTGTTTTAATAAGGTAAAATCTTAGCATCCTTTTAAATTATTAAATCCATATTAAACCTACTGTCTTGGACCTTTTAAAATGTAGCATAAAAAATGCTGCAGGTTTTCTTTCAAAAGTTATTTTTAAAAAAACCCTCAAAGCTACTTTCTAACCATTGTAATGATGTTCATCTAAAGCAATTACAGCTCAATTAACTGCAATTTCATTTGAGAAGTGTTCATGCTTTAAAAAAAAAGGGAAAATTTCCTTTTATTTAAAAGAAACAAACACCTGAGTGTCTTGTAAACAAAACTAAATACTTGAGATTGTCACTTGAAAGCTGAAAATGGAATAATTGAAATTTGACCCTTCCTCTACTACAGATCACTGTTAATATAATGCAAGTCAGATCTGTACATTTTTTTCTTATAAGAGTCTGAATAAATAGGATCTTCAAGATAAGTCTCCCATTCTCCATTAAGCTGACAGCATGGAGACTGAAGAAATATTAATGGAATTAAATCTTGTATGTCCAAAGCAAAATAATTATCATTACAGCAGACCTCCACAACCCGAACTCAAGGACCACCACCTCTTCTTCTGCAGGTAACCCACCTGCCTGGTAAACAAGTTAATCTATCTCAAGTATGAACATCTTCACAATGAAGTTTTATTATTCATTCACTACTGTTTCTGAAGAACATCTTTGATACAAGAGTCCAGCATAATCATATTTATTTAAATCCAGGAATGGGAACAAAAAGCAGTCTCTCAACTAATTTAGATTTTCCTAAGTAGTATCCCTCATTCACCATGATGTTTGGTTCAGATTTGGAGGTCTTCCAAATTATCTCCTCTCCAGTGAATGAGGAGAACATTTTAGACTCCTGGACCAGATATATCTCAATTACTGTAGCAAAGATCATTGCTATATGCACTGCAGCAATGCAGGAAATACCTTGCTGGAGTAGCCTTGTATCTTGTCTTTGTCAGTAACATGTATTCTTAGTTCAGAGGAAGATAATTTTACTGTTAAAAAAAAGTAAAAGAACAGTACATCAAGAAGGAGATTTTTTTCTTGTTGCCAGTCCAGCCCTTATAAAAACGTTGGATCAAAGAAGCAGGTCCTTTATTAGATATCTGTTTGCAAATTAATGTAAAAGAGTTCCTGATGTAAGCCTACTGGCTAACACTTTGACATTCACACAAACATGGTAAGTGACAAAGCACTTAGATGGGTACATATCTTTATTTTTCAAGCATTCACTCCAGCTTTAGGTATTATACATTTTCTACCAAATTTATGTTTTGCAGGCCTGATTCATATCTAGTGTAAATTAATGTGGCTTGAATTAGGTCAGCGTAGCTGTGCTAATTTACACTGGTCTCCAAGCTGGAGCATTGATTCTGTACTAATATACAGATACAAATTCTAGAAATATAGTTTCCAGCTTGACATAGTGACTGTATTCTAAATTATGGCTACTCTTTGCACTTCTTCAAGGAACAAACTCAACACATGATTCATATTTTTTCAGTGCCTTTCATATAAAGCTCCTATAAGCATTCATGATTTGCACAAGAATTCCTGCATATCTTCAAAAGAAATTGTCTTTTCCCACTTTTTAGCTGGCAGCATAGTAAGCTGGTAGCACCAGCACCAACACAGTAGCAGTCGAAAAGTCAGCTGACTAGAATCATCTGTAGAGAAGTTTGACACTGTGTGTTTATAAATATTGTTGCTCAATTTTAAAAACAAACAACCCTAAGATTTCCCACAGAAGAAAACTGTTGTTCTTCCCTGGCCTTATTTTTCCTCTGCAATCATAGACTTCTTCGGGATCAGCCAGGTCCCCTGCCTTCTAATGCACTAGTATCCAAGTAGCCTTTTCACAAGCTACACGAGCAGACAGAAAGTCCCAAATCCTGCCAACTGGCAAACTCACGAGCCTTTCTAGCCCTGGAAGAGACACTTTGAAAACTGAGGAGCCAGCCTGACCTAAGATACTGGGCCTGGCTCACAAGTCTTAAGGACCAGGGCAATTAGGCAGCTTATTTAATGAGTCATTTGGACATAAGGACATCCAAAGGAGCAGAGAAGTCCAGATATATGGACACGGTAAGCAAGGAATATTTGATATAGTTGTCCAATGTCCCTGGTAGGCAAAGAGTCAGACTGGCTAGAGAGAGAATAGGAAAATGGAAAACAAAACAACAAAAACCCTAGGTAGCATCATTATTGACAGCATCTTCCCTGAGCATTGAAGGAAATGACAGGTCCTTGAAAAATATTTCAATCCATCAAAACGCCATATTTGACAAAGAAATTTTCTGTGAGAAAATTGCCTTTGATCTCAAAACTTTGTGTTACAAATAGCAGAAAATTGTATTCATACTTCTAGTGCACTGCTGAGGAACCTTCTAGGTGGATATAAATGTATGTATCAGCATGTCTTTAAAAATGGATAAAAGCAAAAAGACATGCAAATGTTCTTCACAGGTTGATTAAAGAGTTATGAAAGATGAGGCAGCTCAAAACGAAACTCAGGAGTTCCACAAATCAGTGGAAAAATCAGTTAAAAATCCTCCCATCCTCCTCAGTGTGCATGTCCCTGCAATGAGGATGTAGCTCACAGCTGATAATTTACATGCTCTGTAGTGAAACTGCAGAGACTAGATACCAGAGACAGTGAATCATAATACCTTAAGATGCACAGAGAAAAACACCCAAATCAGTATGGAATTTCACAGCAAAGCAGGAAGGACTGAGTAGGACTGATTCGTATGAGTGGCTACATTCATACTATCAGTTCTTGCCAAGAGAAGGAAGAATAATAGATGACCTGCACTTTGGACTTGAGGTAATAAGGGAAGTCATAAATAAAGCACAGGGTCCTAACCAGTTAGTAAAGTAGGCATGCTGGAGAAGTTTCCCTGGTACACTTGGGCTGTGTCTTAAGGAGTTCTGGTGCTGAGTTAAGGCATCTTTTTCAAAGTATTTCAGTAAGCCAGGTTAAAGTCTCAGTAGGTCTATAATCACATCCCAGTATGTATACTTCCTCTATCCCCAAAGCTTCAAATTATCTGAGAGGTCAAATAACTAGTGGTCAAAATTTTCAGAAATAACCAAAACTCAATTCTGGATTTGCACTTGAAATAGTTCAACAGGGCCTGATGTGGGACTTACTACAATTCAAGTTTATTTGAGTTTCTCGAGTATGAAAACCCAAAAAAACCTTTGGATTTGCAAAATTCAGTAATTAGTTATGGAAAAAACAGACCTTAAGACTGTGAAAACAAGAGTTACCATCTATGTACCCTTACTAACTAAGGACCAGGTCTTCAGCATAGCTTCAGTTCATTTAGTGTCTTTGTCTCAGCGAAAAGCATCCCAGGCTTTCGTTAGTCCTCTATACAACAAGAGACAGCTGTGACTGAGGCTGTGCAATCCATGTAACTAAGAACACTAAAATAGGAATGTACCTGTATTTCCAGGACTGTAGATTTTAATGCCTCAAGTCTTGTGCATACCCAAACACTTCAGTCTCCCAATTTATTTCTGCTTAGGAAAGCCAATTTCCAGAATGTTTTTACCTAAGGTCTTACTTAACAAAAAGGTGTCCTTTTAGTAAACTGACCTCAAGCTATAATCCTCACTTTAAACAGTGTATTTTTAGTGTGGTACAGCCCTCATAACAATGAGAACAGATATGATCAACAATTTAGTATTTGGCTTGCAGCTTTGGTAGTTTGGGCTATTTTCCTTGATAATGTTTTCAAAGTGAATAATTTTAATTGTACTTCCTCTCGAGTCTTACTGATGACCTATATTATAAAAATACTTTCTTTATATAGATATAACAGTATAAAATAAATTACATAAATACTTCACAGAATGAGATTTCTGTTACCTTGTCTGAGGAACCACCCCTAGTTGGGACAAATGGGTGTATTAATGAACCTAGAAGTGGTGAGGCTCAATAGACTCAGTGACCAAGGATTTGCTTGTCCAACCCTCATTCTGATGCAACAGCTTCTTTCAAAAATGTACTTCTCATGTAATGTTGGAATAGCACAAGGACCTCCTTAATTTCTACAGGGCTGCAACGAACACAACTGGTCAATGATAAAAACAAGAAACAACATCCCTGACCTTCCTTGCAAGCATTCCTCTTTGCCTAGTCTATCAACAAGAGAAAGATGAGCTCAGGAGGAAGGTTCTCTCCAGACTGTTCAAGCCACATTCAAGGACATTTAAGGTGATGGTAATGGTACAAAGTAACTCTTCACTGGAAGGCTTCTTCCAGAAATCTGCTTGGTATAAGTTCTTATTTTTGACTTCTTTTTTCTCATATTCATTCTGAGTATGGTCCTTGATCATTGTAAACTACCACATATTTATAAAAATCAGTGAAACTACTCAAGTTCATACTTGCTGAAATTCTGTATATGTGGGTTTGATTGTCTTTTTATTCTGAATTTGTAGAGCAGGTACAATAAAGGTCTACTCCATGGCCAAGGAGTAGATATAAATTAAAGGATTTCATTCAAACCCACTCTGTTATACAGAACTTAGTTAATATATTGAGATAATTGATCCAAAGATCAAAAAGAATAGCTATGATCATCTCACCTGTCCCCCCGAAGCTTACAGGATATAAATTTTTTATCTCTGCATCAGTCAGCACTTTTGTAATAGACTTCATATTAAGAACATTAATTATGACATTCTTGTCATAATTCTTAAGTTATAAAAGATCACCTTCAGTTATTTTCAGACTGGCCCAAATAGTTATGGGATTTCTTGCAGTCTATGCTCAGAAGTAGTCACCAGACGACAAATATTTTTACATTTTCTATTTTCTACTGTCTAATATCTTTGCCAAGCCTAGAACAGTGAACAGAAATTGCAGAATACTGGAACATAAAAGGGTTCATGCTAGGCCTAAGGAGTTGGTTTGGAGCTAAAGATTCAGGAGCCCTTGTATACGAGGGCACAACATACGTGAAAACAGTTTTGACAGGGCACGTGCAAACCACAGAAGTTTAAACCGTGACTTGCTCTTACAGAAATATTTCTGGACATAGTGATAGAGACTTCACCAATAAAGAGCATAAACAAATAAGAAGTAACCTTAAGTTAACTCATAATGTCTCCATAGGTGGGAACCAGACAAATCTGTGATTAAACCTCAAAAGATGTGTGAACAGGGTCTTCAAGGTGGTATTTACCATGTTTCAATGAATGACCTGTGTAAAGCCACAAAAACCTATTTTTTTTAAAATAGGGCCAGAGTATTTCTCACATCACTTTTTAGCCCCTTAACTGACTAATTACCATATTTATATTCCTGATGTGTTTACACAGATTTTACCTCAGTTATATTTTGAAGACAGTGGACATGCACATGTAAAACTGAAGAAACATTAATTCACTGAAGAAAAATGGAGGCCAGTGAGAGTTTAACTGCTGATGTGATAGGCAAAAAAAGAAATAATTCATCTGAAACACAACAAGAAAAAAGACACAGACAAAAACAAAATATAAAGGAAAATTAAATAAGAATGATACAATATTGTAGGTTGTTAAACTTTATACAGAATAAGCACAACATCTATGTTACTTCAGAAGTTCTTCAAGAAGTGCTGTCTCCCAAGGTGTTGTAACATCACCCCAGGCACTGACAATCGGTAGAGACCTGTGAAGTGGTACATATCCCTTCCATTTTGCACAGTAAGTCTTTGCTCTGACCTCAGGAAATCACCTTGATGGTGGATCCCAAAAATATGGTTTCATTCCAGTATAATTAAAAGCATTTAGGAAATTATAGATAGCTTAGAGCAGACAAAATGGGATTTAACCTGGAATTTTACCCATAACATCTATGAAAAAGGGATGCAGTTACACAGAAAAATACTTTAGCAACAAACTCATCAAAAATTAATATTTTATACCAGTCTAATGTCAAAACACTGCTGAGGGTAATTTGCTAAGTAATTGTTTGAGTTTTAGCTGTGTGCTTTTAAGGGATTATTGTTAACTAACTGTCTATCTCTGAACTATGGTATACCTAACTTTATTATTGTTGTTGTTGTTATTTCTGATCTTTTATAGACAATCTTTCTGACATTTTGCTCTTTTTGTATGATTATTTTTTTTAAAAAGGAAACTATTTTCCTGAGTTTTTCTCTTCTCCTGATCATGAGACAAGTTTTCCACTTTGCCATTCAGCGGGAAGAAATGCACCATCACAACTCAAGAAAAATAATAAAAATGTTTCATAAGAAGTAGCCACTGCTTGCATCACTGCAGCAATCTACAGGGTTCGGACTCCTAATTAGAGTAATCCAGACTCAAATCTCTATGTACTGTAGAAACGTGTGATAAAAAGTAGTTTCTTCAAACAGATTTATGCATGAAATTTGCAGAGTACCTGTGACCTACATTCATTAGTTGGGTAAAGTATAATAATTTTTTAAAGATGAAAGGGTTTTCTCTGCTTTTTCACCTGAAGTTTTCACACTTCATATAAAACAACTAAAGATGAGGGAATAAGAAAGTAGAGAAGGGTTGCATAAGTGAGGTTCAGGCCCCTGCCTTTCAGGTGACTCACAAAGCTGAAGAATCATTCTGGTCTCTTAGAGAATATTTAATTCTGTTACGTGAAGTGCAAGGACTTCATCCTATAACTTAACTTCAGAGACTTTACCGAGAATTGACCCCCCTCGAACAAATGAAAACATAAAGCTGACACTTCAAAACACTTCAAAAGGTCCCTAACAATGGGATAGATAGATAAATAGATAGAGACCATCACCCAAGTTTTTCAGAAAATTGCTGTAGGCTCTGGGGAAGGAATTTGAGTAGATGGAGAACGGGATTTAGGACAGATACTGGTCCTTGGTGTTTCACTGTCAGATGGAGTAGACACCTTCATGCTTAATCATCTAATTTCAGCGAGATCTCACTAAATGCACTGATGGTATTCCAAAGCTTTTAACTTTCTGTATGTCCGCTGTAGGCCTCCTTGCAAGGTATCCCAGCTTCTGCAACCCAAAACTGAAGACTTTGTTCTCTGACACTCAACATTAATACATTTAAGCCCTTCTGCAGATCTCAGCTTTAGAGTTTAAATCACAGTTTTCAAGCAAATTTGGCATTATAAGGTTAATCCTCCCTGAAAGCAGCTTTTCAGAAAAGGACCTGAGGGTCTTGGTGGACAACAAGCTTGCTAGGTTCCAGTAATGTGTGCCTTTGCAGCAAAGAATGACAGCAGCATCCTAGACTGCATTAGGATAAGAATTGCCAGCAGAACAAGGGAGGAGGTCTCTCCGCTCTACTTGTCTCTGATGAGACACATCTGGAGTGGTGGGTCCAGTTTTGTACATCTCACCATGTGAAAGGGTCTGTATAGGGCCCATATAGCAATAGTCATCTGTTCTAAAGCAAGCTCCACTTTGTCAACAGGAAATACAGCCTACATTTTTTTTAATTCTACATAGAAAATGTTAAAGAAGGATAAAAAATGGATTATGCTGTTCTGCAAACAGAGATGTGCTCTTCTCTGAGGCTAGACTTCATAATATTACAAAAAAGAAATGCTTTGCTCAAAAAAGAATGTGTAGATACATCCAAATCTCAAAACCATACCTCCTAAGGCAGAAAAAACTGAATTAACTTAATGATTTTCTAAGAAATCTGAAAATCTCTGCTGTATCACTTAAAAGGACACAGCTTTCCATGAAAATGTCCCCAGTGCCATCCTATATAAAGCCTATCAGATAAAGCAAATCCTTGTCCACAGTTCCAGTTCCTTTTATTTAGGTTCAAAAGCATTGAGATATAAGTGGAAAGTAAAATTTGAATGAAAGTGAAGGGAAATTACTATTATACATTTATCTTGACTACACTTACCATTTCTCATTTTACAGCATCCTAAGTCTAATGTTTACTTTTACATATGATTAGACGTTACAGATATTTATTTAAAAGCAAACAGTTGCAAAGCGTACTGTGAAATTTTAAGCAACGGAATTGCTGCGACATAAATGAAGTTACTCAGGCACAAATGTTTGTAAGTTTAAAAGATATTTTGCACTTATCTTCTGCCTCTTTTTCACTTCCCTTGCCTAAGATGAATGTACCAAGTCTGTGCAGAAGAGAGCAATAACCTCAAAATCTAATTAAGATTTCATAGGTCAAGACATCTGTCTACTGAAACACCAAGTTTGTTATTCCCTGAGTCAACTGATAAAGGACAAGCAAAGGCATTACTTTCTTATATGCAATATTTAGGAAGATATAAGAGACAGGGCTTATCTACTTATATTTTGAATGAGATTTTAAAAATAGTAGTCCCAATTGTTTTCAATCATTCACTATACCTGACAGAAGCAGATCCAAACATTTAGGATGCTTTATGCCTGCTTTTAGGCAGGTAATATGATTATCATTAAAAGTACCAAAACAGAAGGAATAGTAAAGATCTTTTTAGGTCACTTGCCTTTGGAACAGACAGATTCTGTAGTTCAGGATACCTAAAAGCTTATATAAGAAGACTGTAGACCATTTTTGTGTAATTTTTTACAAATAGCAAAAAGCAGTATCTGAGATACAGAAAACAAAATAATTTCCATTCACATGGCAGTCTTATATAACAAAAAACAGAAATGTACTAGCCACAAGTAATCTCGTTGATGACCTTCTGATTGTTACTAGCTAATTAGCAAGCAGTGTCCAAAGTTGTTTATAAAGAACAAGATGTTAAAAACATCCAGAAAGGAGACTTTTTTGTTGAAGTGCCTCTATGGCATTTTAATAGTACTGCAATAATATCATACAGAAACTACTGGATTAATGTATTTTAAAACTCCTACAAGTGTTATGAAATACTCTTGTACATAATAATACTCTTATACAACAGTTACAACATATAAAATGCTGCCATTGCACATTTCTTTACAGTAAACATTATCAGGAGAGCTAACAAGTTGTAAATGACATAAAACTGTGTAAATACTTTCTTATGTATCGAAAAAAAGAAAAAGCCCAGTATATCTGGAAAAAATAAGAAGCCAAACACTTTTGTTTGCCTAAACAAATCTGAGTGTCCAAAGAAGGATCACTTCTTTCAAGTACTAAACTCATTAGAAATGTCAACAGAGGTCCATGAGTAAAGTGACAGAGGTCACAGAAGCAGCAGACACTGGAAGTTTATTTTATTTTCCTTCAACACTAATCATTTCATGGACAAAAGAGCATGATCAGAATGTCACAACCTGTGGTAGCAGCAGCTCCTATACTGGGCAGGTATAAAGTGATTGTAAAGAGCAAAATGGTCAGGTTTTTAACCCATGCTCATCTTCCAATCTCAAATCTCTCCACAAGTTTCACAGCAACTTGAACCAAATGACACTGACCACAAACTAGGTTGATGTTCTGAAGACTTGTTTAATAGCAAATCACCGAGATATAGTTCTACTGGACATGATAAATTCGGTAGTATTGCTGTGCATTATTCAGTGTTTCAATCTTAGGCACATTCTTATTAACACTTACGGATCCCTAATATTCTTATGACAACACTTGTAAAGCACCGAATGCACCAGTCACATACAATTTCCTCACAGAAGATCCTCTGAGCAATGCCAGTGACAACACTTTGGTACATCTTTTGTTTATATGTTTTTTTCGCACTGAGTTGGTCCCACTGTGCTCCTACTGGAGTCCTCATAATAATACCATGAAGTAATAACCAAATAACAACAACAATAATAGAAATATTAAATAATAGCACCATTGGCTTAAGTGCAAATGACCAAAACTTGTTATCAAATTAAGTCAGCTTGAGTAGTTTACCCAGAATTACAGACTGTCAGAATAGATTAGTGTAAAGCTTGAGGATACCAAGGCATTCTGTGTTTCCCAGTACGAGACATGGACATACTGGAGAGTCCAGAGAAAGGCCACTAAAATGATTAAGGGACTAGGGTATCTGTCCTGTGAAGAAAGGTTGAGAGACCTGGGTCTGTTCAGCCTGGAGAAGAGGAGGCTCAGGGGAGATTTCATCACTGTATACAAATACATGAAGAGAGGGTGTAAAGAAGATGGGGTCAGGCACTTTTCAGTGGTGCCCAGTGACAGGACCAGAGGCAGTGGAGACAAACTGAAACACAGAAGGCTTCATCTGAACTTCAGAAAACATTTTTTTCACTGTGAAGATGACTGAGCACTGGCACAGGTTGCCTAAAGAGATGGTGGAGTCTCCATTACTGGAAATGTTCAAAAGTTATCTGGACACAAACCTGGGCAATTGGCTGTAGGTTATCCTGCTTGAGAAGGAGAGTTGGACTTGATGACCTCCAGAGGTCACTTCCAGTCTCAGCCATAATGCCTGACAAATTTGATGACCTTCTATGACAGGGCTACAGCATTGGCGAATAGAGGCAGAGCAACTGATATGATCTACCTGGACTTACACAAAGCATTAGACACTGTCCTACATGATATCCTTGTCTCCAAATTGGAGAGACACGGATTTGATGGATGGACCACTCAGCGAATAAGAACTGGCTGGGCGGCCACCCACAAAGAGTTGTAGCCAACAGCTCATTGTGACGAGTGTGTCCCTCAGGGTCAGTACTGGGGCTGATACTGTTCAACATCTTTATTGGCAACAGGGACAGTAGAATTGAGTGCACCCTCTGCAAGTTTCCTGATGTCACCAAGCAGTGTAGTGCAGTCAACACTCTGGAGGGATGCCCTCCAGACATGCTTGAAAGGTGAGCTGATGCAAACATGAGTGCAAGGTCCTATGCCCAGGTCATGGTAATCCCAGGCACACCTACAGATTGGGTGGAGAAGTAATTGAGATCAGCCCTGTGGACAAAGCCTTGGGGGTGCTGGTTGATGAAAAACTCAGCATGAGCTGGCACTGTGCGCTCACAGCACAGAAAGCCAGTGGAATCCTGGGCTGTGTCAAAAGGAGCATGGCTGGCAGGTTGAAGGAGGTGATTCTCTCCTTCTACTCTACTCTTGTGAGACCCCACCTGGAGCAGTACATGAAGCTCTGGTTCCCCCAACATAAGAAGGACATGAAACTGTTGAAGGAAGTCCAGAGGAGGGCCACAAAGTTCACAAGAGGACTGGAGCACCTCCCCTACAAAGACAGACTGAGGAAGTTGGGGCTGTTCATCTTGGAGAACAGAAAGTTGAGTGGAGACCTCATTGCAACCTTCCAGTGTTTGAAGGGGGCCTACAGGGAAGCCAGAGACGGAGTCCTTGCCAGGAACTGTGGTGATAGGACAAGGAGTAATGGGTACAAGCTGAAAGACGGAAAATTTAGCCTAGATATTCAGAAAAAAATTATGTGAAAATGGTGAGATACTGGAACAGATTGACCAGAGGAGGTTGCGGGTGCCCCAAACCCAGCAGTGTTCAAGGTCAGGTTGGACAAGGTCTTGAGCAACCTGGTCTAGTTGAAGGTGCCCCTGCCCAAGGCAGGGGCAGTTGGGACTAGATGATCTTTAAGGTCCCTCCCAATCCTTAACATTCTATGATTCTATGATGTTATGATCAAAATTCCTTAGCCTTGATCTGTGCATCTCTGGGGTCAAAACTGATGTTGCACATGGTCATTTGAGGAATGATAGGACTGACACCTCTGAATCCCCTGCTTTCATCCAAGGCCAAAGGACTATTCATAAACTGCAAAGGCAGAAGGGATCATTGCAGTTCTTTTAGAACAGTCACACAGAGAAATGCAGGGGAAAGTCCAGCACACCAATCTGATAAGAGCATTGATTCCACAAAAAACAGAAGTCCTCTGGAAGCCTGTTCTAGGGGGAGAAAATATGGGGAGTGTCTCAAAAGATGTTGACGTAAATGACAAATGCTGTCCTGCATTTATTTAGCACCACTTCTTCTGGCAGCATTCCTTGTTTGTGACATTTCATTTTCTGTTCTGCTTTTGTTATTAGCATCCAGTACACCCTCCACTGAGGTCAAGCGTAATAGGAAGACAAAACAACAGGTTTCCGCATGAGAATAAATGGGGTTTGGAGGTCTGGAGGAGAGAGAAATGGGAATCCAAATATTTCTCCTGTCATTTTAATTAACTTTAACAGGTCATGAGGAAAACTCCAAATCCAGTCATCTTCCCATTAGAATTTTATTGATCCCTGCTGTCCCTCAGCATAAACCCAACACTGAGTGGAACACATCTGCTGAGACAGAGATACCAATGTTTCTAAGGTAGTGACCCCAGCTCCTCTTATAATAACTGGAGTGAAATGAGCACTTTTGGATTTAATTTCATCCTGAAAAGGATGTCTAAAAGCAGTCAGATGACTCTTATCCTAAAACTACCTATTTCTTTCCACAGTACTGGAAGAGAGATGATGCAGCAGACACCTACATGCAGATGAATGTCAAACTGTGATGCTGACTAATGTACAAAGACAGTACTGATATGACCTGATGCAAAGGTTGTGGATGAAGTAGACTTTTACTACCATTTGAAATTCTGCTGATGTTGACAGGCTTCTATGTTGACACCACTAAGAAACAGGCACCTTAGGAGGAACACACTCTAGCCTTTAGCTCACAAGCGGCCATCCAGAGGAGGCAGACTGGGGAAAGCAATGGTAACAGCTCTTCCTGCCGTGCTTAATCTGCTACAGAACAGCTTAGTCTATTAGGGAGGGACGCCTCCAGTTTTCCCATTGCTGCACTTCTAGTTCTGGGGAGCTGCTGCAATGCCAGACTCAGAAAATTCCTTACTAAACCATTGACTATGTTTCTTGCAGGTACTATGATGAGTAGCCTGTCACGCTCCTTCAACAACTGTCTCACTTTCAGTAGATTTTCAGAACAAGAATTGGTGGGACAGTAGTTGGCACTCATAATCCTGCTGCCCTGTAAGACCACAGATCACAGTGGGATAAAAGTATTACTGAAAGTCATGTGGATAAAGGTTCAGGACCTGGACATTCATCGTGCCACAATAATTTACAGAGTTGCTTTAAAACTGGTAATAAAACAGCTGCTGTTGTTGTGTGGCAAGCTAATTTTTCCCCAAAACTCTTAATTTTCTTCTGGACTATGATCTCCACAGGGATAAGAGTCATAAGACATGAGTTTGAGTACCTCTCTGAAGTACATGGATTTGAGGATGCTTTCTTCCTCCCCTTACTTGGCTTTTCAGACTTCCTGAGCACTGATAATCTCAGAAAAAAAACCCAGAATATTGGTTCAGAAGAGTTATTTCAGTGCCCTCCAGTGTCCAGTATAGTAAAACAAATACAAATTCCTTCATCACATCCTGGAGATACACAGCCCTTCTGAGCACAGAGAGGACCAATCTGAAGTTTTACTTAAAGGCAGTCTGCTTACTCAGTCTGACTTGAAGGCAGTCTGGCCACCAAAATCAAACTACCTTCTGGGACTGCAGTGAAAAGAGAGAGACAGCAAAGCAGAAAACACGGAAGCAGTCCTTTCAGTTCATCCTATTGGCCCCTGATAAGTAAACTCATTTTAAAAAAAGAAATCTTTTGGACAGCTTGTGTATCACTACATATTCAACATAAACATACTCTGAGATCTCTTTGGTTTTTTTCTCCTGTATTCAGAACTATTGTCCACTAAGGAAGTAATGTCTGCAATGTTCTAAAAGTCAGATTTGTATAATTATCTTCAATTTATATATGTTTGTCAGAGGCTCACAAAAATCTCTGACACTGTAAGACATTATAGAAAGACACCATTTCAATAATTTGAAGGATCATAGGAACAGTATTAACATAATTTCAAAGTAACAGAGCAAAAAATAGTAGTGTTGGGATGTGGTGGCAGGTAGCTTTTCATTCGCCCTTTCACTTTGCACTGCAAAAACCAAGATAAGATCAAAAATACAAAATCTTTCCCTCCTCAACAGATCAATAAACATGTCTCATGAATCATTTTTGCAATGTGTGCTGGTTATGTTTAGTTCTGTAATCAAATCCATTTTATTTTATTTTTTCAAAGCAGGAAACATCTGTTTGCTTCACATATTGGAGTCTGTGCTTTAAGTCCCCAGGGAAATAAAATTCTAAGCCCCATCAAAATTAACCAAAAAAAATTCACTGATTTCTGTGAAGGCCAGGACTTCACACCAAATCTTTGGGTTTCAGATAAATCTTCAAGGTTGCAAACTTTTCCTGGTCTTGTGAACACCCAAAGCATAGTCTCCCTCATCCTTGCCCGTTATCTTTCAAATTATTTATGCTAAAAATGCTCACGGTTGCCTCAATTCAATGTTTACGTATTCTTTGTGCAGGTAACGGAAACCTGAATCTGGAATCAAAGCAGAATCTGTATCAGTGGCAATTACAGCTTTTCATAGTTTTTTCAAGCACTGAAAAGCATATAAACTCTCTCTCCAAAATAAAAAATATCAACTAATGGAATGAAGAAAAAGACTGATTCTATGCATGGGACTTTCTTTGGTGCTAAGTGTTGGAGTTGCATTACCTTCTGGTTGTTTGAGTTTGAAAGTCTGATGTACGGGTTCACCTTCTACCTTTGCTTGACTTAGCCCCACTTCTTCCCTTTCCTTTCTCTTCTCTGTAGAGATACGTAAAAGCAGCAGAGTCCTACTGATATAAAATGTGGTGGTTTACATGTTATGCCAGCAAGCCTCTGTGGCTTCATTTTCCCTCCAAATATGAGCAAGTGACCTTTTTTTATGTGCACATGTTTAAAAAAGTGATCATTCTGAAGAATAAAACATGCATTATTGCTTTGAGTTAAATATGTGACAGTATGTTTTAAAAGCTCATCTATATTGGAAAGTGCTTTCCCCATGGCAGGCAGTAGGAAAATATTAAAAAATTTAATTAAAAAATCATTTACTCATTTGCCCATATTTTATATGTTGCTTTTAGTGTACAACAATTGCTTTCCCCATGAGAGTTCTTAATGCTCCCAAATGGTCAGGAAATAAAAATGAATGTTCAAAGATTTTGCCATCTGGTGCTTACAGATATCACACTTGTGATGCTGAAGTTTAGTTGCCAGATGAAATTTGTAGAAAGTGATTGAAAGTCTTTACTTTGGTCATCCAAGAGATGAGGAAAAAAGGCTCAGTGTGCAATGTGACAGATGTGAGCTCTTGGAAATGTGTGAACTTCAAAGCTTATTATCCAGGGAGATATGGTGAACACTGTGGACTCATAGAATATTCAGAAAATCTTTTGGATCAGTACTATAAACATTATCTGCAGAGAAAATCTCACTCTCTAGAGAAAAGCTGTTTATATTAGCTTACTCTGGTACCAACCAAGAAGGCAAAGGATGAAAGAAACATCTCTGCTTAAAGCATGTACACAAAGCCAAAACCTGGAAATCTGACAAACTTGCACCTGCAATTTCTCAGGATTCCACAGAACAGATAGAAACGTCTTATTAACCCAGAAAGTAGGACAATTATTTCCAAGGCTTTTCTGTTTTTATGTTTGAGTTGTAATTTTTTGTCCTAGACGATGAATATGCTGCTTTTTGAAATCTAGTCTGAAAATCCCTGGTTCACTCCTTTCTTGCCCCAAGAGAAAATACTGTGCATGCAGAACTACAGCCAATGCTGCATTTGGAGATGTCCCACCTTCCTTAATTAGGCATTCTCCATCTATCAGAGGTCTCTAATCCTCCTGGAGTCTTTGTGCTCTCCATGATTATTCTCTAATCACATAATCTAACATTCCCAAACTCTGATATGTTTGTTACGGCAATATGATTAACCGTTGCATAAAACAAAGTTTTTCCCACACAAACATCTTTTTACCACTTGCTTGTTCACATGAAACAGCAGAACAAACACAGTGGATGATATTTAAGTGACATTTACACCACTGGTGGGTACAGTGGGCTTTGCAATTTCACATTTCAGTTGCTGTCTACATAAGTATCACTCTAGTGTCCTTATCATACCTGGTAAACTAATCTATATGTAAACTAAAGCTGAGTAAATCCTACCTCTTGTTTCCTGTGTGGCAGGTTTATAATTGCCTTTAATTTTATACTCACATTTAGTAGAGTAGGTTTTCCTTTGGTCTTTTTTCTCCCAAAATCTGTGAAATTCAATGTCAATATTCTATATATAGATGATACTGCCTAAAATTCAAGTTGTTTACTTACACTTCAATTGGTTACTATGATTCCTATTTCTTGGACATAGATCCATATTTAAAGTAACTAAGGAACATGAAGTGTTTATCTGATGCACTAGAGATTTATAGACTAGCTAGAAAATTAATGTTTTGATTTTAATTGTCCCAATATTTACATAAGAATATAAGAAACAGCAGCATCCCTCTTTCCTGAGAGGTACTAGTTCATAGAGAGTACATGACTGACAGCACGTAGCAAACATTGCTTTATCCTGTCCCTGTTGATGTGCATCTCCTCAAGTCCTTAGCATTACTGCACAACTGCAAACTG